>NC_085846.1:72906232-73229566 GCF_035594765.1 Anolis carolinensis
TTAGATGATTTATACACACGAAGAGCAACTTTTGTTGTTAAAATGGGATATAACCAGCTAGTAAAATTTGTTTTTGGCCATTGTATCCCAGCTCATTTTATTACAAATAAAAGGCCATAAAAGTTGTTTCCTTTCCCCCCCATACAAACAGCAGCTGTGTAATTTGTGGTTCAGATTTTTAACTTCAGCTTTGGGGGTGCCACAGATACATAGTCTTTCTTTGGGTGGGATATGATTGAATCTACTGTGTCTCTCTATAGACTCCATTGGTTTAAATCTGGCCCTTGTAAAAGCGATTCTTAAGAGTCTTGGCATATCAACTTTTAAGTTAAGCGCCCACTGAAAATGTTGTTTTAAGTGACCTAACCACTTCAAGGAGCTTGTGTTTGACAAAGTGCCTATATCTTTCTGTGTTCAATTATCTAAAATCCTTTCTATCATTTTCTCAATGTTCCTATTATGACCTAAGTAAGAGATTTGTAATCCACAAGTGCAGGGGAACCTTATTAATTGGTCTGACCAGGAAGCTTGGATTTGGCCATTAGTTTGTTCTGACAAGAATAATTTTGGGAGTCTACCATTTCCAATTTTTAAATTTTTGATCAGTAATTGAAGAACCCGATTTTGGCGAGTCCTTCAATGAATTATATTTCTATTTCTTGCCAAATTCACCCTTTTCCAAACTTTTCAACATAGGTTTTTATTGTTTTTCTTTTAAAACATACTAAAATGTACATATTAAGGGAATTTGCACACAAAATTGTATGCACAGTATAAATGAAAATGGTGTCCAACAATGCACTCTCTAAAGCAGAATTGGGGAGGGGAAAGGAAATCAGACAAAATTGCAATAAAAATAAATGTATTAAGGAGAAACACAACACAGATTTTCAAGCAAAAAAAAAGAACAACTTCTCAGGACAAATTATATTTAAGACTGGAAAACATGTCAAAAAACATGAAAATTGAATTGAAGACTAGAACTAAATTGCCCATTCTTATTGTAAGATAACCATATGATCAGTAACCTCCCGTGTCTTCTCTGTTTTCACAAAGAATGGAATTTAACTGGGAAGTGTCTGATTCAGATTTCAACTACGTCTCTAGGCAACTTCATATATCTGGTGGTGATGGTGGTAATATCTATTCCTTGCAGGAAGTTCATTTTGTTACTTTCACAACATTAACCTTATCAAATTACTGGTCCACAGGTAGGGAAATCAATCCTGTATTTGAATATTAATATTTATAAGAAAGACAAATGAAAACAGCCATATAAAAAGAGCATAATAAACAGTATGAAAACATGTGTGTGTGTATATGAGTTGGAAAGCAGGTGAAAACTACTGCATTTTCATTCAAGATGATGTTCAGGAATATCTCAACTGAGCTGAGACCACAATCTTCAATGATAGTCTTTCTATTCAGGATAGCAAAAGTACATGATGGATGGTATGTGACAAGTAAGAGGGAAGGAGGGAGAATAATTGCATGCTGTGAGTTAAATGATAGGAAAATGGGCTATAGGAAACCAGCATCAGAATTCATGCCTTCTTGATCAGATGGTAGAAAACTCTATAAGAAAGAAAAGAGAGTTTATTTTTTTATTCAGTATAGCTACACCCAGTTTCTTACCATTTTGTTGTCTTCCTGCATGATAAAGCACAAAAAATAATTGATGTTAACATCACAGGGTTCAGGGTCCACAAAACCAGTAGATTACTAAATTGTTAGGTTATCTTGCAGAGCAGTTTAGAATTAAATCTAGACATCCTTTGGGCAAATCCATTTTAATCCATGCTCTCTTCATGGAACTCCCTTTTCTGAAACTGATGAAAACATGAAGCTGCTAGGGAGGTTGATTTAGAAAACGTTGAACCTAAAGTTGAGATGTCAGTGGTATTGGTGGATTGTTGTTGGTCAAGATCTTATGACAATATCTAGCAGTGTGCTGGATATCAGGACCTGGTATTCTCTTCTCTGGGTCCTTACAACATGGAGGAGGTATCTCAGGGCAAGGGTGCTATCTTGTAAGGTTATAACTGATCTGGAAAGCTTACTATCTAGGGGGAATAAGTAACATAGTCCCTGTGCACTGTGCTCTATCAGATGCCAGGTATCATTGCTTGCCACAACCATGTGGTCTGACATTTCCTAGAGGACACTCAGAAGTCATTTTACAAAATCAGTGGTTTTTAAGAGACAATTTCAAATGGAACAGAAAAAAGCACATACCCACCTTTTTCCTATCCTACCTAGGCCATGTTTGATCCTCACCCAAATCCGGTTTTTATTCAAATGTAACAATCTAAGTGCAGTTTTCTGTAAAAAAAAACCCTCATATATTCTGGTTTGGGAGGGGCAGCTTTAATAAATCTTATGTCACCATATTTGTTCAGCTGCTTTTAAAATGAACACTAAGGTAAAAGCTGTCAGACCCGAGGCAGCAGGGCACCAAGAACCATACATGGAGGCCAATCTCTATCTAATATCTTTATTAAGAAAATGTATAAAAGTAATAAAAACAACTGAAGAATATAGTTCAGAAGCAGACCTTTCAAATGAGGTCAAATATAGTCCAAAAATGTATTGTCCAATAAATGATATTAGAGTTCAAAGTTTTAATCCAATACCGAAACACACACTATTGCCAAGCAATAGTGTGGGGAAATGCCAGGGTCTTAGGAGTCCAAGGTAGCTTGACAACAAGGCTGGATACAATCTTGGTTCTTTAACAAGGTCTGTGACTAGGAACAAGGCAAACAGTGATTCTTGAAACAAGATCCGTGGTTAAAAGCAAGGCAAGGCAATTCTTGAATACTTGATCCGGGAAGCAAGGAACTGGGGTTACGAAGTCCACACACGATCTTACTCCTGAAGCTGCTCTGTTGACTCCGCAAAGATTCTCCCGTGTCAGGCACCTATATTGGGGTCTCGTTTTCCCGCCAACAACCTCTTTCCCTAGAGAACGAGAAGCGAAACCCAACTTTGTCCAGATGCAAGACTCCTTAGAATTTCCCAAGGGAAGCAGGTATAATCAGCCTGTTGTTTGGCTGCAATCCGTAAACTCCTGCGATTCTGTTCCCTCACTCCTCTGTCTGCAGAATAGGACTCTCTCCTAGGGAACGGAGGAGAGGAATGCCCAAGGTCTGTTTTACTAAGTTCTTGGGTACAAACATCAACATCCGGCAGGTGAAAAGATTCCGGCTCTTGTTGAATCGGCGAAAACCCCATGTTTTCGTCTTCATCTGCCACGATGGCACTAGGAACAGGACTACAAGGCCCATGAGGCATCACACTATCCCCTCTCCCAAGGCCCCCCTCATTCAGGGCCCCTCTCCGAGAGTTGCGGGGCCGCGGCTTGGAAGGGTAGGCCTGGTGGAAGCGGCGGACTAAGTCGGGGGCGTTGTCAGACCCCAGGCAGCAGGGCACCAAGAACCATACACGGAGGCCAATCTCTATCTAATATCTTTATTAAGGAAATATATAAAAGTAATAAAAACAAGTGAAGAATATAGTTCAGAAGCAGACCTTTCAAATAAGGTCAAATATAGTCCAATAATGCAATGTCCAATAAATGATATTAGAGTTCAAAGTTTATATCCAATACCGAAACACACACTATTGCCAGGCAATAGAGTGGGGAAAAGTCAGAGTCTTAGGAGTCCAAGGAAGCTTGACAACAAGGCTGGAAGTAATCTTGGTACTTTAACAAGGTCCGTGACTAGAAACAAGGCAAAACGTGAATCTTGGAACAAGGTCCGTGGTTAAACAGCAAGGCAAGGCAGTACTTGGATTCTTGATCCGGGAAGCAAGGAACTGGGGTTACGAAGTCCACACACGATTTCACTCCTGAAGCAGCTCTGTTGACTCCGCAAAGATTCTCCCGCGTCAGGCACCTATATTGGGGTCTCGTTTTCCCGCCAACAATCTCTTTCCCTAGAGAACGGGAAGCGAAACCCAACTTTGTCCAGATGCAAGACTCCTTAGAATTTCCCAAGGGAAGCAGGTCTAATCAGCCTGTTGTTTGGCTGCAATCCGTAAACTCCTGCGATTCTGTTCCCTCACTCCTCTGTCTGCAGAATAGGACTCTCTCCTAGGGAACGGAGGAGAGGAATGCCCAAGGTCTGTTTTACTAAGTTCTTGGGTACAAACATCAACATCCGGCAGGTGAAAAGATTCCGGTTCTTGTTGAACCGGCGAAAACCCCATGTTTTCGTCTTCATCTGCCTCGATGGCACTAGGAACAGGACTACAAGGCCCATGAGGCATCACAAAAGCAAACTGTTGCAGCTTCTCCTGCCTTTTCCAATTGTGACTATACTCTGATGTAGCTTGGCCACATGTCTTGGTTTTATCTTGGAAATATTGTGGGCTATGAAAACTGACTTTTATATATCTATGCAGAGAACACTATTGCCAGCTCCAGTGAAAATATTATTGAAACTTTAAAATACTACCATGGCAAAACTGTTTCTGACATCTATAAGTGACGTGTGAACACACCGTTTAGTAGACACTAGCTGTGCCTGGCCATGCGTTGCTGTGGCTTTTTGGATTCATTTGTTCACCAGGTGGAATAGCAGTGAATAACCCTGCAGCCGCAAAGCCTGGCTGTTTTCTTTGTAAGGGTATCCTAGTTTGGTGAGCTGGAATACACTGAATTGTCTCAGTGCAGCAGGTATGCATGCTGTTATTAGTCTCCTTGAGTAGCCAAAATGATTAGCATGTAATGGCCCTGCAGCCTCAAAGTCTGGCTGCTTCCTCCCTGGGGAAATCCTTTGTTTGGAGGTGTTAGCTGGCCCTGATTGTTTCCTTTCTTGAATTCCTTTGTTTTCAGATTGTTTCCCTTTTATTTGTTGTCCTAATGGTATACATTTTATTTTTTTGTTATTTTTTTCCTGATTGTTTCCTCTGTGGAATTTCCCTGTGTTCAAAGTGTTGTTTATTTATTGTCCGGGTTTTTTTTTTTTGTTTTTAATACGGGATCCTTTTTTATTTCATTTGCTGTCATTTGTTGGATCGTGTTTGCTGGCCCTGCTTTCCCCGTGTTCACGGAAGGGCTGTGAGGCCGTTTCTTTAAGCACAATCAAGCAGTTCTCTGAAAAAATGGGCCCCCATTTGAACATCAACTCCCACAATCCCAAACCAGCTAATTGGGAATATGGGAGTGGCAGTACAAAACACCAAGACAGTACAACTAGACTGCTCAAGCCCCTACCATCTTAAAAACGACAATAAATACTAAACAGGCAAATTACTTCCAACATTCTTAAAAGAGGGAAATTCAAAACCAGAGACACACAGGGCCAGCTAACACCTTCAAACACAAAAAACAGTCACCCAGGAACCAGCCAGCCTATCATGCTTAAAAACCCATTAAATACTAATCAAGGTGACACATTGCAGCATGCATGTCTGGTTCCTACCAAGGGAAATCCTATGAAAACCGAGGCATTTCTGAAGTAATGGCAGCGTGGCTTTTTCCCTCCTGGTTGTTTCGCCCTCCGTCCCTTCTCCTGCCTGCGTTGCTTTCCCCTTTTCCAGCTTTTAAAAACTTATTTTCTTATTTTCTTAGAATTCAGTCAGGAACTTTGCGAAAAGGCCTTAGCTTTTTCGAACACTGGGGGGGAGGAGGGAGGGAGGACGGGAGAGCCGGCTGGGGAAAAGCCACGCCACCATTACTTCATAAACACCTCTTTTTGCTTACCAGACGCCCACGGAAGGGTTGCGAGGCCGTTTCTTTAAGCACAACCAAGCAGTTTTCTGTAGCAATTTATTACGGTCTATGACCAGAATATATAGAAATGGGCACAGGTGCCCGAAAGGGGAATCGCAGTTCCCATAAAAGTCAGATAAAAGAGCAAGTTAAAAACATGCTATAATAAAAACAAATTAAAAGCAGACTATTAGCAGGGTCAGCTAATAGTGAATATCGATCCTCTGGAGGGGGATAGAGGGAGCATTTGCAGTCTTTCAGTTATAACAGATTGCTCTGGCTACAGGCCCTGTGGGGTCAGTCATCGTCCGTCTGATGGAAATTGCTGCCGCACAGAACCTGGCGACACTATAGGTTATTGCAGAACAGGAGTCTGAGAGCAGCAGAGAGGTGTAGTATCTTTCAGTGCTGCCTGGATGTTTTAAAAGCCAAGGAGTGATGAAATTGATTCTAATATCTCTATAAAACATACACTGGAGGAGCACGTGCTCGATAGTTTCGATATGGCCAGACTCACAAGGGCATAGTCTTTCCAGAGCAGGGGTCTTCCGGTACCTCCCCTCCAGTACTGCTGATGGGAGGGCATGACATCTTGCAAGAGTGAAGGCTTTACGATGATTAGGCACCTCCAGGTTTGTTAAATAAGCCATGGGAGTGATGGTATATCTGTTGTCTGCACTAATGTTAAAGACTGGAGAGCAAGCTAAATCAGATTGTCGCTCTGTATCCAGGATCCGTTGTCTGATGTGGACCTTAGCTTGGTCCCATCCCATGCTTAGTAGATGTTTTTGAGAGAAGCCTAGAGTTGCGATTTTAGTTGCTACTACCTTGTTCCATGTGGATTGAAACTCATCTCTCAGAGTTAGCGGGGCAAGGCCACATGGCGAGTGAGACAGATGCAGCCAGTAATTGAGAGTGGCTATCCATGCTCTCGCCTCCACTCTCACGAGGCCTGTTTCTAAACGCAGGATGGCGTTTGAGACGCATCTGGGGACTTGCATCGTTGATCTTAAAAATTTTGATTGTACCTGCTCCAGAGGGGCAAAGTTTGGGTAGGGGCCGAGCTGGGCTCCATACATCATTTGTGCTATTGGTTTTGCCTCAAAGAGCTTAAGAGCTGCTGGAATATAGTGGCCTCCTCCTGTCTTGGGAAACTTTAGGATAGCGTGTGAGCTCTTTTGCGCCGTCTCCACTACGTAATCAGCATGTACTTTTCTATTTCCAGTGCAGTGAAAGAATACCCCCAGATATTTAAATCTTGAGACCTGTTCGATGTTGTGTCCATCTAGTCTCCATGTATGGTTCTTGGGTCGTTTCGCCAACTCCATAATTTTGGTTTTTTGAAAGTTAAGGTGAAGCTGTTCTGCACTGCAATATTTTGCTAGGGCTCTCAGGGCTCTTTTCAGACCAACTTGGGTTCTGGATAGTAGCACTGCGTCATCAGCGTAAAGCAGGATAGATAGGTGCCTTTCTGCCAATTTTGGAGGGTGGTAGTCCAAGTTGTAAAGGTGCTCCACCATGGAGTTGATATAAAAGTTAAATAATAGTGGGGCCAGAGTACATCCCTGTTTAACGCCTTTCTCTGTTTCAACTGCCCTAGTAAGGTGGCCTTGAGAGCTACATCTTATTTTCAGTGTGGTCCCTTCATGTAGGGAACGTATTAGTTGCAGGAGTCGTTTATCTATTGAAGTGGACCCAAGTTTTTCCCATAGCTTGATACGGGAGATAGAGTCAAAGGCTGCTCTAAAGTCTATAAATGCAGCATAGAGGGACGATGTTCTCTGGGAGGTATATTTTTCTATAAGGTGCTGTAATACTATGCACTGGTCGATGGTGGACCGTCCTTCCCTGAAGCCAGCTTGTTCCTCCGCAAGTATGTTTTCTTGCTCCATCCAGTCCAGCAATTTCCAGTACAGATGTCTTGTATATATTTTGCTAATAGTATTAAGGAGGCTAATGGGTCTATAATTAGCCGGATTGTCCTGCCTCCCTTTTCTTTTATATATGGGTACAATGACTGCCATCCCCCAGTCCTTGGGTATTTGGCCGTATTTGTCGATACAGGTAAATAGAGATGCAAGGATAGGCGACCAAAAGTCCAAATTATTTTTGATGACCTCGGGCGGGATCGCATCCTCTCCTGGTGCCTTTCCTGGTTTAAGTTGGGCTACTAGTCTCTCTATTTCTGCAGTTGTCACCGGTGGCCAAGAGGGAAGGCTTTCCATCGATATGTTTGGACATACATATCTGCCTGCATTTTCCGAATAGGTGTCCCTGTATAGTTCTTGAAAGTATACTTCCCAACTTGCTGGCGAGATTTGTGAGTCAACTGCAGTTTGATCCCTGCTTTGTATGTTAGATGTAATACGCCAGAAAGCGGTTGTATCCTTAGCCTTGACGGCTTCGATGAGCCGCTCCCAGTTGTTTTTTATGGCTTCTCTCTTCTTGCGCGTTAGTAGTTGTTTATATTGTCTCTTTTGCAGCAGAAGGTCTTGTGCAGTAGTTGAAGTGGGGTTGAATTTAAAACTCTGATAAACAGTGGAAAGTGCAGAAAGCAGCTTTCTGATGAAATGAACTCCCATTTGGACTACCACTCCAATAGTCCCAAATGGCCAGTTAGGGATTGTGGGAGTTGTTGTTCTCTCTCCCTCCCTTCTCCCGCCCGCGTTCGTCCTATTTCATTTTCGCAAAGTCCCTGACTCAATTCCAAGAAAATAAGTTTTTAAAAGCTTGAAAAGGGGAAAGCTTTCCTTCACCCTTTTTTCCTCTGCCTCAGTCACTTGCCGGATGTGGTTGTTTAGGTGTATTGTCCTCCTCCCTCGCGTTACGCAATCCACCAGCCCTGGCAGTTGGGATGCTCGCATGCAGCTGCCTTTCATGCACGTATGTCTTCCAAGGATGGGGGCTATCCCGCACATGCACACAGTACAGTTTTCATTTTTGGGGGTTTTGAGTGACTTCCAGTTTGAATTTTTTTTGGTTTTAATGTCTAAACACAGCGGGGATGATTTGAACCAAACTAAATTTGATCAATCAACATTTATGTAAGCCCCATTGACTCAATTGCCCTTCCAAAGTTGGAACTCCAACTGGATCCATTTGGCCTATTTATTCTTCTGTGAAAAGAGGCATTAGTATGACTCCATTGTGTATATATTATATGAGGACCTTCTAAAGCTTGACATTTCTGGAAGATGTCCTCTTCATCATGTGTTCAGTTGTAAGAAGATAAACATAATGTTGTATTTCCCTAGCAATTAAATGTCTTTATCCACTGAACCTCATGGGGGAGAGGTAGATTCTTCAAACACAAAGAGGGACAGGGAATATTTATTTATTTATTTATAGTATTTATATTCCGCCCTTCTTACCCCGAAGGGGATTCAGGGCGCATCACATTGCACACATATAAGGCAAACATTCAATGCCATAACATAGAACAGAGACAGAGACAGAGACAGACAGAGGCACGGGCTGGCCTCGAACTCATGACCTCTTGGTCAGAGTGATTTGTTGCTGCTGGCTGCTAACCAGCCTGTGCCACATCCCGGTCTAATAGATTTTCATCTGACAGTTACATGTTTCACCAAATCCATCTATGATCTCATCCATTAACTATTATCCATCTAAGCATTATTGATGAGAATTATACTGGGTTTTTTTTCAACTAGAACAGTCCCATAGAATAAGTGGGACTTATCAGCATGTAAACCTATAGAACAAGATTCACTAATTCTTGTTTAGTCTGGAATCGCCATTAAGATTCAGACTTTTGATGGGGAAAAGGAGTTTAACTGATATGGAACATGTTACGAGCTAACAATTTAGGACAGGATCCCACATGGGAGCAATTACTATTCAAGAGGTTACTCCCAATGACCATGCATTAAGTTTCCAGTGTCCCTTGGAAAAAAAAATATAATCAAGGAATATCTCCAACAGAATATAAAGTCTCTTCCTTATTGGGAACAGACAATTTTAATTTGAAAGAAACCATATTGAACAGAAGGAGAAGATGGTAGCTCCTAAGGGGACCTGGGGAATTGGCAGATCAGACGAAAGGTCAAACTGCTATGAGAGCTTATTAGGAGGACACTCGTGCACTGTTGGATATTCCCAAAGTAACTGCGAAGTGAAGCATAAGTTCAGCTTTGCTCTTGTCTTATGGCCCAAAATATCATATTCACTTTCATTTTAACAGCTAAATCTTTTCTACCAGGTAGATAGAAAAAGGAAGCATACCATTTAAAATTATTCTGTAACCTAAGTATAAAAATATATTATTGGACAGAAAGTCAGCCTTTCATCACTTTTGTGACATTCCCTTAGTCTAGTAGTGGAATGATGGTGCTCGGATTTCCAAAAGTGGACTGAACATTTGTTCAAACTAGTAATATATAGAAAGATGCCACATTTAAAGAGTCTTGATCAGAGTGTAAAAAAGTTATTTTCTGAACTATTTCCTAGACTCTCCAGCTATACTTTTAGTGACCCTGATGGTTGTGACATGCAGTCCATGTCAGCCCTGCTATTATACTCTCAGTGTTAGGTAAAGGCAAAGGTTTCCCCTGATGTTAAGTCCAGCTGTGTCCGACTCTGGGGGTTGGTGCTCATCTCAATTTCTAAGCTGAAGAGCTGGCGTTGTCCATAGACACCTCCAAGGTCATGTGGCCGGCATGACTGCATGGAGCGCCATTACCTTCCCACCGGAGTGGTACCTATTGATCTACTCACATTTGCATGTTTTCGAACTGCTAGGTTGGCAGAAGTTGGGGCTAACAGCGAGCGCTCATTCCACTCCCCGGATTTGAACCTGCGACCTTTTGGTCCGCAAGTTCAGCAGCTCAGCTCTTTAACACACTGTGCCACCAGGGGCCCCACTCTCAGTGCTACTTATGTTTATTTTAATCTGATCAGTTTATCAACAACAACAGTAGAAGTTTTAAACTTGAGAGACATGGAGAATCTGCAAAAGCATATAGAAATACAGCAAATCACTCAGATTTGAACCAGAAATCCATCTTGAACTACTAAGCAGAACTAACTTCTGAAGAATACTGAATGCAAACAAAAATATGACTGTGAGGAAGAATAATCCTGTTTGTTCAGAAGTGATCTAGACGCTATACCCCTATTGACGCTATACCCCTGGATCTAGATGCTATACCCCTATTGATTCTGGCCTGCATCAAAAGGGGTATAGCATCTAGATCCAGGGAAGTCATGCTCCCCCTGTATTCTGCCTTGGTCAGACCACACCTGGAATACTGTGTCCAATTCTGGGCACTGCAGATGAAGGGAGATGTTGACAAGCTGGAATGTGTCCAGAGGAGGGCAACTAAAATGATCAAAGGTCTGGAGAACAAGCCCTATGAGGAGAGGCGTAAAAACTGGGCATGTTTAGCCTGCAGAAGAGAAGGCTAAGAGGAGACATGATAGCCATGTACAAATATGTGAGGGGAAGTCATAGGGAGGAGGGAGCAAGCTTGTTTTCTGCTGCCCTGCAGACTAGGACGCGGACAAATGGCTTCAAACTACAGGAAAGGAGATTCCACCTGAACATCAGGAAGAACTTCCTCACTGTGAGGGCTGTTCGACAGTGGAACTCTCTCCCCCGGACTGTGGTGGAGGCTCCTTCTTTGGAAGCTTTTAAGCAGAGGCTGGATGGCCATCTGTCGGGGGTGCTATGAATGCGATTTCCTGCTTCTTGGCAGGGGGTTGGACTGGATGGCTCATGAGGTCTCTTCCAACTCTACTATTCTATGATTCTATGACTGATGGATCACAGTATTCATGGAAGAGTTCTTTCTCTTCAGATTTTTATTCAGTATAGAAATGCACTCACGCATACACACATATGCAAAATTGATGCCACCATTCTTCCTTAAAGAGTAAAAATGTATGGTACTAAAAGGTATGGCAGGAACTAGGGATGGGATAGGCATTGTCAATGAACTATAGAGATCCACCTCAGCCTTCCCCTCTCAACTTTTGCATCTCAAAACTGTTCTCACCTTCCTCCTTTGCCCTTTTCACGTTTCAAGGAGGTGGGCTGTTCCAACAGTTGAGATTGTCTGGAGATTGTTTGATTGTCTGGTGGAAGAAGAAAATCTTGGCTTTGAAAGCTATGTATTAGTTGTTCTTGGCTGGAAGGCACACATTTATTGTCCTGTACCTCCAAGCCCACCCCCCTTCTCCAGTCGTAGGATAATCTGAACCAATTAAACCTTGTTTATTCATACAAACACATACACACATATATTATTCTTATTGCTTCACACCACATCATCCTTCACTCATTCCAGTCAGTAACTGTTAAAACAAGAAACGTACAACTCATATGCTTTTATTTATTTTTTTATTGAAAGCTTCATCAAAGAAAAGAGGGTTTAAACCTAACATCCACTGATCTACAGAAAGCCCCAGGAGTGGGGACATGGCAGCTATTAGGATTGTGGTACAAATTGAAAAAAGAAATGCAAGAAAGAAAGAAAGAAACAATCTTCAGCAATACAGAACTTTTCATGACATTTTGAAACATTAACACAAAGATGCCCTTACTGGTCAGAACCATAATTCCTTTTAGAGATTTTTTTTTTGAGGGGGGGAGCACAGGGACATACCATTTCAAAATGGGAAGGGCAAACTAGATTCTTTTTATATAATGAAAAGTTATCTCCTTTCAGTGCCCTGTTTTATTTTAAAGGTGATATTATTTTAATCACATAGAAGCCTTTGCATTCAAAACAGCGAAACAATATAATGTTTGATGTATGAAAGTTTGGAAACTGAATTTTATTACATAAGCATCTTTTTCCTTGAGTGGTATTTATTTACATGAAGCTATTACTCTATGATTTGAGAAGAGGGGCTGCTCTAGAATGACTCTTTAATCCAATCCACTTCTGCTGAGTATAATTTCAAGAAAACCAATTGGCACTTTGCTTATCCATTACGATGATCTGTGACACAAAACCATCTTTCATGGAAGTACAGGTTGACTAGACTCATGATGTGCCTTTGCCAATGCAGCTACTTGAGTGTTTTGTCTAAATTGACATCACTGGGAAATTTATGTTAGGAAATAACTACCATGAGTGACACTCAAAGTGCATTCCTGGTTGTGATGAGCAGAGCAAGGCTATTAGTATTACATACTTCCACATGACCAACTGCGTCCAGAAGGAGCAACATCATTTTTTTTGCATTACTTAGGAGTCTAAATTATTGGTTTTTGGTTTCAATTATAAAAATGCTTCTTCCCCTTAAAGCATGAAATTTTGGACCATGGTTTTGCACCTAGATGCCCAATAGCAGCAGTAACCATGATGTAATTTGGGCCAGTTTAGGCCAGTGCATCAACTGCATTCGTTCACAGACTAGTGTTAAGTACTAGTGTTTAGTGTTAAAGTATGAAGAAGTCTGGATTATGAAAATGTACCTTGTTTGGGAAAACTTTAAAAGGTCTTCAAAAATGTTTCAGAATATAATTGTGAGACTGCTGATGGATGTTCACTTACAGAGAAAAAATGCACCTGTCTTAGAAGGGCTGCATAGGTTACCTGTTTCAATTCAAAGTATTATTTCAGTTCAGGATAGTGGGTGGATCTCTACCTTCAAGACCAGCTTTCTTGCACCCTAACATCCTGTGAGCCTTCTCCATGTTCACGTATGATAGAGGAGCAGCAACTGAGACTAGATTGGTACCCTCTGTAACCACATTTCAACAAATGCCAAAGGATTTCTCATTTAAGTAGAGGTGTATAAACACCAAAGGTAGCAGAAAACACATTTTATATATGTAAATAAGGCTGGCACCATATTCATTTCAGATCTCCATTTCCCCATTGGCAAAGACATAGTGTGACTGGAGTCAACCTAAACTTTATTATGCAATCAAAGTTACCTGTTTGGCACTTCAGTTATCTTTTTTTACTAATGTTTGCTTAAAATCTACCACAGGTGCAGTATTTATTCCAAAGTGAAACATTTCAAATAAAAATTGCTCCTAAAGTCTGACAGAGTCCCTTCCCTTCACTTTTTGAAAGCAACTATCTCTGAAATGAAACTTCTCTTAGGTTCAAGGCCTAGCTGTAAATGAGAAATAACACCAGATTGTTCACAGCTCCTAAACAATGATTAGGGTGGAAGAACCTCAAATGTAATAGCTGTCAAAATATAAACTCATTTATGTAAACACAAGAATTTTAATCTCCATAGAAGCAAACCTGACATTCACTTTACAGCATTTGTCATACATTTCCATTTATTTTCTAAACAAAGAACATGTCAGTAAGTGAAAATACTGTTCTTTTTCTGTTATCTAAGGTATGAAGACGACTTTGCGACTGGAATCCACTTTAGATGATATGAGAATGAGGTATGTTTTTTTTCTGAAAGAGAAATAACCTTTTTCTGATATTTGAAAATTCTTAAAACCTGATGAACGATAGGGACAGAATGAATATTCTCAATTATGTCTTTTCTGGCTGAAAAATGGCTTCTCTAACAGATAGGAAATGTCATCTGGAAGAATTTTGCAGTTTTCGCCTAGTATTTGAATGTCCCGCAGTATTCTAGGGATATGATTCTGTGAAGAAATACAATTTTGGCACAACAAACATGTTTTTTTTTGCTCAAGGAAGTATATTTCTCTGCAGAATACCTCCTTTGGAACATGTGGATACAAGGGGAATACTGCACTGATATATTTGTTTTCTTCCACAGCAGGGAGAAAATTATAGCAATTACTCATCTTTGCATGCAAGGACAAAATAGTGAAAGATTGACATCCTTACTGCACAAAGAATAAAAAGATATGCTCAATTCCTGATCTTCTTTCTTGCCATGTATGAACATGGGTGTTTCCATGCATAATTATGGTATGTTTTATTTGAAATGAAGTAATTCACCCACCACTGTAGAGGAACAAGCTAGCATAAAAAAGAGGTTTTCTGAAACATGCAGCGTGCTTCTCTTTCCAACTCCACCACACTGCTAGAATATCCTTGGTTTCTAAAGAAGATTTGAAAAACCTTTACCTCTTTCTACATCTCAACCAATTTCATGTTAAATAAAGCCTTGAAGTGAAATTCTAGCCAAGTATGACTATAACACAACTATCTTCAAATTCCATATTTTACTTCCTCGCCATGTGAATGACCATATGATGTTAAGCCTGTTATCATACATTTAACATGACTTTTACTAAATAGGCAGTTATCCAAGAGATGGTATAAAAGCCTGTTTCAATCATTTCAGCCTCAGCATTAACATGTAGAAAGGAACATTGCTGATAAAGCCACCTTCAGGCTTAAAGTTATGAACCAAGGCAACTTTTTCTTTGCATTTCACATGGTTCCTTCAATTCTATAAACAACATAATTTAGATCAAAATACTGTGACATATTAAAAATAAACTTTATTACACTGTAGGCATTCTTAAATTTGCTGCTTTTGGTAGTCATACATAATAGCCGTCCTTGATACTGTTACTATAAAATGAATAATGCAACATTAAACCCAAGGCATAATCCCACACTTGCCTGATCCCCAGATGTTTTCCACAGAAGTGGAACCCAGCTGTAACAAACATAGCACAACATGATGAAATTATTTCCAAAAATATCCTAGTTCCTCTGGAACCTTGGTTTATCACAGCAAAATAATCTGATCGAACAATCTGGACTTTCAGATCTACTAATGAATTAGGGGTGCGGAGAACCTCTGCCAGCAGGGAGCAACATTTGGTCATAGAGGTCTCCAGAAGAACCTGGACAAAGTTTAGTTTGGGCAGTATAACATTACCCAATGATAACACGTCCTCAGAGTTAAAATACCAATACCATTCTCAAGCGGAATAACAACATTACCAGCTATCCACTCAGCTAAAAAAAATTTCTGCGAATTTAGCAGTGGTCCTCTCATTACCAAAGAAAAATAATGACAATACATTTTATCCGCAACAAAATATTGTTGCAAGTTACCCCAGTCATCATGCAAAGTGTTTGGAGTGGCCTCCTCTACGGCAGGTTTGCAAAATAATTGGTTTTGTAGAGATGAAAATGGCTAAAACAAGTTTATTTATATGGATCAGAATAACTACCTAATTTTTTTGGACTTGAGTACTTGCATTTCAACATTTAGCGCAGTATATACTAGTTGTTACCATACTCACATGATTCATCATCATCTTGTTGATGCTAGAATTACCAGGGGATGGATGTATGGGTTGTGATCAAAAGGAAGGCCTATGAACCATTGCTATGTTACTATATGAATCTTCTGCATTGTTTTTTTTATGTTCCAACCTACAAAGTAGATTTTAAGGTACAGGATGAGTTAAACCTTGGAAGAGCTGAATTATATTAATGCTTCTAGTTAGTCCAGTGAGTGGCGATAAAGAAATACGTGCAGCAGAATGGTAGAGAAACAGAGAATCCTGTAAAATGGATTAAATAAGGGACCTTAGTTTTTGCAACTTGCATATTATATGGATGCCAATTATTCTTTTTCACCATGAATCTTATTCCTTCAAATAGGGAGTCACTGTCAATGGTGGTTAATGGTTTCTATTCTAGAAAAGCAGTAACTGCACTCTAGGTTTCAATCTGGACTTTAATGGAGCTAACAAATGTTTTGAGCACTGATAAACCCCAATGAGAATAATCCTGAACTCATAATAATCCTCACAATTTGAGACTTATTTCTGTGCAAAAATCTGTATATGAAAATTTTGCTCAGAATAAGTCCTGCATTACAAAAGGTGTTAAAAGCTGCACAGTTTTCAAAGACTTTCTTGCAGTGGGAAGGGAATTGCTAAAGTTAGCCACTGCTTATTTTGAAAAGATTAGTGAAGAATATATTTTTAAAAAGATTGAATATGAATTTTCACGGAGTCCAAAAAAAATCCTTTAACTATTAGACCAAGGCCAACATTTGGAAATATATATTCTACATTTGGGCTGAAAACTAGCAAGCACCATTAGTTGCACAGGCAAACTTTTTTGGTGCCTTTTCCTAAAAGAGCCCCATTATTTCATCATCTAATGGTAGGCCACACTGTTCTGTACTGGAAAACTACTTTTCGAATTTTGGAATGTTTAAAACTATGCCAGCTTAGTATTTGTGGTCCTTTCACATTACGTAATTATAGCAATAGGGTTCACTTTAACAGCCATGGAAATATCCTATGGCATCCTAGGATTTGTAGTTTGTTGAGGCACTAGAACTATTTGATAAAGAGGTCTAAATACCTCCTTAAGCTGCAAATCACAATATTCCATAGGATACTGTTATGGAAGTTAATTATAGTATAGTACTATAATTGTGTAGTCTAAACGAAACCATGGTGTAAAAATTCTGTGTTGATGGAAAATCATAGCTCTATTATTGGAAGCTAAGGTAGATAAAGACTTCATGCATGAATAATTTTTCCAGAAAGGGAAAAATATTTTTTCCAGCTTTATAATCAGGTTAGTACAATGCCAATGCACTAGGCACCCAATCTTGAAAACATTAAACAAAGATTCAGTGAACAATTACAACAGCACCATAGCTCCCAATAAACAGGAGGACTTATAATTCTGAAGCGAATAAACCTGTTAATAAACTAAATTTAGAACTGAGTCCCCCATTTTTTTTGGTGGGGGGCACATGGTCACATTCAGTGATATCATGCAAGAGTGCAGTCCCGAAATTAGTTACAGAACCATCTTGAAGCTTTTAAACAAATTATTTGTGCATCAAAGTGAATCTATCAAAGTAGAGCTTGAGAAGTTACTTTTCGGAATACAACTCTTAGAATCTGCCAAAGTGGATGGCTGGTAACTCTCAAGTAATTTGGCCAAGTTCTGTCTCAAAGTGAGACAACCTATTGGGGCAGGGAATATTTCATTTTTTACTTTTTATTAAAGGGCAAACTTTGTAAAATATCAAAAAGATTTTTTTAAAAAGTAAAACACAAAATGGTTGAAGTGATGGATACAATCTATTTTAGTTTTTGATGAAGATGACAGAGGAAGAGTGAGTGCTTGACTTTAAAGAATAATCCCACTGTGATAGCTTAATCTTATCTGCTGAACATACCTGAACAAAATGATCAGAATTTATAAATAAAGCAGTAGAGTTCCAAATAGACACAGGAAGGTACCCAGCATTTTCATCAGCCACATGGTAGCTACCTTGCAGCCTCATTGTCAAAAGCAATGAGACTTTTCTTTGCGCCAAACTAGAATTTATACAGAAACAGTTTAAAACAAACTCATGCTTCTTTCATATCCAACAGCAATGTGCCACAGGAGGATAACCCCTATTTATACATAGAAGAAAAAAGGAAGAAAATAAGGCTTGCTTGATTATTTTTAATACATCACTCCAATGGACACATTGTTTTCTGGAGAAAAAAAGTGATGCTCATAGAAAGGAAACAGCAATGTCAAAGCGCATGAAAGAAAGGAAGACACTAGAGATCTCTGTACATAATATTGACACCCCCTCCCCCGGTGCTGTGTGGTCCTTTTCACCAGAAAAGTTAACTTGTAGTTACTGGATCCTACATCTAGTTTTTGATCCTTTTCCCCCAGGTAACCAAGACCTCTTATCTGTGCTGGTTCACTAGGTGTCATCCTATTTTCTTTTTCCTTTTTAATGTTGCATATTTAGCAGCCATTTGTTCTGGTAACCCAACCCCATCCCCACCAAACCCAGGATAACTACATGAAAAATAAGGAAAACCTTTTTAGAATTCTTAAAAAAATACTTGCTTCTTTTAAAAGTTATTCAAAGTAACCACAGATTCTGTGCACAAACCCAACAGTGCTTCTGCACAACCCTTTTTTTTATTACAATTGAGTTTTTGTGGTAGCTTTAATTGAACCAAAATAAAGCTGTTAAATTATTTGTTTATATTTTTCTTATCAATATGGTTACCCTGTTCTGAATATACCTCAGCCACTGAAATGACCATTTCTTTCCCCCTTAGATGCAGGGCCATTTCAATATTTTGGTTCATTTTTAAGTGCTTCCTTTGCTAGATCTTGTTGTCTCTTATAAAGGATGTTGCCTCATGACAAGTCTAATTCGGGGCAGAAGTCTCGAGTTCCAAGTCCACTGTTCATGATCATGGTGAGGGGCAGCCACTGATCCATGTGGCAATGTGGAGGTGGGCTCCCTCCTTGAATGACAGGCCACTCATACAGCTTTTGTTCATACATAGCTTCATTTTCTTTAACTAGTTCTTGCAAGGAAGAAATTCCTAGTTTTTTGTGCCACTTTTAATTTCGGGGAATGTAGTGGAGTGTAAGGGAGCTGAAAATCAATGGAATGTACACTTTCCACATACCTTGCTGGCAAGATCTGGAAGTCCTTTCTCCATGGCCAGCCGGTCCCAAAATTGTCACTGCATGATATCCCTCTCTCTTTTTGAATGGAAGGGGCACAAGGTGACATCTTTTAAATCCTCCATATAAAGATTCAATATAATATTTTACCTTTTAAAAATAGGTTTGCACTGATTCAATTTAATTGCTATTGTCTTTTGCCTAATCAGATTAATTTGTGATTGTCAGCAAACATATTAAGACCACAAAAAGCCAGTTAGTATAAAGTGATTAACTTCATGCTTGCATGAAAGAACTAATGTGAGCCACCTTAAAATTTTCTTCTTGCACAGGAGAGTTAAATGAAAACACCAAACCTCTCTTGTCATTGTCATTCTCTAACTAACTTTAACGCACCACCCAAATGCAAACTGAGGATTACTTTTTCTGTTACTGAAAGATGAGAAGAAATGGACCTGGGATGCTATGAAAAAGGAAGACAAGATTTGCAGTATGAAAGAAACTAGACAACGCGACAAAAATGCAACAAAGTTAAAACATGCCTGGGTAGAAGAGCCGGCACCCATATATTCCTTCATGCTGTGAAATTCTGCTAAGCGGTTCTAAATGCCAACTACTCAGATCTTTCCATTAGAAGCCTAAGTATGTAGGACGTAAAGTACCAGTGGAAGATAGTTTAAACAAACACAAAGATACGAACTGGTCCGGCCATGTAGGTCAAATAAAGATTTTTTTTTCTTTTTTAAAAAAGAAAGAAAGAAGAAAAAAACCCTCTATCTTCTGGACTTCGGTAGGGTGTCATTTCATCTTTGGTATAAAATAGGCCATCCATAGGCTGCATTTTGATCACAACTAGGAAAGACTACAGAAATTGTCAACAATTTCTTCTAGCTATTGCTTTTTTTGCACTTTTTTGACCATAAGCTCCTATCTACGTAAGTCCCCCTCCCCCAAAAATGCTTTTAAGCTAGGTGTTTGCAATGTGACAAGCAAAGCAGACTAAAAACTTTTTAAAGCTCATAAAAAAGACTGCAGATAAAAAGCACTAATGCTTTTGCCAGCGATCACGCTTTGTAAATTAAAAAAAAATCTCCATTCTGCAAGAAAAAAACCTGCATTCCTTAAAATGCAAGTTGATCCCCCACCCCACCCCATTCAATAATTTTATTGTAAAACACTTTAGCCTTCTATATTCTTCTCTGTCAACATGAAGAAAGTTCATTAAAGTCTTCTTTTTTAATTCTTGAAGTTGCCACAGTTCCTTTATCAACAGGTTTTCTTCAAAAGAAGAAAAATCATTTTCTGGTAAACTGTACAGTTTATCATTTTGTTGTTGCCGTTCATCTAAAAATTGAGTCTCTTGAGCTTCAGCCCCAGTTGATCCTGGTCTAATTTTGAATTCCTTCTCCTTTCTTTCACCAAGACGTTGACAGCTTGCCTTGAGAGCCTTTGACGTCCTTAAAATTAAGGCAATTAAGATTCAAGATAAACCTTACCTAAACATTTCTTTTTTTAAAAAAACATAAACAAAAACCCTAAATCAAAGACACATTTGAATTCAACAAGAAAGGGGGAAAGAATAGCTGGATTCTTGAGGAAGATCATTAGTTTTCATCTCAGCCTCCTCCCTCGTGACATCATTGGTTCTCTGTTGTTGTTTGGAAAACAGAAACAAATTATCTACACTTGCAAGTAAATTCTGAATTTCAAACGTTCATTCAGATGAAATATCAACCCAGTGTTTCGCTGTGGGTCTTTTATTCTTTAATAAAAAAATAGCAAAAATAAAACTATCAGACTACATGACTGAACAATTTGCACAGCACATAGAAACACTGTTTTGTTTTCTGTTGGGTAAGGTAGAAAATGAAAAAGAAAAATCTGTTGACGCCTGTGCAAACTGGAAGCCAACTTCTTGTTCAATGAAGTTTCTCTATTCAAGGCAAACTTTTCAGAGCAACATTTTTCAGTCCTTTATTGTCTGTAAAAACAATAAAAATGATCATTAAGTCAAAATAATGTAGAAATACACATTTTCCATTTTTCTTTTAAAAATCCACTTCCCTTTAAAATGTATCCCTCTAAACATGTATGATCTTAGGAAAATAAACACACCATGGTCTTCCTTTAAATCAGTTGTTCTCAACCTGTGGGTCCCTAGATGTTTTGACCTTCAGCTCCCAGAAATCCTAACAGCTGGTAAACTGGCTGGGATTTCTGGGAGTTGTAGGCTGAAACACCTGAGGACCCACAGGTTGAGAACCAGTTTTAAATGGACCTACTCATTTCACCCAGTGAAAGCAAAATTGGACAGGAAGACAGCAAGCTGCCTTATGGGCTGTTAAGCCCATTGGTCCCTATAGTTCAGAGGAAAACAAATGGAAGCTGAAAAGCTCATCTGGTACTGAAGATGACTATGAAAACAGCCTTCAGTGTTTTTCTCAGTGCTTAAAATAGAGAAAGCAGATTCCTGCAATTTGCCTAAAGCGGGAGTAAAAAACTATAAGATAACAGGGAATGTCATACTAGGATATCTTGGAGGGCAGCACATATCCCTTTCACGCCCTTTAAAATTATCAAATGCCCAAAATGTTGGTCAAACTCTTTCAAAAACTAGAAGACTGAGCTGCAGCAATCAAAGTCAGGAGAAAAACAAAACCCCAATGTGAATATATGCAAATAATTAATCTATTTGTGAGTAGCCTAGGACTTTGCAATCTGTCTCAGCAGCACATTCAGTAAGTCCTTCACACAAATATCTCCTCCTAGTTTCACCCAAGTTTTCTTTTTCAACAACCTAATTCAGGAAGAAACCATCTGTAGATTTACCAAAGACTCCAACGTGCTTCTGCTCACTAATGTTGTTGTAGATACTCAAAACAGAGTTTTCTTGGTAGGATTTGCTACTGCCTTCCTCTGAAGCTAAAAGAGTGTGCCTTGATCAATTGGTTCCCATGACTGAATAGGATTTGATCCTGGTTTCCTTCAGTCCTAGTGTATATCTACATTGACACTTTTGTTTTCCCCAGGCCAATCTAGTGTGCTGGATGCCTAATAGGCCCACAGAAAGAGTCCCCACAGGGATTCTCCCAACTGAAGAAGTAAGTCTGCATTGCCCAGGGCTGCTGAAGACAGTTTGGCACCAGTGGGCGGTCACCATAAAAGTCACTCCCTTGCCCTTCATGTCACAATGGCCTATGGCAATAACATGGGACCTACCTCTTTCCCATCACTTGTCCTGATATCAGTCAGAGGGAGGGGGACAAGGAATAGGAGAAAATCCCTCTCCTCTCCCTTCCTAGCACTCCTCATGGCCCCAGCTGGCATCAGGGAAGCTATGGGGAACAGGAAGATGCTATGTCATGGCCACTGTGACATGGGAGTGGGGGGGGGGGGCAAAGGAGAAAACTGCCATTTTATGTCTCTGTGCTGTTCAAACCAGGGAATGCAAGATGGTAATGGGAACAGTTGTGTCTGGTTCTGTATGGGAACCAGCCCAATTGCCTCCAGTGGACCTAGGTCAAGGGAAACCCTGAATGCTCAGCCAGAATTCAGACTTTCCCTTGACCTTTACTAATTCAGGGTCACATTAAGGTGGCCTTGCCCTGTCTTAAAGCAGATCAGCCCCATTCAAGATTTTACCACTGTAGTGTTGATTTTAATCTACACCAACCTACGTGGTCAGATGGGATGCTAGTCCTGCATGAAATCCATTATATCACACTGCCTGTCATCACCTTTATTAGACTAAGATTGAAGCCTACAACAGTTTTGGGTATTACCTGTGGATATACAGAAACAATTTGAACAAGGTCCTGAAGCCAATAATGATATCTAAAAATCACCTCTACTAGATATCATCACTGGCTTTTGAATAGTGTAACACAAAATGCCTCTCTGGGAGACCTCAATCTTTCTGGCAACCCAGACAATAATTTCCTGGCCAAAACCAATTGGGGGGAGGGTGTTCAGAAAAGGCAGATAACACTTTAAATAGGTTGTAGCCTTCCCCCTTTAGCACAATGGAGATCGGAAGTGGAGTATTGGCTACTTATAGGTTTTGTTCTGTTCTGTTTTATACTATAGATGTGTCCATGCTTGTCTTATAATGTTGCCATAGATGTATCTCAGTTACCTCAGTACTATGCATGTTTCTTCTGAAGGAAGTCCTACTGAACTCAATGAGGCTTAATCTCAAGTAAGTTCACAAAGATTTCCAGCCCCTATCTATAAAACATAAATAGCAGCTACCCACACTTTAGTGTTGCTGGAATGAACACCATCAACTTATTTTGACTGTTGGTAGGAATATGCAGATGCATGTTCATTGGAAGTTTCCACTGCCATCTGTTGCTGTTGACCACTGGCTTCCTGTGATGACGATGCTACAGTCTGCGGAGAGGTATCAGCAACAACACCCTGAAGAAACAAACAAGAAAACAAAGGGCTTTACTGCTTTTAATAATTGTAGCAACCTACATCAGGAGAAAGTCAGCATGGTCCCATCAACCTCATTATTTCCGTGCAGGTTCGCTATGGCTTTATATTATTGGATGTCAGGCACATCAGAAGCCACATGCTGCTATGACAGAAATGCTACATGTTTAAAAGAGAAGCATGCCACGATCACAGCTCTGAATAGGAGGCCTGCAAAAAACTTACCCCTTATAATGCTGTGTTGAAATCCACATGCTGTGGATTAGGCTACTAAATTTTTATCACATATTAAGCATGGCTGGCCTGATTTGGATCTCAGAGGGGGATTCAATATTGAACTGTCAGAGTTGTTTCCTTCCCCACCACAATGAAATCAGAATCAAGCCTTGCCCAAAGACCTTTGTAGGAGCTGTGACACTCAAAGTGCAAAATCTATATCATGCTTTGAACTATCATGGAAGGGCATTTTGACTATTTTAGGAAGTAGATTAACAATGCTGTATGGGCATGGAATTCATGCTGCCCTCCTGATGTGGTAGGACTGCAAGTCCCAACAACGCTAGCTAGTGGTGTCAGTGGTGACGAGTGCTGGGATTTGTACTCCAATATCATCTGGAGAACCACATACTCTGCACCCCTGTAATGATTTGCTGGTTTTAAAACTGTACATATTTTACTTAGAAACTGACAATTCTTTTAGCAAAAGTACATTTTTGTTATTTTGAAAATCATATTAATTTGTGTGTTGAACAATCCCTGGAAACATATTAGTTTGTTCACTGATTTATTTTATTTTTGTGTTTCTCAAGAAGAGTTTGTGGACTCTCTGGGTTAAAAAAAACTTTTGTAGTTACTATTAAGTAACAACCACAAAACAATTGAAGCAGTGGCTTAGAGGATTCAGATTTGTTCTTGATAGAAGTAGAAATAGATCATTCTATTTTTTTCTGTTGATGAGGAACCCAATTATTGTTAAGAATCATTTAAGAACCAAACTCAGCAAAGCTTTTTTTTTTAAAAAGTGTAAAATAGTATTCTTTTATAAAGATTAATGAAGAAAGTTCAAAAGGAGTGTTTCGGTTAACATGAACAGCAAAACATGATAGAGAGTGAAAAACCACTGTACTGTGAAGATTTTAAAAGATGGATGAAAAGAAGTGACACATCCAAATACACAGGGTGCATTGAGGATAACCAATATTTGCAGGCAACAGTGCAGAAAACCTTTTTTCTGGAACCTCAATATTTATAGTGGAGGTGTGCCAACCTGGCTTTTTAAGAAAAGTGTTCTCAGCTATTGAAAGAGTGGCAAACAAATCTATTCTAAAAGAGGCATTGTTCAAAATAAAAGCAAGAAGTCCATGCTGTGTCCACCACATAATCACTGGATGAAAAGTAGACTACAACAAAATTGTGCGGAACCAAAAGTAAATACATGAACTTAAGAATGAACACCACCTTTCCTTTTTTCCCTCAGAGGTCCCTCTTTTTTTCCTTTTTATTTGTCCAAAACGCCTTATGAAGATGAACAGCAGAAGTCAGATTGTAGTTCTTTGAGTAGCTTGTGGACTACAGTGCTAAGGACATACTTACTCATCAGGCTGTCATCAACAGGACTCAACCCAAGGAGGGAGGGAGCAAATCCTTCATCGAGGATGAAAAAGCACTCAGTCAGTGCAGCATCCCCCAGGTCTGCATATACAAGAGGAAGTTGTCCTGCTCTCAGTCATGATTTCTGCTTGCTCTTGACTTTCAGCAATCACATATGACATAAACTTTATGCTAATAATAGCATCAAGTACTCTTTTTTCTAAATCTTCTATCCTTGAACCTCTTTTTTGTTTGGTATCTGATGGTTGGCTTTCATTTCCCTCCCCACCCCCACAAATTCAGAAAGAATGAACTATCCAATTTTGTCACATGGTAAAAACCCAAATGCCAATGAAACTTACACATATCTATGAAGTGCATTTTTTAAAGTAAACTAATATGTGATCTCATCTTTGCTTCCACCGGAGAGTAGAAAAAACTGTGCACATTCATGTACAAATACAGATGAACAAGACTTACTTCAAGAGGGACAGCTGTTGGAGGCACAGGAGTGTACTGGGGAATGTAGGTCCCTTGCATAGGTGCAGCAGCTGTCATATACTGGAAGAAGGGAAATGCAAATTTATTTTAAGAATGTATACATAAAGATACACACACATAAAAGGCAAATCTAGAATATTGTTTGACTATTGAGATTTTTAAATGGGGTAATGAGCTAAGCAAAATGGGGAAATAATTGAAGAATTCTGCAATATATGACCAAGGCTGCAAGATTACTCTTTGCACAAAGGATGAAAGACACTATAATTCCATCAATAGAAGTTGAGCTGTTGAAGATATATGAGTTGGTAGTTATGGACCAAGGATAATGCAGCAGAGAAATTTAAGAAATTTAAGAAAGATTGTTGATCTCTTGTTCATATTTAAGGAATCGTTGGTGGAAGTCATCAGTAATAGCATTTGAAGGTAGCAGATGTTATCAGTAGAAGGAAGCTTATGTTATATAGTTTGAAGGATAAATAAAATGACACTAAATTGGGCAAAATAATAAATATTATCATCATTTGTGTGGTTGGAATCTAAGTCCAGTTCTCCTTTCTTTTTCCCCTTCTTTTCCTTTTGCCTTTATTATTTAGGTTATTAATGTGTGTTAATGTAGCTTATAGTTAATTTGTATAATTCCATTTCTATTGTTATGTAGTATAAAAAGTATTGTGTGTTCAATTTTTAGAGAAAAAAAGAAATGGTCAAAGCCCTGTATTTTCCAAGCAACATAAAAATATGGCTTTCAGTCTACCATGGCGACTCATGGGCTGATAGGAGGGAAGTAATTCCCTCCAAAATTGGCCCATACAGTTGGCTTTGTCCAGAAGTCATCACTGCAATCCACTAAAGATGCCCAATATGTCAGTTGAAGGGAAAGTTGCACATGAAACAATGACTTAACCAGTGTATTACTTGATGGTTAGAATCTTGTTGGTGCAATGGCTAGCATTAATGCAGCAGCATAAGTGATGCTGGCAAGAGAAAAAGACCATTGTCCTGTGGCAGCAAAGGAGGTAAAGCTGGCTGCCCAAAAAAAGATGTTTTGGCTAAGATTTTACATTGTCTAGCATAGAGTGAGTACCTCTTGTGGAGTTGAATTATGCCATCTTGATATTGAATGCCACTATATGAATGCAATGTACGGGAAACAGTGAAGGTACATAATTATCAACTCACTGCACAACAGACAATGAAAAGATGCAATAAAAATGCACAACATATATTGACACTCTATTCTAGGGATATGATTGTGCATCTGCAACAGTTTTGCATGTGCAATGCTGTTCTCACTTCCATCACCTGGATATATCCATTTCGTGTTGTCCAAAGAAGTCACTCTAATTGTGTGGCACAACTTCCTGCATAACTATATAATGTGCCATTGAATGTAATCCACACCTCAGTTGTGAGGGGGAACATTCCAAAAAAATGAATTTATCCTTGAATGTAATGCATTCAACAGCACGGGCATAACACGTTAGAGAGGCAAGAAACATGAATGAGGCCATTTCGGAAGTCATGCCCCTCTGTCAGGCTGAGACTGCCAAACTTGCCAGCCTCACACGATTCCCACCTGGAATCATTCACAAGGCCTTGAAAACCAGTAAAAGGGGGGGGGGGAGGTTGAAGGCTTCATGAATGAAGCTAGTTGAGAACCACATGGGATTGAGCCTGGGGGCAGGGCGGTGAGAGACCCTGAGGGCTACCTGGGAGGCAGGATCTGCAGCTAAGTGACAGTAATAACTGGGTCACCAGAAGGGCACTCCTCCTCCTTCTCCAGGTGAAAGGAGCCCTGAGGCTACTGCCCCTTCATGCCTATCTGGCCTTGAGGATTATGGGTTCCTCTGGTCCTTTTCATGTGCCATTGAATCGAATGTGCACCTCAATTTTGACAATGTAGTGTAGCCAAAAAAAGGTGAGCATTAGATTTGAGTACATCTGGTATATCATCAAAGGGATCATCAAAGGGATGCCATTTGTATTCCGTCACCACCATTGGATAACCATAGAAAAAATACAGTTACTAGTGTAATACATCAACACCATCCTAGCCGTTACATTTACCATATGCCATAACCCTCCAGAAATAAGAATGCTGCAGCCTTTTTCTGTTAAATACATTCAGACTAACATGACTAGCTTGATAAATGTGCTGTAAAACACACATACAGAAGACCCTTGATCCTACAATGCCCCCCCCCCCCCAATGCATATCAAAATTCTTGGATGCTCAAGTTCTATTATATATAATGGCATAGTAAAACTGTGTCCCTTACATAAAATAACAAAGTCAAGGTTTGCTTTGTGGATTTTTTTTTAAATCAAACTGTGGATAGTTGAATCCCTGGGTGGAACATCTGTCAAAATGGGGGGCCAACAATATATGAAAAAGTTCTCTATTTATTCAATAATGTGAACAATTTACTTAAGCTCCAAGTTTCAGTGACTTTGTCTGGAACATTAAGCACATGCTGTTCCAGATGAAAAACATTAGTAGTTAGAAGTTGTTGGATCAAGCCCAATGATAGCAGTATAGACTGTTGATGCAGTAATATTGTATTGCTTTTAGGGTTTGGGTCAATCTACTGGTAATGTTGGCAAATTTTTCTCTTCTGAATATATATTTAAAATAATATTTAATTGATTATGAGTATGAGGAGCGATTTTAATCAGGGCCATAGTGTAGTGAAGCACTTCCAACTGCCATTCCTAAATAACACCTCCTCAACACCCCTCCCCGCTAATCTGTTAGAGTCATGAAGGAAGCTCTCACTGGATCTCTTGAAATTATTGTTTTCTCCAACTGTGGAAAACACAGAAGGGATTTTCAATGGGTCTAAAAAGGAAAGAAAGTTCTATTACCTTTCTCATGTATGATAATTCCACTCCCATGCATTGCTATGTTAAAAAAGCCACACCACTAAAGAATGCATTGTCATATCCAGTTGGATCCTCAAATAGCTAAGCATTTGTGTTTGTAAAAGTGCTAAGTCCAGTACAACAGGGATTTAATCCTTGAAGTTGAAGAACCTTTTCCTATCTGGTACCTGTGCATGGTTTTAAAAAGGGATATGAAATAACTTGGAATTGGCAAACCTGTGACTTTTGAGTTTTCTCCAGATTTCAGTGAATTTTGCTATACACTGATTAAAACCAAAGTGAAGGGAAATTCTCACTGTCCTAGGAATAACATAATTGGAGCCAGTATGATGGCTCTTCAGTGCATGGACGATAAGAACGAAGTTTCAAATTCCCCAAATGCACTCACTTAAGCTCTAGCTGGTTCCAACTGAACTGATGTTCATGTAAGATATGTATAAGATCAGAGTCTTCATTCTACCTTATGGCTATTTAAAATGAGTGCAATTAGAGCCCTGTAGACCTGAAGGGGGAAAATAGTAGGGGAAAAAAGAAGAAGAAATGGAACAGATGTGTCAGAGTTTTCCCCTCTTGCAGCTAGGACTGCTAAGTTGATTTTCTTCTACGCATGAATTGTTTTTAATTTCCAGGAAGTGTTCTTAGCTATCAACATTAGAAATCCTTCTGAAAAGCTCTTGCCCTCAAGTGCTATAGAAATGTCCTTAATTACAAGTGTTTTTCTGACAGTCTTACAGCATTATTCCTTTTCTGCACTGCTTTACAGAGAAATGTGGCTCAAGGCAACAAATTACTCAAATCCTTCAATGTTCTATAAGTATTAAGTTGTCATATCTAGACATTGCTCTGTTTCCCCACCATTCAGCTGGAGCTGCATTTGCTAACAAAAATATTCTGTTGTCGGCATGACACCTTCAATTTCTCTTATCTTCAAAGATGCAGAAAAGATTTGTTTTTTCCTAGGATGTACTTAATTAATTTTAAACTGTTTAAAATAAACAGCAGCTTGTTCTGCTGAAACAGACATCAGTAATATTTATTTTTATTGCTAATTTGAAATATTATTTCTGTTGCCTTTTCTAAATGAACTTTGAATTGATTTATTTGATAAAATTACTATCCCACGAAGATATTTGGATACACTACATTGATTCACATACCAATAACAGAACATATGGAGAGCACACACTGTATTGAAGGTTTTAGAAAGCACTCTTGTTTTAAACCAAGAGCACATCCAGAGCCTGGAAGACCACAACTCTCACCATTCTCTGTAACTCTAGAAAGCCCTAGATTCCCATGACAGCTATTATTTTAGTATGACAGAAGTGTTACTTTCAGCTGCCTTTGAAAGATTATTTTGGCCAGATAAAAACTTGGGACTGACTTTTTTGATCATGCTCTTGAGGGTGGGGGTACTTTGGCGATTTCAGCTGTAACACAAATATAAATGGTGGATGGATGGATGGGATGGGCATATACAACCAGTTGTGTACAAATTGTCCACTTCCCTAGAAAGGCCAGGGGAAGTTTAAAGTTATTCATCATAGTTACAACCATCTCAAGAACTGGAAGGTGGATCTCCTTCTTTTACTAAGAACAATTGGGGCACATAGACAGTGCAAAATGCCCCAGTAAAATACCAATTCTAGTGCTTCTTTGAATATACATGGCATGCAAATTTTATTGCCTTTTCCAATGGGAGTTTTCCTTTCTTCCTTTTTTGTAAAAATAAAAATAAAAATAGAGGGGGAAGAGATATACTGCATAATCCTACATCAAGAATTTTGTAATTAACAATGCAACAATGCAATTATCATGTCACCAAATTATTATGTGTTTCCATGGGCAAATACTTTAAGTTATCCATACTGCATAAATACAGATTATTTATCCCCTTACAACTTCGTCATTGCACCTTGTTTTGATGCAATGTGGTATGGTTTATAGCTTGACATTCTATACCAGGCATGGACAAACTTCAGCCCTCCAGGTGTTTTGGACATCAACTCCCAGAAAACCCATCCAGCTTACTGGCTGTTAGGAATGGTAAAAGTTGAAGCCCAAAACACCTGGCTGGTTGAAGTTTGTGCATGCTTGTTCTATAAAATGAGGCATTTGGCTGAGTGGCATCAAACAGAAAAGTAGATCACCACCATTATCAAGTCACATCTCACTCCTCAACCAAACGTACCAGAGCAGTGTACATTATAACAGTAATATTCAAGGCATAATATGTGATAAATTAAAAGCCTATGTACTTTCTATAACCAAGCTTTCCCTCCTCTTTCCTGCTCCTCCCTCCCCTTGCCACCCTAACTTTTTTCCTCACCCCCAAGATGCTTTTTCCTTCACCTTCCTTGCTTCCAAAATCCTATTTCCCTCCCACCACTCTGGGGGTGTTCGGATTGTGTTTTTCCTGCACGGCAGAAGAGGGTTGGACTGGATGTGCTATCTGTAGACCCTCCAGCCTTCCTCCCTCTTCACCTTCCAGTCACAAAAGGCTGACTCTTCCAAGAACGGGAAGTGCTTTGCCTGAGGCTCTGCCCTTGAGGGGATTCTTAAAGGGGCAGGGCAGTGGAGGCTTCTAATGCAAAGAGGCTGTAGACTGACCCCCTAGAAATTGTACATAAACTATTAATCCCTCTAACTAAAATGGGCTTAACTAGGGTTAAACAGTGAGGGTCTTCATGGGCCACAACATATGTATTATATATAAGAGTGTGGTCCAACCTTTTGTTACCCGAGGGCCAATCAAACTTTAGCATAAGAATGTGAGGCTTCAATATGGCTATTATATGGCTGTTTCTTGAATACTTAAAGCAGTAAGAGGGGTAAATTATTTTTTTTCCAAATGTTAAACTAAAATATTTTTCCAGTAAGAAGGACAAGGGCCAACAAAAATGAATTGGTGGGCCATGTGTGGCCCAGGGGCCATGGGTTGGATGACACTGATATGACATGATATGATATGATATGATATGATATAATCTATAAAAACATTTCTTGGGGCTCCATGAGAAACTTTCGCTTCAAAAAGGGCTCCGCGGCTGAAAAGGTTTGAGAACCCCTGATTTAGAGTATGTATTTTTTTAAAAAAAGCACACACACACACACAATTTTTGCTGTCAGATTGCTGGGGAGGAGGCCAATGTCTTGGTGTCAAGCAGTAAAAGCAGGAACCTGCAAGGACTGTTGGTAGGAAATGAAATGGAGAAGTGAAGATGAGCCACCCTGCTACAGCTGTTATAAAAAGCTCCTTCGATATCACCATTCTTTTACTCCTCCTTGAAAAGGATGATGACATTAAAACAATAAGTAGACAGTTCTGCCAAAGTAATATTTTATAACTGGATGCACATGGACTTGAACACTTTTTTTGCTTTCTATTCTCAGTACAAATGTGGTGTTGGTAGGATTGAGCCATGGTACTAGGGAGATTTCATTATCACCATGAGTAAGTGAGGTGGGATTTGTTCTTCTATTGGGATTTTTAAACAAATGGCCTTGATATATGCTCAGGTAGTCATCGCAAGACTTTGGTTATGATCCAACTGTAGCTTATTATGCTCTTACTGCCGCAACCAGGATTATGCCTCCAATATTTAGTAAGCTCATATGTTTCTTCAAATAATTCATCAATTTATGGTGATCCTATGAATATTATAGGGTTTTATTAGGCAAAGAATACTCAGAAGTGCTTTTTTATGTCTACTTCTGAAATATAACCTACAACACTTGGAATTCTTTGGTGATCCCCCATCCAAGTACTAACCAGACCTCACCATGCTTAGCTTCCATTTTCCAATGGGATATGGTGCCTTTCATACTGGTTCAGTAGACCAGTTATTTATATATGAACAAAAAAATCAGAACTCGAGGCCCGTCACAAAACTTGAATTTGACTCAAGAGTGCCCTAAATATTCTTTTCTGAACCTCTCAAAGGCTCTTAACAAACATTAACCACATTTCTGCTGCTATTGTGTGTGTATTTGTTATGTTGATGAGAATGCACAACGAATATCTTAATAAATACAACCAAAACTTTAAAACTAACATTGACTTTGCCATGCCCACCTGATGCTTTTGTGGTCATGATGAAGCCAATGTGACACAGTTAACAAATCGGAATTTCTGGTCCTCTAATATATTAATGCGAGTCCTTGAAATGCAAGTCTAGAAACTGTATCACTCATCTAAGTTTCCATAACACCCATTAAACTTACCACTAAAAAGAACAGACTTGTTTTTGGCATTTTGGGCTATGAACAGGAAACTGCTCATTCTAGTTTCAAATATAATACCATTTTGGGGCTTCTCCGTATAGATTTGTCAGTCTTTAGGTTTAGAAAACAGTGAAAATTGATAATAAAGCTTGCACCTTTTCTTACTGAAATGATATAGAACAATGCTGTATTCTGGCTTTACAAAAGTAGAATCAGTCATAGTACAAAATAGTCTGAAACAGGAAGAATAATTGTGGAATAAACTGTGACAGTAGCACAGTTCGGTCTCAGACATATGCTGCTGAACTACGTATGAAAGGTATATACCTATAGATGCTAGTGATATTTTTACATTAAAAATATTATATCCCCCAAATATCTTCCTTATTTATTTCTGATAATCACAATGGGACCATATTATTGAAATTAATCACACATATGTAATTTTACTCATTTAATTTTATAGATTTTAAAGGCAAATATAAAGTGGCCTAGAAGTCTGTATCTTCTCACATATACTTATTAACAAACAAAATGGGTGGAAAAGATACAGAAACATTAATACAACACAATTACTCCTAGAGAATATGGATTTGAAAATGTGGTAAAGATTAAGCGCAAATGAACTAGTTTATCACTGTAAATTGACACTTCTAACTTTCCTGATGCATAGCACCATAGTGGTGCGAATGATATCTATATTACTAGATACTTAGAAACGTTATGGAAGGCTGTTGGAAAACACATAACTCTATTGAAGTGGGTGAGGCAATGTTTGTAGACATAGATTAGGTAAAGTTTATCTATTGTGAAGTTAAATGCATTTTTGCTTGCCTAATACATTAAGTTATTAGGAAAACTAGTCAATGGAGTTGCTCCACTTGAATTCCACAGGGTGCCACTGTAGCTACATCAGCATTAGCTAGTTTGTGAACCATTGGTGCTATGCATTTTTTGAACTGAGGAGAACCTGTTTAGAAAGTAATTATACCAGACATTTTTCAACATAGGCTTTCTCCCTAAGGCACACAAGGGTACTGTAGTCCATGGTCCATTCCCCATCCCCCAAATATAGTCAAATACAAGAACGATGAACTTGAATTGCATGCTTGACAATAAAATATAACCTGAAAATCAGACCATGGTGTGATACATTCTGCATAGATCGGGAAGACTACTGTAGATTAATCTGATTTGATAGCATTGACCGTTTTTAATTCATCACATACTTATGGAAGCACCCTGCCACAGTATTTCACAAATAAATAATTATAGTATGAATCAGACATTTTAATCACAATTGATACTTTAGATAGATGGGTTAGCTCATAAGAACACATGGGCTGTTATTTTATCATATATTCATAGCGTATGTGAATAAGAACAAATTGCTAAAAAAATATTTTAGTCACTGTAGTGTTTTGAAGGATTGAGAAGTCTTCTAATTTATAGGACTGATTTTATCTGATCCTAGAAACTCACAGCTCACCAATTGGAGCCAGGTGGAAAATACATAGTAAGTCAAGGAGGCAAATGCAAAACTCAGAAGCAAGACGCCTCTGAACAACAGTTCAATTGAGGAATCACTATCCCATTTCAGACATTCAGAGGGGTTCAACATCTGAAAAGGGGAATACGCTTGCTGTCTTTGCTTTGATCATATGGAATATAAGGTAAGAGGAAAATCCCTTTGTGTGAGTTTCCAGGATTATGATGAAATTTTCTATGTATAAAATACATTTTAAAATAATCCTTGGTAGTCTACTACAATAACGTCAAGTACATACTGGTACATTCTGACTTATCTTATAATAATAATAATAATAATAAAACTTTATTTATACCCCGCCACCATCTCCCCAACGGGGACTCGGGGCGGCTCACATGGGGCCATGCCCAAGACAATACAATAGACAAAATATAAAAACAACATCTTGTGCCCACATGTATGTTTGTGTTTGTCTTACAGTGTTTGAGCATCACTGCACATGTATGTGTGTTTGTGGATATATGTGTATCTGTGTACACTACACGAACATGCACATTAGAGAAGGAAAAAAGCTAATGCAGCAAAATAAATAGAAATTAGAGCTCTATAATGGTTTTTCTGTTTCCGAGGTTCTTTAGTGTCTGTTATTATTGTGTGCCTTAGGCCATTTCTGATTTATGATACTTCCTATCATGGGGTTTTCTGGGGCCCAGTGCGTTTCCATGGCTGAGTGAGGACTCAAATCCTAGTCTCCAAAGTTGCAGTCCAATGTTAAAATAATTATAGCATACTAGCTCTCTTAGGACTTCTTGAGACATCTACAAACAATTTGTCTTTAATGTCAAAATTCCTAGCATTGCACTAGCTTAAACTTTTAGTTGCTTTTATAGCAATACAGTTTAGGCATAATTTTTTAAAAAATGGTATGCAAACTTTTGTTGGAATATAAATATAGCAAATAGAAAACCTTTAGGTGTGAAAGCATTCCTTGTCTCGTTTTCCACAATGCTAGAAATTTGGGTATTGAAGGGATGTTTAGTAGAGGGGGATTCTTATTGAGGACAATGCCTTTATGTTTCCTACTCCCATAGCTATTGATAGTGCAAACATGACCTATTCTGAAGATGTATCAAAGGTAGGGGGGGGGGGATAAAGTTGCTGTGTCCTGAATTCTAATGGAGAAATGTCTAGTCAATAACCAATAATAACAACAACAACAACAACAACAACAACAACAACAACAACTGCAAAAGGCCACCCTGCTGGGATCTGCATGCATCATCCGAAAATACATCACACAGTCCTAGACACTTGGGAAGTTTTCGACTTGTGATTTTGTGAAAGAAATCCAGCATGTCTATCTTGTTTGCTGTGTCATACAATGTTGTTGTGTCAATAATAATAATAATAATAATAATAATAATAATAATAATAATTTTATTTGTATATCCCGCCCCATCTCCCCAAAGGGACTCAGGGTGGCTTACATGGGGACCACGGCCAGTGGAAAAAAATTAAAATAGAACTTCATAAAATACATTTACAAGGCATAACCACATAAAACATGTAAACCATCATTAAAAACATAATCTCAACAACAACCAGGGCTGTAGCTGAGGGGGGGGGGGGGGGTAAGGGGTTCAACCTCCCCCCCCCCCCAGAATTCTTTCAGGTTTTTTTTTAAACTGGTTTACTCATGAATTTTAAATAGTTAACCAAATCCCCATGAATGTCCACTGAGGTTTATCTATGGAGCCTGATTTCTAAATTATTTTGTGTTATGGAACTACTCTTCATGATTAGCTAAAAACAGGTTTAAACCCCCCCCCCCATTTTTTTCTGGCTATGGTTCTGACAACAATTGATAACAGTAGCCGAGCCCAGTAGATATGGTCAGAGCTAAAAAGCCAGGCTGATGCTTGAGCTATATACTCCAGGGATGAGGCTGGTGATAAAGTGCAAAAGGCTAGATATTAAATAGGGCTTGAAGGCCAAGTCAAAATGTAAACTGATTAGTGAAATGCACATTTTCAAATCTTTACGGAAGGTGGCCAGGGTGGATCCCTTTCCTCGCCAGTCATTTTTAGATATGAAAACTTCATTCCTCTGCCCTGATATGCAAATCAATTGAAATGGTGTTTCCCACATCAACTCACAATGGTAGAAAAATGGAGGTTGCATGCCTAAAAACAGCCAGAGGCAGAAGAGTCCATCTACTGATAAGGACTCTTGTGGCAATGGAATCGTTGCCTAGAGATAGTTTCCCTCATTTTGGTGGTTTGGTAGGACATTCATTTCACCTCAAAGCAGGTCATTTTGTATGCACAATCCTTATGCCTATAAGTTATTCCCACTGAGTCAATTACTAAATTATCAACCATCCATTAACCCAGTGGGCATACTCTAAAAACATTCAGGTCACCCTCTTTAGTTGAACTGATGGCTCTTGTTATTGTTATGTTACTGTTTAAAATATTGAAAGGAAAAGGTATGGCTTTGAGATATTTTCCTATGTAACCAATTATTTATCTAGAAAATAGCTCCAGCACCATTTTGTCCAACCATCCAATACTAACAATTCCCAAATTATGCAGCTGACTGCATAAGTGGCCTGTGCTGCCCTCCTCAATCTAAAAGCAAACGTCAATGCTTGGAATGTTAATGCAAAGAAGCATTTAATGAAATCAGGGCTGGGGAAAAGAAAGCACCTTGCTTCTATGAGAAAAGAATTAATCAAGTCTCATATCCACATTGAAATTTCAGTGCACTGATCGTAAATAATTTGAGACAGGGCTGAAAGAGATATGCAACTACCAGAAGAATGCTTCTGGTAAATACTTGATAGAGAAGTAAGTGGGCAGTGGCTGTTTTGGTTAAATGTTCATTCAGTTTATCAATATTTGAAGCAAATTATTCGGGGTGGGTATTTGTGTGTGTGATGTGCAAAAAGAGCACATTGCCTATTTTGATGCATATTTTTCTTTCTGAATATAATTATCTTTGAGAGGACTCTGAGAGCATCTTCTGCATGCTAAGAAGCAAAAATGGGATTTCCTTATAGGTAAGGCCGGAATGGATACAGCATCAGAAGGGCAAATTAATGCCTGTCAAACAAGTATGACTTAAGGTAAAACATGTCTTATCTGTATGTACAAAGTGTGTGTATCTGTGTGTGCTTTCTTTTACTCTTTAATTGGAAATCCCTTAAAGAAAACTATCTCTGTAGCATCTAGCATGCTGCCATTCTGCTCTCTGTGTGTGTATGAGAGAAAGAGTGAGTTCTTATTACAAAGGTCTGCTGCTAATGGATTGGATATGGTACTTTTTCATTTTGCTAATGAGAAAAGTTAAAGGCCATTACATTTTCTGATTAAGATCCCTGCTGGAAGAAATGTGATGTGTACATTGCAGGGATGTAAATAAAGTTAATATTAAGTTAATAAAGTTAATGTATGCAAAGGAAATACACAAGATATCCAATAAATCAGATTAAAGGTTGACAAAAAGAAAAGAAAAGAAAAACTCTTATCCCATGAACAGCACCAATGAAAAATGATGACAGGGAATAGAAACAGAAAAGGTCTTTGAAAGGTGAACTGTGGGTATCAGTTAACAATATGTTTGTATGATGATCAATTACCAAAGCTGCTATCTGGAAAAATGAAATTTTCTAATAGGAAATAATGAGGTTATATATCGTAAGAAAAGTGACACCTTTCATTCAGAATGTGTAGCACAGTAACTTCTAAGGGAAATTCTATATGATTGAAAGTGGATATGTTGATAACATTGTTTCCAATACTAGGGGAAAATGGAGTCAAAACTTACTGTAAATTGTTTGACTAAACATTAGTAAGGGAAAAATGTAAATATTTAACAGCTCAGAAAGCAATCTATATCAGATCTAATGAGAAATGGGTTTTGTGTTTCTGAATCAGCTTTAAACATTTCAGATGAACAAGATTATGTTGCTCACTGATCAGTTAATTATGGAGTATAACCAAGAAGATGTCAGATATATGGATGATCCTGACATGTTTTCAATTTCTCAAATATATGACTATAATCTCTACAAGGATCTTTGGATAAGTAAAAATATTCTATAAGGTTTAGAGAACTGCCTAAATTTATAAATTATCTAAATTTGTTTCAGTTTAGGAGATAGAGACTAAGACTGTCACTGAATGTGAACTGGATAATATCCATGCCATGACTTGGAAGGAAGACAATAGTCTGCAGTCATGGAATGATTGGTAGTGAGTGAAGTACATTCTCCAACAAAAATCTTTCAGTAGAAATTGCTTGTTGCATCTTGGCAAGGTTACTGCTCTGGGAAAAGTGAAGAAAACATGTGGCATGTATAAAAGTATACATTGTGCAGAACCAGCAGTTGGAAAGATAGTTTGCTTCTCTCACACGGATCCTAAAACCAATGAAATACGTCGATGAGGTTCAAAACCAGGACATTTATGAGAGTAAGCTTAAGCTATAATAATAATAATAATAATAATAATAATAATAATAATAATAATAATAATAATAATTGGAACACAACACACCAGACATCACAGTCGTGGAAAAGAAAAAGGTTTGGATCACTGATGTCACCATCCCAGGTGACAGTCGCATTGACGAAAAACAACAGGAAAAACTTAGCTGCTATCAGGACTTCAAGATTGAACTTCAAAGGCTCTGGCAGAAACCAGTGCAGGTGATCCCGGTGGTGATTGGCACATTGGGTGCCGTGCCAAAAGATTTCAGCCGGCATTTGGAAACAATAGACATTGACAAAATTACGATCTGCCAACTGCAAATGGCCACCCTACTGGGATCTGTGTGCATCATCCAAAAATACATCACACAGTCCTAAACGCTTGGGAAGTGTTCGACTTGTGATTTTGTGATATGAAATCCAGCATATCTATCTTGTTTGCTGTGTCATACAACGTCGTCGTGTCAATAATAATAATAATAATAATAATAATAATAATAATAATGGCTTTATTTTTCTATCACGCCACCATCTCCCTGTAGGGACTTGGGGCGGCTAACACAGAGTGAAGCCTGAGAACAACAGAACATAGTAAAACAGATAAAAATCATATTCAATAAGTAAAACACAGTAAAATCAAGCATGAATACAAATGCAATACAATAACGATAGAAACCAATTTAAAACATGTAATGAAGAGATAAAAGGCCACCAATTTGGAGAAGGGGTAACATGAGAGGGCAAAGAAACTAAAGTGCAATAGTGAATTATATTATAAGGTGCGTTTGGGGTGAGGAAGACAAGGTGCAAACATTTTCAGCATAGGAGCAAGACAGGACAGCCAGTTAAATCTAGGAGAGGGTGAAGTGCAAGTTGTAAAGCATTCATGTAGGTAAGATTTTGTCAGTAAGCTATCATACCCTGTACATAACATGAGAAAATATAACTCATCGGAAAACATAATACTGAAAAAGGTTGAAAACTGTGTGGAAAAGGGAAGAAATTACTAGAGATGGAACGATTCAATAAAAAAGCCAATTCTCAAGAGTTTACAAGAACCCAGCAAGGCGTTTAAATAGGATCTTTTGGCAGCCCGTCATTCATAAACAACATGTAACTATAAGAAGTCTACCAATGGCTAATGAAGGAAATATCCCACCTTCAGTGTTTCTGAACTCTAATTGCTAGAGAATGCAACCAGGAAAGTTACATACTGTACTTATTTCCTGCTTGTAGACTTTTCATAGACATCTGATTCTTCACAGTAGGAACTTGAATGCTAGATGAAATTGGTCTTAATTAGCATGCCTTTTCTTATATTCTCTTATATTCTCTTGAATCACATGTTCCCACCACCAGTTATTCACAGAGGAATTTCAAGTTATCTTTTTTTACAGAAAGGAAAATATGATGGTAACTGAAATGTGAAACATCTTTGTGTGCAAATATAATTTTTTTTGAGTTTTCAAACTTTATTGAATAAAAAAACATGTTCAACAGAAAATATGTTAACATTTGGATTAAGAGACGTTTTTCATATTAATATTGTCATTCCCTTTATATAGCAAACAAAACAAAAGTAAGTTATAGTTTCCACTTGGAAATATTATGACCCGTTAGATATATCTGTGTAAATTCAGAAAAGACTAATACTGTGGTAAAAAATGGAAAATTGTAAGAAATGTTGTGACAAAATAATTTGACTGACAAAATACCCTGGGGAAGTCATCTGTACTAACCAATGCAGATGCTCCAATTGTAATGAAAAATAGTCCTGTGCCCTGGAAATCTTTTAATTTAGGAAAAAGAGCTATCAGAAATTAGGGAAGACTGATCTACATCTATCTGTGTATTATTCATATCTATTTATATTGTTTTATTCTCTCCCTTTAGGAAACAAATATTGATGGCCTGACATACAATCGTGTAAGTACCTATAAATGATGGGACAATTAACTAGAGGTCATAATGCATGAACACAGATTTATTTCTGCTGCATAATTTTAAAAAGGGCTGTCTTACAAAAGGTCCACAATCAACAGATTCTTTATTCTCATGGGAAACAATAAACTGGTACTTTTCCAAGTATAGACTTGCAGCCAGCATAGCATAGTGCTTGATGCTGTAGTCTCAAAACCACATCACAGATTACTTTACATCCTTTTGCGTTGTTGCCAAATGACGTTCTTAATGGATAGAAAAGCCCAGCTGTCTTCCATAGCATGGAAAAGAAACATTTGGAATACCATTTGTGCAATCTTAGAAGACCCTAGCCAGCATTCATTGTAGTACACATGTAAATTGTCGAAGTCCTCAGTGCCACCAACTTTACCAAACTTGTATTTAAGTCTCAACCAGGATTCAGTAGAAAAATTTTTACTTCCCTATAGGATAAACTATTTTCAAACAAGAGCAGCTAAACTCTTTGCAACACTGCATCATGCAAATTGTTCTTCCAATGCAAATTCAACATTTGTCAATCATACACATGCCATTCTTATCTTTTAAAAAACGCTCTACTTTCCTTCAAGGAATTCCTCTACCAAAGATCAGCTTTCATTGTTCTCTGCCTGTTATGTCATATATACCTAAACCAATGTGTTAAACTACAAAATCAATAACGCTAATGTTTTAAAGATATGGGGACAGGGTATTTTCTGAGATGAAAAAGAGACTCTGCAATTCTCTCTATTACTGGCCGATTTCAGAGGGTGATGAATTTTGCCTCTGGAGGCGTGAGTCAGCCAATCCGTACATCAGTAACATTCCCACACTGGCCTTGAAGGAATTATAATTGTACAAACTGAGACAGCAGCTGCTTATCACTCATCCTCGCCTAAGGACTGAAACTTTTTGTTATAGTAAAAAGATCAGGAGAAAGAAGTCTAGAAAAATAAGATTACTGGGGAGAAAATGAAAACATAGAGACATTCTCCCTTTCAGTACATCATATCCATCATACATTTAGAAAAAAGGTTGACAGATCTCCCTGAGAGTATGGCCCCCATATTCATGGGGGATATGTTCTTGGACTGCACATGAATACACAAAATAATGGATAGTAGTAAACCCTATTGAAATGAAGGACATCTATCCCAGGAGTATCATAGAATCATACCAGAGGAACTAAAATGCCCAGTGAGTACATGTTTTGTCAGAGAAGGATAAATGAAACCATAGATACCAGTCCCATTAATATGTATGTATTTTAAAACACGTTACTTTTAAAATTCTTTATAGATGTTATAATGTGCTCATAATGTGATAGTGGTAAATATCAGAATGAGAACAAGAGTTGCTCCAAAACCTCTGTATGAAAAATATAATTGTCCAAACACACACAAATGCATCAGGATGTCTATTCACTGCCGGAGGAAAAGAGCAATTCAAGATATCCTATCCTCTGAAGTGGAAAGACAAATACTGCTGCCATATCATCTACACCATTATCCACATAGCCCTCTCACACTTCAGTTATCTGTAAAGTGGCAGGTACTGCTTTCTACACATCCAGTAAGTACCCCATGCCATCTGTTTTCTCAATATGCATACTTCTGCCACAGGAAAATGGTTGCACAGCTTTTAAAAGCTCAGTCAGGCTTAGTGTCCATCCCATCCCAATCCCAACAAGGACCAGGATTAGGATAGCAAGGATTTTTCTAAGCACATTAAATGAAATAGAATGTGAGTGAAAACTGGAGTTAACTAAAAAAAATTGCAGTGTCCTCTAGACTTGTACATGGATTTGTTATGGACATTTGCCTTCAGCTTGTTTGGTTGGTTCAGAAGCCTGTAATAGTATGGGCTCTGTCGCCATTTTTATACCGGCCGCAACAGAACAGTGGCTGTTGAAAACCAGCTGCTTTCGGTTATACATGAAGTGTGGGGAGGGAGGCAGCTGGTAGAAGGAAAAGCTCAGGGGGAGGGGGAGAGGTACCACTCCAGTAGATCCAAATCAAGAGATAAGAGAGGGCTTTTTAAAATGGAACCAGGGTAGGATACGTCCTCGTCGATCCATCTTCCTGCCCTAGGAACTGTGAAACCTCTTTACAATTTCCCATACTCCATTTTCCAGATTGAAACCCTTTTTGGCATCTTCTTTGTAACTTGCTTGTACTTGATAGTATTGGTACCACGATATATGTTTATGTATTTTTTAAAATTTCAGTATGCATTTGGATTAGGGTTATAAATTCGTTATTTTGTTGTTTTAGTAATAGTTGGTATGTCAGCCAATTCTCTTTGCTAAAATCTCTTTTGTGTTTCGCTTCTATGGGTGAGATCCATAAAGGGATTTTGTTGTAGAACCTGTCTTTGTATTTTTCCCAAACTTTTATGATTGATGCTCTTATAAAATGGTTGCTAAATTTTTTCTCTATTTTTCTTTTGTTGTACCATATGTAATTGTGCCAACCTGATTGGAGGTCATGGCCTTCCAGAGTCAACAGTCTACCATTTTTTAAAGAGGCCCAGTCTTTCATCCATATTAAATTGCATGCTTCGTAGTAGCATTATAAGTCTGGAAGGCCCAGACCTCCCCGTTTGATGTCATCCCTTAATGGGTTTATATTAATTTTCGCTTTTTTATTTTTCCATATGAATTTATTTATGTCTTTTGTCCAAATTTTGAATAAGTGATCTGTTCTAATAATGTTCTAAAAAGTGCTTAGTGGTTGAAACAGAAATAATAATTTAGGTAAAACCATCATTTTATTATGGCAATTTGACCCATCAGGGATATGTTAAGAAATTTCCATCTTTCCAGATCTGCATTAATTTTTATCTACTTTGCTTCATAATTGTTTTTTTTAATAATTTAGAATAAAGTATTCAAACCAACAGAAATATGCAACTCTCAGTCTTGAGAGTTCAAAGAGTATGGTCTTATGGAGAGGGAGGAGAAATTATGCCTATGGTTTCCAGAATCTTTTACTTTGACTTGAAATTACTTCTACCTGGTTTTAGAAATACCTTAATAAATTCAATATTCTTGAAGAGTGGATAAAAAAAGTGAACATCATGGAATGAATTATTTACTCAGCTCTCATCAAAGGTATCCAATCACTCCAGCCACAGAAGATTGACAATCTATGTTGTGATGCATGACAAATTATTCCCCATTGTAAAATTATACACTACCTGCTCGAATCATTAGTCACAAATTCTATTGACCCATTTTACCCTAACTAGCTCAATTTCTCCCAGTATGATGTCGTTTTAAATGCTGCAGAGAAAAATGTTTGTTTAAAACTACTTTTAAAAAAATGTTCACCTTGAATAATCATAAAGAAATAACAGCTACCTATTTACTGGAAACAAATGTCTCTTTATACTATATGTTTGAAAAACAATAAAAGATGTAGTACCACAAAAAAGTAAGACAGGGATTTTTTATTTTTTTAAAAAATTATTGAAACAATTCAGTGGGAGCTTTGAAATCAAAATATAATAGGTTTTTTTTGTTGTTTTCTTCCCACAAGCCTTTTATTTTCAGCAGAAGGGTAAGATTTGGCTGTTTTATTCTTTCACTGTTTTACGCTTCTTAATTTATAATGGTGTGTTATGTCCTTGCATACAAATTATCCCACTTTGCCTCTGTCAGAATTTCACCTTGGTATTTCAAAGTGCTTTGTCATTATTTCTTTTCACCAAAGATTACGTTTTTAAACTTTAATCTTTTATTAACAAAATGAACATAAAACATGGTTGAGATTCTACATCTGAACTTTGCTGTGTATGTACAGTTCCATGTTCTCCCATTATCCAGAAGCTTCATGCTCTGGGATAGCCTCATGTTGCTTTCTATTAGTGGGAAAGACCCTACAGAAACAAGTGATCTCGGTTTGGTTGGGGGAGAAATAAGGACATGCTCTCAAACTGAATTTGCTTCATTTTTGGTAATACATCAGAGGATAACAAGCTGTACAAATGCATATTCCAAATCAGACAATTACACATTTCAGTATCACGATGTGCCTTAATGAGAATGATATTGTGCATCTTTTTAAGGGGATGTTGCAAGACGTCTTTTCCTATAACACCCTTTCTTCTAGTAATTATGATCAATTGTTATCATTCGATATTGGAAACTATAAACTTCTGAAAGATAGCTTGACCAATCTTTTCATCACATTCAATTTCCTATTGCTCTACTAGCCTTTTATGCTCAAAGAACTCCAGCTGCTGAAACTATAGCATTGGCTTGTAAGAGTAGGAGGTTATGAAGAGAGACTGGGATTTTCATTTAGCCTCACATAACAGATGGTCAATAAAGAAAGAAAAAGATCTTCCAGATTTATACCTGATAATGTCAAAGCTGTGAGACAGTAAAGGAATGTGTCACTGTAATATCTCTAGAGAAAATATTGTGTGCACTTAGAATAATAGAAGCTATGTTTTCATAAAAAGACTTTAGAAAACTGATGGGATTGGGTTGATGTCCTAAACTATGCATGCACAAATTCTGCCACAGATAAGAAACAGATTTGACAATATAGTTAGCCCATTGAGGGCCTTTAGTGATATTGTAAACCACCGGTAGTTATGGTAAGCCAAAGAAAACATTAGATAAGGAATGTGTAACAAGGTTGCTATCCCACTTGAGATATCTGGGGTAATAGGGACAGCTAACAAAGATATAAGACTTGTGCCTGGAATAACTAGCTTGTTTTTCCATGGAGGGATGTCTGTGACACTAGTTAGGAAAGCAAAATAAAATAAAATAAACCTAACAATGAAAAAAATAGTAACTAACTATATCTATTCATTAAACAGAAGTAGTTTTAAATACATTTTAAATATTGATCCAAAATAAAATGGATCAATGTTGCAAACTCATCCCTGGTTTGTTGTTGCAGAATTTGTGAGAGGATCTCTTCAGTCATGTTGGAGCTGCAGTTAAGGAGGTTATGTTAGTGCTCTTTCCAGCGTAAAGAGTGGATGCCATCACAGTAAATGTTTTCTTTGGTGTCTTTGTCAGCATCTAGTGTTGGTGCATAGGCACTTATGCTAGTTGCCTGCTGGTTTTTGGCAAGATTAATTCAGAGGGTTGACAGTCATTTGTAAATGCCGATGGGTGCTTCGGGCAGATGCTTCATAAGTCATTTCTGATAGCAAAGCCAACTCAGTGACTTCTTTGTTCTTGTTCAAGCACTTACTGCCAGAAGGTGGTGTAGCCTCCTTTTTCTCCTTCAGCTGTCCCTCTCCTGCTCTCCAGGTCTTTTGGAGAGCTGCTATATTTATGTTAAAGCTTCTCAGTACCCTTGGAATTATAGCAGTTCAGGGTGTTCATTGTCTGTGTTATCCAACAGTGTCCATATGTTCCACATTCCAAAATCCAATTTTTCTTTTTTGACCACAACGTGGTGACCCCTTTGGACATGGCAGTCCAGTCAGGGATAAGAGAGACAGACTATGTTTGGGGCACCTTTTCCAGCTCCCTCCCAGTATGAGGTGAGCAGACTAGATCCTAAATAGGGCTGCACAGTATGGGTACAGCTGATGGACTGCTCAAGTGCCTTGGATCTTAAAGTAGAATGACTGAATCCATATCCAAAACCCATGGGCCAGTCTGAGACTAGGGGCTTCCAGATTTCACAATCCTGCCCCTGTTGCCATTTACTGATCACCATGGGACTTTTGTGGGTTTTCTTTTACTTTTCTTGGAAGACGCCTGTGTGTGAATTTGTTTTATGTGTGGAGATCAGTGTACACCTGATCAACACACACTCTTCACTAAAGAGGTTCAGGTCCAATGACATGGTTAACCCAATGATTGGTGGCCCCTATTCTGGTGCAGCCTTCTTCTGCTTTCACAGCCATTATAACATGTACCATGTTATTGTCTGCCTGCTCCGCCATTGAGGACTTAATTTTGTACTTGGTCCGGTTCTTCCCCTGTGACCTTGCAGCCCTGGGAGACCCCCCTGGGAGGACATGACTCGGATGGTTTTGCCAGCAGGTTCACACACAGGCTCGCTCACCACAAGGTGACAATCCATCGAGGTGACAATGATGCTTGTCAAGGTAAAAGGCATATTTATCCCAACACAGTTGTCTGTTCTCATTATTTCATTGATGGATGGGCAATAACATATTTCCAGTTTTGTTTTTAAAAAGGTAAAAGTTGTTTTTAGGAATAATCTTTTCTCATGTTCATAACTTTATTGTAATTAGCCTTAAACACTAATTAGATGGGGGCAGTGTCAGGTGGTGACTTCCATGTTAATGGGATTGAGAATCTGCTTTGAGAGTTACTGTGAGCTGCTAAAAGGAAGATGTTTTCAAGTGCAGACAAAAACAGTGGATTCATGACCTCTTTTCACAGAAATCAATAGCCATTCCATTTTTAAAATGAAAAAAACATTGTGAAGAAAATATGGAAGTCGTTTTATTAACTTCCTTGTCTATCACAAATAGCAAATATGTTAAAGTCCATGAACTCAATAATTTAGACACAGTTTTAAGCAAGGTGAGAGAAAGCCATCAGCAGAAATATATGTTGCGAATTTGCTTTTTCATAGACATTGGATTTTAAAGGACTTGAATATTTAAATAGTCCAACATGGCAACATATGCCATTTCTGAGTGATGCATTTCCAAGAAAATTCAGCTCTCACATTAGAAAGATGGAGAAACTTGTCCTGGGGATTCTCATTTCAAAAGTTCTTTAGAAGCCAAAGGGGAAAGAAATGATTCTGAATTGAACCCAAGCATTATATTTCACTCTCCAGTGGATCAGTAATAAATCATAGCCCAACAATACCACATGTGGGAAACATAGCATCCCTTATTCTCGATGGTGTCTAAGGAAATAAAGTGGAGGAAAAATCCTTCCTTGCTTCCTAAATCTTCCTTTCAAGGCAAAAAGACAGTTTTAAAAATACATGTTTACGTTTCCTCCAAAGTTAATTTAGGATTTTGATAAGATATATATACAGGATAACACTTATAACAATAATTCCATTTATCTTAAGATGGAATAATTTATAATAACAAAGCTTGCAAATTGATGTTAGTTATTGCAGTGCATATACAGCCAGCAAAGTTCATTTAGGTACTACTTAGTACTTAGAAGGCATTTAACCTTACCTCCCCCAAGTCCATTCTTAGGTACTACCAGATAATCTACTTCCATGTTGCTCTACCTGACTGTGTGACTGTGGCCAGATGGGATGTTTTTTAAAAACACAACTTTGTTTTTGCATCACTTTGCAGATTCTGAAATTTCCCCCAAAATTGAGATGCAATTTCCTTACCTATGAAAAATTGTATACACTTTGCACACTATCTCTCCTAATCTACTAATTTTCTGGAAGCACTTCCCTCTGTATTTTGGAGAGAAATAATTCATGAGGAGAGTTGACTAGTGGAGTGCCACCAGATTCTGTCCTGGCCATCTATATCAATGTCTTAACATGATGCTTAAACACTAAATTAGGAGGAATAATTAATACCCCAGATGTTAGGATCATAATTCAAAATGCCTTAACAGATGGGAGAGCTGGACGAAAACTAACAAAATGAATTTCCACAGTATATTGGAAATTTTCATGTACTGTAGTATTGGCTTTACTACAGTACATGAAAAAGGGATGTAGAAACCTTAGTAGATCACAAGATGATTCTAGACTGCATCAATAGGAGTAAAGTGTCTATATTGAGGGAAGTAATAATACCATTCGATTCTGCTTTGGTTAGAACGCCGTGGCCAGTTCTGACCATCATAATTCAAGAAGGATATCAACAATCTAGAACACGTCTGAGGGAAGGTGACTAAAATGATAAAAGGTTTGAAAACTATGTCTTACTATGATTGGGTTAGAGAACTGGATATATTCAGCACGAAGAAAAGAAGGTTAAGAGGTTATATGTTAGCCATGTTTTAAGTATTTGAAATAACATCCTATTGAGATAAATTAACCTTATTTTCTGCTGCTTCAGAGAATAGGACATGGAGCAAGGGGTTCAAACTGCAGTCCAAACATTGGGAAGAACTTCTTGACAGTTGAATATGTGACCTCAGAGTATGGTGGTGTCTAACAGAGTTTTGTTGTCTCTTGCAACTTTGATTCTATGTTTCTGTGAACATAGCTCATAAATTATTTTTGTGAAAGCACATCTCTCAATATTGTATTTTTGCAATGTATGTATTTTTGTACACATTTTTAAACAGAGAATTGTATCATAGGAAAAGAAGAAGTACAAAACCTGAAGAATAAATGCCAAATCAAAAAGCACTTCATTTGGAACTCTAGTGGTAATCCAACCTCCATTGTACTAGTTATCAGTCCTAATTTTGAGAAAAGGTGGTATAAATAAAGTTAACCATATCAGCAGAAGTAGCAACAACAACAAAAATGTGGGTCCTTCCCTGCATTGTTAATCCACAGCCCCAAATGCAAAACAATAACATCAACAATCAAGTAAGAAACTACTTGCAGGAAATAGACATTGCATATCATTTGGATATACTGGAAAGTGATATTTAGATGGAATATCATAAATATGTTCCATCTAAATAAATAAATAAATATACTAGTATCTATATGTAGTAGAGAGAAAAATTTCTCATGGCCTCTCTTTCTATGAAGTTTCTCAAATGTCTGGAATACAAGTAGACTATTGACAACCAAAAGAAAAAAAATTGACATTGGTGTATTAAGAACAAAGACCCTATCATTATTAGTTGTCAGCATGATGTAAACACATGCAGATAGCTTAGAACGTTATCTTGGCAATGCAAACTTATGGTTGTCATTTTCATAAAAACTTTATAGAAACTGCAGATCCAGTTCCGCAACATATTCTTTGCCTTAAAGTAAAACTTTTTTGCACATAGCAGATGCAGAAATTTAAGACATGGCAAAGCAGTTGTTTTATACATTAAGGCAGACCTAGGATTATTCATGTTCATAACCACCTATGGTTTTGTAGTATTTATCACCTGAGTGTCTCTTCTTGGCCAAATTCAACACTGAATCATTTTAAATAACTCCATAAATCAAACCTGGGGAAATATATACCCCCTTTAAAGGTTTTTACCTGCAAGTAACACAAAGCTGGGAGGGCAGAATACTCTGTTTTGTATGCGTGTACACACCTTCAAGTCAACTATCAACTTACACTGACTCCATGAATTTCATAGGGTTTGCTTATCCAAGAAATACTCAGAGGTGATTTTGATAGTTCCTTTGTCTGAAATATAGCCTACAGCACTTGGTATTCATGGATGGTTTTCCATCCAAATACTAAACAGTGTTGACTCTGGTTAGCTTCCAAGATCTGACAAGACCTGACCTCTTTAGAGTTTTCAGTCCCTTTATATTGGATTAGAAAGTCTGTTACATTACAGGTGAGCACTGCTTGAGATGTGTGTTAGCTGCAGGGCTTGCAAACATCCAAAGTGGAACTTGTGGACCTGCATTACCATTGCAAATACATTTTTGTAGCCTTGAATCTGGGTGCTTCATCTTCTTAACTGAAATGAGGATATTGTGATAGACATTGTGTAAAGGGAACAGTCATCAACAAAATGATATCTTTGAAAAGAAGTCAGAGATACCATAGGAAGACATGAACAATGAAGAAAGGGGGTTATCTGAAATATTCACTAGAAATATAAGTGACAGCCTGTTGACAATAAAGCTTCCTCTAGGAGTAAATCTTACAGAAGGAAAAATATTATACAGCAAATAAACTCTTCTACTCAGATGCCAGCGTGCTGTTCTTGATGTCAATTTTAAAAAATGCAGTCATTGAAGTAAAAGAAGCTAAAGAACAAATTCTGAAGAAGTGTGATCAGGCTATTTGGTTTTATTTTTCAAAGGAGGCTTTATATTGTATCCAATTCAAGCTATCACTCAAACTTTTATTAAACCACAAAAATGTCAGATCAGTGGTGGGTTAAGACACATCATGAGTGACAGTCGTATGATGGAGCAATTTTAACTTCCATTGATTATTAAACTTAAACTAATGCATCCACTTCCCACAAAACACATTGGTACAGACATACATCCATACAGACAATTTAAACTAGGCAAAGTTTAATCTGCCGTTGATAAAAAAAAGTTTTACCTCAGTCTGGTATGTAGGACAGGGTCAAATATATACCAAGAAACCCCCAACAACAATAGGCCTGGAAGAAGGTAATAAACATGACATAATCATGCCTGCACTGAGAATTTCTGCTTTTTAGTAAAGCAGTCCACTTGTGAGTTCTTACAGCTACATTGTTTTACTAAAAAAAAAAAAAGGATATTCTCAATGAATGTGATTGTGTCATCCTATTTTGTGAAGTAATTGAGTTCAGAAATGCAGTGTGTTATACTCAAGGCGACAGCCATTCAAATCCCTACGTAGCCCTAGAATGCCACTGGTTGATCTTTAACAAGTTACTTCAAGCTATGATGAGTTTCTTTTCAAGAAATCTTGCCAAGAAAACCCTGTGATAACACCACTATAAGCTAGCTTCAACTTGAAGCTGGAATCAAAAAATTAAGTTCTCCGAGATTCCTACATTTGAGGAGAAAACACATTTGGCTGTCAGGTATGCGTTTAAGGGAACAATTAGACAGCAATGTGGTGATAGGGTGATGTGCCTTGTTCACACTCAAACACATAATATCTAAGCCCAGAGATCATACACAGAGAGTTCTTGAATCAAGGTCTAAATCAGTGGTCCCCAAACTTATTTGGGCTACCATCCCCTTTCCAGAAAAAATATTATTCAACGCCCCATGGAAAGGGTACATGGCTTACAGGGGTGGGCGTGGTTCCTGCTCAAGAGGGTGGGGCTGAGCCTCTCCCCAGTCCAAGATGCAGGGCTGGGAAGGGGAGGTTGGTAGGGCCACAAATGGGAGGCCAGGACTGTTTTGGGCAGAGTTATGAGCTCTGAGGCAGGGCTGAGCTTCTATCCTGTCCTGCGGCACCTGCCAGGACACAGGGGGTGGGGCTAGAGGAGGGGGCGGGGCCTCCTCCTAAGTGCCTGACGGAGCTGGACATCTGTACCCTACCCCCGTGTTCTAACAAGTGCCTCAGGGGAGGTATATTGAGGCTCTGGGGAAGAGGCTCCGCCCCCACCCTAAGCCCTGCCCTTTAGTCCTAAAAGGCCTCTCAGGAGAGGTACAGAGGCTCAACCCTGTCTCAGGCTCTTGGAATGAGGCCCCGCCCCCTTCCCTAGCTCCGCCCTCTGTGTCCCAACAAGCACCTCAGGAGAAGTATAGATTCTCAGCCCTGTCTCGGGCTCTTGGGAAGAGGCCCCGCCCCCATGTCCTAATAGGTGCCATCACCGCCCACCTGGATCGCGCCAGCGCCCACCGGGGGGCGGTAGCACCCACTTTGGGAATAACTGATCTAAATCCATAATCCAGGTGCCAATAGTCTGAGTTCACATTCTGAAGTCAAACAAGCCAGTATAGCTAATTGCAAGACAGAGTCAGAAGTACTTAAGTCCATGCCTGGTCCAGTGATCACAAAGCCAGTCACACAACGGATTCATGATAAAACCATCCAGCAAGATGCTCCCTCCAGCAACAAGACTGCAAACTCAAGAATCTTTTATGACAAGACCACACGTGCTGCTTTGTGCATAGCCTGTTTCTCAGATAACCTGGCAGATCTGCATAATTGAGCTTGCTCTCTGTGAAATTACACATGAGAAGAAGCAGTTAGCCCTTTAGCAGTCTGCCCCGAAGCGCTGGCTTCTGCTTGCTCCTCCTGCTGGGATGTAGTGGCTACTGTTAAGGATTCTTCTTCGGCTGTGCAGGTTGCTGAAAGCTGTTGGTGTGTAACTCCAACCACTCGTCCTTTCTGTCAGAGCTGCCCAAGACAGGTGATCATATTGGCCACCAGAACTGTAACATATCAAAGGTGACACCTTTGATATGTTACAGGAAAGAAGGATGTCAAGCTTGAAACTTACATTTTTAGGCACAGAAAAATGTATAGTCAATAGTTCTCCCTTTCTTTCTTGCATTAGAGGTCTTAAAACTAAAAATGCTGCTATTGATTATTCTTTATTTGAGAGCAAGATTTCTTCTGAGATTTTTTGGTTTGTCCTCTTATAAAGAGACAGAAAAGGTTGCCCAAAAGTCCTTGACTGAGAGTTCTCATTAAATTAGTTAAGGAAAGGGTGGCAGTTGCATGAAGCATTTTGCAAAGGCAGCTGAGGTCAATGTGACTCCTAAAACACAATCAGTGTGTTTGATCACAAACCTTGTAAATAGTTACAACGAAAAGACAAGGTTTTTCAGTAACAAAAGGGGGCCTAATTGCTTTTAAAAAGGTTAACATGTTCAGTTTTATAAAGGAACCCAGTAAATCTATGGGATACTTTGACCCCTAATACTACCAATACTGATATTAAGAAAGGGGAACAATTAGTCTATAAATAAAATATAGACAAACCCCACATTCCAATTCTAATAATTGGAATAAGTGTTCCGGGCCAAACAGCTGTAGGTTTAAAAACTATCTAATAAATGTCAACAGCATTCTTTGAGGTCACTTTGACCTCAGCACCTAAAGCTCATGGTTTGGGGTGTTCTCTGACATTCTTTTAGGAGTTGAATTGACCCTCAAAAGCCGTAAGAATAAAACCATTTACTTTTTCCTAGCAATAAAATTCTTCACCCCCACACATGAACCATCACATGGCAACCTATACTTAATCACAGCTGGAAAATATTAAGAGAACAGAACTGAAGAACACTGGCCCATACATTTCATCCTTTTTTCTTTCCCAGCATCTTCAGAGGTCACCTAATGCCATTGACTGATGGAAGCTGAAGTTTAACACAATTTTATTCCTTGACTTGCACTTACAAATAGTTTCTTCTAACAATATTTGGACAATATTATTAAAAAATTGCTCTTTTTCTACGATATTGCAGCTTGTTGGGCTGCATTACACCAGCATGCTAATGGTTGTATAGTCACTTGTCTGACACAAACTGTCTTTGTATTGACTTCAAAGATGTACAATTGCTAGGTCAAAAGGCCTTGAAATAGACTAATGCACACCGGCTTTTAAGTCCAATAGTTTCAAACTGTAAAAATTCTGGGATAGCTTGAAAGGCCAGGCTAAGACTATTCCATGCACATATATATTCTAGTTTTACAGGAACTTTCCAAAATATTCAGCCTATTTTGAGGTGACTTCAGCACCTTAGAGAACTCATACCACGACTTCACTGACATGAGAGTCAATAGTAGCTGTTGGCTTCTTTTTTATCCCACTATTGACAAAACGAGGAACAATGTCTAAGTGATAGTTCAGTGGCTTGCATGTAAAAGGCACCATCTTCAGAAACTGATAACTCCAGTAAATATCCCTGCTAAAGATTTATTATTTTAAATCAACCACTGATTTGACTCTTCACAAGGTAACCTCTTACTTTCAGAAGACACCACCAGTGATCATGAAGGGAGCAGTGACATCTGGACTAGAAAATCCTCTTACTCATTTAACCTTGCGTTATGATTCCATAATAACTTGCACATTCTAAATCAAGACCCTGGACCATCAGAGCACAGTAGCAGGACCTGAGAATGTGGCATGTCATTCTATTTTGTGAAGTAATTGAGTTCAAAAATGCAGTGTGTTATACTCGAAGAGACAACCATTCAATTCCCCACATAGCCCTGGAATCCCACTGGTTGATCTTTAACAAGTCACTTCAAGCTATAGTGAGTTTCTGTTCAAGAAATCATGCCATGAATACCCTATGATAGCACCACTATAAGCTAGCTTCTACTTGAAGGTAACTGCCAGTTTTTAAATTGGTCTGCTTTGTATCATTGACAACTTGCCTGAGTGATTAAGGAGTTGCATAAAGACTGTAATGTGTGTATTGCGGGTCATTTTTGCTGCCATAACAAAGGGTAGGTGGAATCCTAATGGTGGGGAGGTGGAGTCATGTTCTACGATAAGGAGAGTAGCTTCCTATTGCCTATACAACCATTCACAGGAATAACGTTATAATTGATAAAATTATAATTGATAAAATAAATGTATATTTATTGGTAACATAAGACTACAGTTTCATTTTCTTGCACTTCTTCAAACCCTTCACCACACAAATAGAATTTTTAGAACACAAATAGTGGAGGATCTGCTTCTAATAACGGAAATGCACAGCATCAGTAATTGTTGTCCCTAGCCATCAATTGCCTATTGCGAATCTGTTATAATTGTCTGCTTTCATAACATTGCAAGCAATAACAATCTTAAAATTTACCTTGTGAATGCAGACATGCCAACTCTCTGCTACAAGTTGTAATTTTTTTCCTTCTACTGAGTTAGTGCGAGATTTGAATGTTGAGATAGATGATTGAAAAACTACTGATAAATTTTGGTATGTGTATACCTTAGCACGGTGCCTCTATGTTTGTAGGGCCCCCTGGCAAATGTCCAGCAAGTCCATGCATTACAGCAGCACTACTCATGGTATATCTTTCAAATGAAGACATTATATGAACTTCCAAAGCTGCCTTCTCTTTTCACATAGCCTAGGGAGAAGACACTTTCAACTGACACTAACATTCCATTCTGCAATACTAAGATTAGGTCATGGGGAAAGTTTTATTGCCATTACATTTTACTGCAAAATTGCCTAATTCAGTGTCTGAACCAAGGCATGAACTGGAGCATAGTTTCACTTGAAAATATGAACTTTCTCAAATTTTGTACCCAATTTAATCAATAATTAAATTAGGCATAGAAAACCATTTAAAAATATTTCAAAGGTCATTACAAAACTGAGTGGTGCCCGCATTTCATTTTTAAAGTGTTTCTAAAGTCTAGTTAATAAAATTTAATGACTATAATGAGAGTAACGAAATTTCGTTACTTTTTTTGTTAAGTAATTGAGCAAGTGGAGAAACTTCAGGGAGTCCTTTCTCCCTCATTTTTAGAGCTATTGTAATGAAGCTTGCTATAATTGTACCACACATTTTCTACTGTTAGCTCACTAAACTTCAGAATGTTACACTCATCCACTAATTTTTGGGGAAGTTTTGATTCTTTTTATGAACAATATTTTAAAATAAAAACTAAAAGATCTACTTTAATTTTATATACAACAGCAATCACCTTGAATGTCTGTCTGTTTATATGACACACAATTAACCACACAACTTCAACTTAGCACAGATTTATACTATTACTTACTTTAGTCCTCTTTGCAGATTCAATCATTTTATTTATTACTATTAGACTGACTAAATGGCTGGCTGCTGCAGGCCTCATTCTGATGCTGAGTACTGAATTCTGGGAAATGTAATTTAGGGCAGGACCTTTTGAATTCTATGCCATAGGCGGCCTCACCTACATTTCCTAGAATGCAGTGTTCTCAGTCTCCCGTCCAACACTGCTAGTCCCGCCCCCAGTTGTCCTTCCTTATGGCGACCGGCAAAAGGGTCTTAATTTAAAACACTAGTAATGATCTTTTGGGCAAAGTTGCTTAATGCTTATACTGAAAATTAAACTGACTTTGGGAGGCATCCGAATATTACAGAATCTTAACCAAAATGATTGGTGAGTGTTTCAATTATAAAATCCCTCCTGTTTCTGCATGTCTCTAATATCGATTTGTATATACGAATTTAATAAATTTGATACAACTAGCAAGGAGTAAAGATATTTATGCACACCCCTACAAAATATGCACAAACATATAAATGATCAGAAAAGGTTACATGCAAAATCCTGCTAGTCTCCATTTCTCATAATTTTTATAAAATCTGTATGTGTGTGTTTGAATGGACACAATGCTAATATTTGAAGCAGTATATATTATACACACATATATATATATAGTTGCAGATTTTAATAATCCTTGCCCACTTCAGAAACTGATGTTGAATTTGAATGTCATGACTGCAACTGAAGATCTGCCTGAAAAACAACATACTTTCCCATCCCTTACAACAGTTTGTCTGAATTGCAGCCAACATTTAGATTAGAAAAAAAAATCGAATCCCCATTTCCTTGTAGAGGTGCAGGCTTCCTGTTCATGAGTGTTAGGTTCTACCTGTGGCAAAAACCTCAAATGAGTTTTTTCTTCTCTTTCTCTCTCTCTTTCCCCTCCCCCCTCTCTCTCTTGGAGCTGGAGAAATTTTGTCTTTTAGAGTTTGCCTATAAAAGCAGTTTGCAAGTCTGCATTTTAGATAAGCAGAATTTGGTATTACATCAGTAGTTTACTACATGTTTTATTCTACATTTCCAGTTAAACTGTTAGCTATGAAACTCTGAGGAGGGCAGTTTTGGCTGAAACATATGCTGTGCTGATTAACTAAATGGGTTGTCAAAGGAAGAGAATGTATGAAGGCATTTTAATAAAAGCACTTTGCATATTGCAAGCTTTTAAATTAATCTGGGACAGAATGCAGCAGATACTAATGATGCAGAATAGTTCATTACTTTCTAGCTTGTTTGCAGAAAACAGATTGTTGAAAGGTAGCCAATGGTCTTTTATGGCACCCTCTTGTAGATTTTTAAAGGACAACATTGGAAGAACAAGCACAATTGAAAAGTATTGTTCATGGCTTGTATTCTCCATAAAATGTGATCCGGTTTAGAAAATTACTCGTGATCTTTTTTCCCTCAATGCCTTGAGTCATATGGATTGCAGTGACAAGAGCCGACTCACACTTTTGTACTTTTTATGAATTACATTTTGCACTTTTATAAATTATATAAAAACTGATTCAAATAATTAATCACAATCCATTGATGAGAAATATAACCTGCTGAGATAAGCACCCTGAAGCAATAGTTATTCAATTTCTTTTAGACGTATTACAAAAGAGTGTAGTTTAACAAAGAAAGCTCCTACAAGGTTGAAATCCAGAAAATTTGTGAATGTGTGTGTTTTAAAGTCAATTAAACTTCCAGATAATTTTGACTATTTTATGATACTGAACATTGTTTCATGCTTCTTCTTCACTGGTTAGAATCTTTCAGTCTAAAGATGTGAACTTTAGCTCTAGGTTCACTGGTAAAGAAACAAAGAAATCTCAGCTAAGGTGAAAAACAGATACTCAAAAACCTATATCTGCTATAGAGAGCAGTGCAACAATAGCAACATGAGAGCCTTGAGCTAAAGTATTTATATAAATTTTCACTGTCATAAATGCCACATGCCAGGTTTATGATATGACTGTATATGGTTCTATATTCAGTAGATGAAAATTCAAAACAACTATACACACTGGGAAAAATGAAAACACCATAAACTATAGAACCATACCTCTAAGAATAGACTAAAAATAGACTAAAATCACATACTACAGAATGTATTAAAACTGAGTGTGTGCAAAACTACTACTGTGTTCCATAGTTGCCTTAAAACTTTTTTTTCTACCAACATTTGCAATCAATGCAATTTCCAGTTGTTGGGAGCCCTCTGACTAGCTGGTCTCCATATTCCATCTCTACATGCATGTTTCTTTCTGTTGCTTTTGCTGCCATGGCCCATTCTCTTGGCCCTCCTTCTTGGCCCAGCTACACCTCATCCCAGAGAGGAGGAGGATGATACTAATTCTTGTTCATGTTGCACCTTCACAAAGGGCACGTGAATAGGAAGGTAGGACCAGCAGCACCAAGTGGCTCCAGGAATTGACAGTGGACATCTTGCAGGTGTACGTGATTTGGCAGATTCACAACTATGCTGGTCCCTAAATCCAGCCCTGTTTGTGGGTATTTGAGGAAAGTGGGAGAATTTGTTTTTTGAGCTACACCTCTGATACTCCCTCGGCACACAATTGCAGTCTACATTCCCAACTTTGGTTATCTGGTAAATACATAAATTCATATATTCAAGTCAAAACCTAAATGTTCTGAAAATGCCGAGAACTTCTTTTCTGGTAAGTATCTTGACATATAAACATGATAAAAATGTAGCGTATAGACAATAGATTCCCAAAGACATTGGAACATTTGAAAGATCACACTCTACCCCAGAAGGTTGTCTCATATTGTTGTCTGTCTCTTTTTTCAGTGGTTGGTTACCAAGCAACATTACAATCTGGGAGACACTTTTATTAGCTACTACTGGAAATGAAGGCAAACACGATGTATGCCATGGGATTCTGCATCATAAGAGAATTTAGGGGATGGAGCTGGATTCCCTTTGAACTGTTCCAAATGAATGGCCAATTATGGCATTGGGAATCAGCAATTGGGTAAGTTGGGGTCTGGAAATATCCCCATATGCTATTGGTTGTGTTTCAGTTGTGCACATTATTTGAAAGAGGAGCTAAGAGTGTGGGTTTTTGAATTCAATATCAAGAAATTCGTCATCTTTATATGGCTAAATTGATTATGGGTTTGAAACATGTTATTAGGGAAAAAATTGTCATAGTGTTTGGTCCCTCTTGTATTTTCCTATTCCCAATTTAAGCACATATTACTTCATTTGATATTGTAATATAGAATTCATTAAGAACTGCTAAAAATGTATAAGCTATGGAAACATTGTTAATAATAAAAATAAAAAAATGAATTAATTGAATAACAGTCTAAAATGTAATAAAAAAATTAAAAACAGAATTTGAATACATTTTTTTCAGCTTACCGTTCCTGTTGTGCCCAAGGAAAGGTGATTCATCTGTTGTGTCAAGGGGCCCATCATACTTGCTGGCTGCATGGACATTGTGTGATCCATTGTTGGTGTTAACACAGCACCCTATAAATACATATAACTTGCATCACAAGGTTTATTTCACTTAAAATTGTTAAAGTAATGGCCAAAGCAAAGTTTATTGCCAATACTATAGAGAGCTTGGAATCATAATTCTAGAAACCTCCAGGTCAGTGTGTGTTTTGGGGGTGGTGTGTGTGTGTGTGATGTTTCCAGACTTCTGGAAGCTGTAGCTAGAGGCTTCTGGAGAATACTGGAATCTGTAGTCCAACACACACACACATCCAAATCTGAAAATACCAGTATATTCAATTCAAGATAACACCAAAATGAATCACCTAATCTAGGTGGCAAATTGGAAAGTAATGCTAAAGTTAAATTAATGGACAACAGAGACAATGTGGGATAGTAGTTTAAGTGTAGGTCTAATACTCCAAGAAATCTTGCCAATAAACGCCTGTGATAGGTTTGCCTTACGGACCTCTTCAAGGCACACAACAACAACAAAAATGGATGGCTATTAATATTAGTTAATAATACTACTGTATATTAATAATTAACATCATTTATTAATGATATTAATATAGTAGCTATTCGTCTTCTGCTTTTGGGGTAAATCTTGCCCTGTTATGTCTCAGCTTTTGTTGGGGGCCCTGATCCATTTTTGAGAGCCTCCTGAAATGGGGGGGGGGTTGGATTGGGCCCCCAAAATTCAGACCATGGGGGGGGGTGGCTTCCCATTCACTACCTCCCCTTCCTAGTGTTCTTTTTACCTGGCACCTGCTGTTGCTCCTCTGAAGTAAGGTGCTCAGCTGCAGGCAGGCTCAGAGTGTGCCTGCAGGCCCTACCAGCCACTAAACACACCCTGTCACACTCTTTGAAAGTGTGTGTGTGGCGGGACCTGCAGGCAGGCCCGAAGCATGCCTGCAGTCCAGCTCCAGGTCTGCCTACATGCAGGCAAGGAAGCAATTTCAACTCAACATAAAAGCAGGCTTTCGTGTTGAACGGATTTCTGTGTGGGGAGGGGCTTCCTGTTTTGTGCTTCTGAAGAAACAGAAGACACGAAAGGAACAGGATAAACAGTAGGAATGAATTTCACACACATAACTAGTAGCTATTAGTCATTATCTATTGAGCATTAACCATTCACCACCAACTAATTATTATAATAACCATAATATTATTATTTATATATGAAGCTTGGGGGAGATGGCAAAATGTCTAATGAAAAGATCTACGTTTATATTCAGAATCAGCTGTATATACTGTCACAAATAAAGTGAGAAGAAATATTCCCTTTAGAGAGTGACTAAGATTGATGGCACTGCAATTACACAAGATTTTAAGATGACATTTTCTCACACATACCATTTTTGCTCCCTACTTCTCTCAAACAAATGTGTATAGCTAGAATCCCAAAGCATGAAGTGCTGCATTAAACAATTCAATCCATACCGTGCTGTATTTTAGCAAGCAGACATCATACATAATTTGTAACATATAAAATATTCACAAAAGTTAAGATATAAAATTATGAATGCAGTATAATATAAAATATAATATAATACAAAGATGAATTCCAATTAAAAATAAAATATATCTAAACTTAAATTCCACATAATTTAGATCACATTTGCAATGCCAACACATCTGCTCCAAATACAACCTATCAATTCTAATCTATCAACAAATGCACTCACTTATCCTGAGGTGGCTTTCCCCTCAGTCTTATCAGAAATGGAAATATGTATTTAGTATGTAATTCAGTAATGAATCTTCATGCCATTTAGGAAGTAAATTTGGTGTTGTTCCACTGTCATCAGACATTTTTTGCTAAAGAATTATGCTTGGAAAAAGCAATCCTTAGCACCCTTTCCATTGCTATATATACTGTACAAGGTTAAACTATCTCTTTCCTTTCTAGGTCTACTTTACTCAAATCACAGGCATAACAACCCTGTGGTAAATATCTTTATAATGCCATACACAAATCCAAGTCTTTCGAAAGCACTGAAACTTTATTCTTAGACTGAGACCCTCATCACTTTAGATGATTGTAGCATCCTAGGACACTGGGAGGATGGAGCTTGCCAGATGCCATCAGATGACGTACAGTTACTTCTGGTGGGGCTCCATCCTCCCTGCCTCCTAGGAAGTGGTTTGTGTATGGCATGGTTTGTGTATGGCATTATGTATGGCACAGGAGGCTTCCTGTGTTCCCTTGTCAAGAATGGGGGTAAGCCAGGCAGCGACACTTTCCTCCATGGGATGTGGAAAGCGCTGCTGCAAGCAATGTGGGGTGCAGGGCAATGGTTTCCTTTGTTGCCCTCTGGATTTGCAAACACTGTGTGGCAAATCCCCCCACTATCACCCACAAATTGGACCTCAATGTAATGAGGTCCTAGGATTAGATAACATCCTCAGCAGTTGATTAGCCTTGCAAGACAGACAGCATACCAGCATCCTGTATATCTGCACGGTTCCATGGTGTTCTGCTAGAGCAATGGTATAAGAATTGGGTAAAAAATAATAAAGAGGGGAAGGAACCTAACCAATTTGAACAAATAATACAAAATGGAAGGGATACAGATGATTATAAAAAATTGAAAGGTGTAACAGGTAGAATCTATAGAATATTGGGTGGAATAAAAGAAGGAGAGAGAAAAAATACCACTCTTAAGGAAATGTGGGAGGAGGAGTTAGAGGTGAAAGTAAATGAAATGGAATGGTCGCAATTGTGGAAATAAAGGCACTTGAAAAATGTATCAATAAGAGTTAAAGAAAATTATTATAAGATAATTTGGAAATGGTATTTAACTCCATTAAAAATGTCAACTATTAATAAAAACCATCCAAAAAATTTCTGAAGAGGCTGTCAGGAAGTGGGAACATTTATACATATGTGGTGGCATTGTAAATATGTAAGGAAATTTTGGTTTAAAATATTTAAAGAGATAGAGGATATAATAAATATCAAACTGGAAAGAAGCCCTGGTATTGCATTATTATCAATTTGTAATAACAAGATGGATTAAAAAAAGAAAAAGAAGCAATAACAAATTTATTGACAATAGCAAGATTGCTTATAGCAAGGAACTGGAGAAAAGTAATAAATCTTCAGATTGAAGACTGGTATAAGGAAGTATGGAAATTGGCAATAAATGATAAGCTAATATGCAAATTAAAAGTTAAAAGAGGGATATGGAAAAAAATGATTTTGAGGATGTATGGGGAAAATTTATTGAGAAAGGACTTCAAAAAAGGGATGGAGGGCTACCGCCTCAGGAAGAAATGAGATTTTGGTTAGACAATACATGAGAAGTGGCTCGGGGTGGGAGGGGGGGATACACAGTGGTGAAGAAATATAGATGGACAAATGTTAACACTGTAGTAGATATAAATCAACAATAGATATAAAATAATGACGCAAGTATTGTATGATACATTATATATCTGTTATGTGATAAAAGTAATAATTGTATGAAAAAATTTAAATTCAATAAAAACTATTTAAAAAATAACATGAGAGATTCAGAATGACCACAACTTAATTGGGCAATCAGTTAAACTGTATTTATTTCCTGCCTTTTTCTTTATATAGGACCCAAGGCAGCTTGGACCTTAATATTCCAACCATCAGGTTCTGGTGGGTATTGAGGAATATTCATTGAGATTTATTTCCAGCCTATAAAAAGTTACCAAAAGGAAGATGTGAAGGATCATTACAATTTTTCTTACGCCTGGCATACTTTATGCATAAACTTCTCACTGTGCTTGATTTTGTGACCTTGTCATAGCTCCTTAGTCCAATCCAGGAAGCTACTTAAGTGAGGCAAGAGACTTCTGTGTTTTTAAAATAAATGCATATGCATTCTTTTATGCATAATGTATGAGAAAGAGCTCAAATAATCTATGGCTGGGGAAAACCAGTGTAAAATGTATATCAAAATATATAGAACTTTCATGGGAATTTCAGATAATAAACAAAAAAAGTTAAAAGGCTGCAATCAGACAAATCTGAATGTAGAATCAGTCACTCTTTTTGAAGCCATAATAAGCTTGTTTAGTTATATGAGAGGTGTAGACAATATTTAGATTTTTCATCTAGAAGACTGTTTCAATGTGCATCAACATTTAAAAAAAATCAAATACTGCAAGATATTTCATTCTCAACCAATTTTATGCAAGCAACATTGGGTTTCATACAAAGAATTTTTTTGCAGGGAATTAATCTCACACAAAAATGGTTTCTGTAAAAAAAAAAAAGGGCCCCAATGTTTTCAACATACAAAATTTTCACACACAAAAATCCTGAAAATGTACAAAAGCTCTTAGAAACCTGCCTAAAAGAGAAAACATTTGAAAAGTTCTGTTCTTATATGAAAGAATGAAATACTTACACACCCTTTTTTTCTACACACACTCCTTTTTTGTATCTAATAGTAATTTTTGCATAGTACTTTATAAATCTCTCAGAATTTGTCATCGTACAGAAATCTTTCCAGATTTTAATCATTCTCATACCAAAGTATGAAAAAAAAACAAAGATTTACAACTCTAGTCTTTTTTCCTCTGGCTCTAATAGCCACTTCTCTCAAAAATGTCAGTGACAGACTCTTGATCTTTGCTGTGGTTTCACACAGCGTTGTATGTGGCTTATCAATTAAAGGTCTCTATTGTTCCACAAGAAAATCTTGGCTGCTGCTGATGGCAGCAACAATTAATTCCGGAAGTTCTCATTGATAGCAAGATGTCTCACTTTTCTTATATTTCTGTTGCAAAAAGAATAGTTGGAAACCTGGTTTGATTAGAGACATGGCAGATGGACAACTGCAGCAGAGCATAAATTCTGGAGACAGCTCATCAAGGGAAGGCAGTGGTAGAAGCAGCAAGGGAGGCTGTGTGATTGAATATTGTGAAACTAAAACACAAATCTGGTGGTACATCTGAAATAACAAGTGCTTCCCAGCCATTGTAGGCAGCCTCCACTTTTTGCCACTACTGGTAACACTCCTTTAACATATGATCAGTGAAGATCAACAATATCAAATTTCTTCGTGTACCTTGCCAAAGGGGAGAGCCAGGAAACAAGAAGATAAAATATTTTGCCTTCTAAGGACTAAGTGCTATTAGGCCCTGATGCCACCAATTAATACACACTGAACAGTTTATTGTTCCTTTTTGCCAAGAAACTTTCAAGAAGAGGTTGCTAAAACAGCCACAAGTATAGCAGGAATATATATGGAGATTTTATATCATGGTAATTCAGTAACTGTCATAGTATCTGTTGACCCTCACTGACTTTAAGACTTCTTACCATGTTCACACATCATAATTTAGGAAGATTTAATGCCTGAATGTGACTCTCTTACTTTTCCTCTCTTACCCTTTTCTTCTGATTTGTCTATTAAATTATACGCATTTGAGTATGAACTGTGTTTCATACATTGTCTAAATTTGAAGGAGGAGGAATTGGGAGGATTGTTTGGATGATAAAAACAGATAAATCTGCACTCATTGGCTATTAAACCAAAGGCCCCTTCCTTTCTCTGCAGATCCATCCAATCCTAGTTAGTTTAAAGCAAACCAGTCTCAATATGAGTTGTAAAGGCCATTTACTGTATTTTCATTCTGTTTTTACCACACTGTTACTATTTAATTATTTTTTAACTTTTGTATTTTTCTTTTTAAACTTGTCTAGTGTGGATAGATGTTAGCCACCTTGAGTCACCATGGGGAGAAAAGCGGGGTATAAATGAAGAAGAAGAAGACCACCTGGCTATGGCTCACGAATGGGACACTGAAGAAGGAGACAGAAGGCCTGATCCTTGCAGCCCAGGAGCAAGCCATCAGAACAAATGCAATTAACGCCAAGATCGAAAAATCAGCTGATGACCCAAAATGTAGACTGTGCAAGGAAACCGACAAAACCATTGATCATATCCTCAGCTGCTGTAAGAAAATCGCACAGACAGACTATAAACAGAGGCACAACTATGTGGCCCAAATGATTCATTGGAACTTATGCCTCAAGTACCACCTCCCAGCAGTAAAGAACTGGTGGGATCACAAACCTGCAAAAGTATTGGAAAATGAGCACACAAAGATACTGTGGGACTTCTGAATCCAGACTGACACACCAGACATCACAGTTGTGGAAAAGAAAAAGGTTTGGATCATTGATGTTGCCATCCCAAGTGACAGTTGCATTGACAAAAAACAACAGGAAAAACTCAGCCGCTATCAGGACCTCAAGATTGAACTGCAAAGACTCTGGCAGAAACCAGTGCAGGTGGTCCCGGTGGTGATGGGCACATTGGGTGCCGTGCCAAAAGATCTCAGCCGGCATTTGGAAACAATATTGACAAAATTAAAATCTGCCAACTGCAAAAGGCTACCCTGCTGGGATCTGTGTGCATCATCCGAAAATACATCATATAGTCCTAGACACTTGGGAAGTATTCGACTTGTGATTTTGTGATACGAAATCCAGTATATCTATCTTGTTTGCTGTGTCATAAAACAAAATAATAATGTAATAATAATTAATATGTGTCCAGATGAAACAACAAACCAGATTTAAAGAAATGAAAGCAAAAGATTCCTTCTGTCAGTGAAGAACGAGGTGAGACATTCCATGTACCCAATGATAAGTATGTCTTCTTCCTGCTTTGTTACACATCATATTAAACTTATAGGTATTATGTATAAAGACAGATTATGCCTTTTAAGTACCACTTTAAGAAGGACACTGTATATCCATTTTACTACAATCAGCCAGGGATCATCATTTATTGCAGTTTAGGCAGCAGTTCTATACACATACTTGAGATTAAGTTTAATTGTACACAGTGTAACGTATTTTTGGGTACACAGATTTAGGATTGCACCTCTGCCCCCCAGTTCTATCATTCAGAGTAGAATATAGTGTAACTCAAGGGTGGGGAATCTATTGTCCATGTGCAACATGTCATGTGGTCCCTGAAACCTCAGAGAACGCTCAATGAAATTCAAGTCATAGGGAGCATAGGCAAATGTAATTGAGGCTCCCTACTATCATTCTAAAGCAAGTAGCAGCAACACAAATACACTTACCATTTCTCTGCTTAATTCTATTTGTTATTCGTTTCTGTTTGCCTTCTCCCCACTTCCTTGGTTTTTCCTTAAGCAATTTGCTTTCTCTTCCTTCCTAGAGCCCCTTTACACTGCGCAACTATAGTACTACAATTTTTCCACTTTAACTGCAATAGTTAAAGTGGAAAAAAGTTTAGTGATGCACAACAATTCTCTGGGCTGAGAATTCTAAGAACCCTCCTTCAAATGCAGATCCCAGGATTCCACAGAATGGACACATGACAATTGAAGTAGAATCCTAGTGCTGTACCCAAGTAGTGTGTAAGTCTCTCTTATCTCCCAGCCAATTCTCTTCCCCCTGCTCCTGTACACTTCCTGTTCTCTGCTTCTGGTCCTACATATCCATGGATTCAATCACATACAGCTGAAAAATATATATTTTTTTAAATTACAAAAAGGCAAACCTTGATTTTTCCCATTTTTATAAAGGAAATCATTTTAATACATCACTTTATATAAAGGAACTTGAGCATCCATCAATTTTGAAATCCACACAGGGGTCCTCAAAGTAAACCACAGTGGATAAACTCTGTACTTCCCTTTCTTTTTGTTTGCCTGTAAATACATTCTGCAAGAATCCCTTTCTGCAAGTTCCACCTTCACTCTACCTGCTTTCCTCTGCAATTTCTGCTTCTCTACAAAAAGGAACTGAATCCATTCTAACTACAGCAGTGGTTCCCAACCTGTGGTCTGTGGACCACCAGTGGTCCGCAAGAACTAAAATATGGTCCGCAGCCTCATTGTTACTACTATGAATAATAACACAGCCCAAAAAGATTTTCTTGGTGTCTTCATTTTTAGGCCTGTTCCTGGGATTATTTGGGGTGCTGATTGAGAAAATTGCATTGGATAAACCACATCAGCTCTAGATTATTAGATATCGTTTTCTGTGGGCGAGCAGATGGCGACTACTGGATAGCATATGTTCTGCATCAGAAACTAGAGCTGATGTGGTCTATTTATTTATTTTTATTTATTTATTTGCGACATTTATATCCCGCCCTTCTCACCCCGAAGGGGACTCGGGGCAGCTTACAAGCCATATGTACATACAATATATTATATTATTCGTATAGCACAATATAAGCATTATATATTACTGTATTGTACCATAAATCTAAATTGTAATATTATTAGTAATATTGCATATCATATAAATATACCATTATAATAATGTATTATTATTATATTGTATTACATTATAATATTATTAATATTATATGCATATACAATATATTATGTCTCCCATTTGGGAGTTCAGTGGCTATTGCCAGTCAATCACCAGTTTATCTAGTGTTAGCTGGTCACTAAGAGTTGTAGAAAATAAGTCAATGGTGATCATTTATCAACACCAGGTTTTAAACATATTAAAATGCAATTTTATGGAATGCAATTTTCTATGGAATGCAATTTTCTCAATCAGCACCCCAAATAACCAAACCAAATCCAAAGTTGACCAAAAACTGATTCGTAACCCCTTTGGTACTATTGTTGGAGCGTGGTCCCTGGTCAAGTGATCCCTGGTCAAAAAAAGGTTGGGAACCACTGAACTACAGGGACACCTGAGGATTAACAAAGAAAACAGTAAAAAGCCTCCCTGGAGGCATGACAGCAAATAAGGCAATATTCCATTTTTCTGATAAAAATCAAAATCTGAAACACTTCCAAGCATTATAGATAAGGGATATTCAAACTGTAATAGTCTAAAGAAATGTTCCAAGTTTATTCTAAATGACAAACAAAGGAAAGGACAAAATACTACAGCAGAAGTAATAAATCTAGTGAGTGATTAATACAAAGTTTGAACTATAATTAACATGAAGAATTAGGAAGCTGCTTGGTGAAAAGACTTGTCAGTGATAGTTCTCATCCTTTCCATACTTTATTTCTCATAGTTTTTTTTAAAAGATATTCCTTTTGTCTAGATCATTTATATTCATTTTATATAAAGGGAATAATTTTGTTACATCATTGTATATAATGGGACTTCTGTCACAATGAAGGCTAGAGAAGTGATCCTTTACACACAGAAAGACATGAAAACAACAGTTCTATGGCATCTCATCTATTCTAAAAGCCAGCTTCCAGTATGTAGTTACAAGTTTATGATCTCATGGGCCCCTTCTGCACAGCTGAATGAAATCCCACATTATCTGCTTTGAACTGGAATATATGGCAGTGTGAACTCAGATAACCCAGTTCAAAGCAGATATTGTGGGATTTTCTGCCTTGATATTCTGGTAAAGGGCTTGAGGTTCATAGTCATTCTCAGGCTCTGGATATAGATAATGTACTTTGCTATAGGATAGACATTAAGAATTTGGATTTAACTTATCACCTAAAAAACTACCAAGCTACTTTGATTAAAAAATGGACTGGTCATCCTTTAAAGACTATTAAACTTAGACAACAGGAAAGTGTTCATTTGAATATTTACAAATAGCAAAGAGGAATAAGAAAATAATTTACTAAGGACTTATCAAAAGAGGAAGAGACTGGAAGTCAACAATGACTCTTGTTTGATCCAGTTTGTTTTTCCCTCCTCTTTGTGTTATTTTTTTTCTTCCTTTCCCTCCCCCATATTTCCTTTTTAGATTATTTTCTGTAAATGTTATATAAAAGCAGTTTTTATAAAGATGGAAAAGAATGTACTTTGGTACCTTTGTATTGCTTTTTCTTTTTATGTTTTTTCTTTTCATTTCTTTTTACCCTCCCCTATATGTTTTGTTGAATAAAAATTATTTCAAAAAAAGAATATGATTTATTTCCTTATAAAATTGATACATGGCTGGAAGAGGAAGGAATTGAGAGGATGTGCCCAGTAGTAGGTGAAATATTGTTTTGGATATGCTCACATATTAATAATTTTGTAGAATCTGTGTGTAAAGAAAGTAAACATTTGTGAGCAATTAAGGAAATGCTGTCTCTGAGAATGACATGATGTCCCAAATGTACTTTTGAAAAATGTACTTTTCAAGTTCCAACCCCCGCACTGATTTAGTTGTAAAAAATATATATATTATGGTAAGATTGCCATCACATTAATAGTTTTGTACCATTTGTTTGAAAAAGTGCCATCACATAAATGATTTTGTAGGATTTGTATGAAAGAGTTATTATACATATTCCAAAAAGATATGCTAGGCCAGTGGCAAAAAATACACATTTCACCTCCTTATCTTGATGTTAGAGTGTATTCAATTTTCAAAATATAGAGAAAAACATTTCATCATTCTTGGAATATTACTGAAGGTCACTGTATTACATGTTGCAATAACAAAGTAATAGTTTATTACAATGAACCCCAACATTCAGGAGAATGATGACTGCTGATAAATAACTGTTCTAATACTTTTTTCTTTGTAAAATTGAAGGCTTGACCTTTTTATATGTGTTTCCTGATCTATCAGAGCTACTCACGTAATTGATGTGTGTGTGCATGTGTGTGGGGAGGGGGAGAAACTGAATGAAATGTCTAGCTTAAGAAACCAAAACCCTGACCTTTCTAGTTAGTACTCTTGTATAGCATGGCGCTCCATGCAGTCATGCCGGCCACATGACCTTGGAGGTATCTACAGACAACGCCGGCTCTTTGGCTTAGAGTTGGACATGACTAGACTTAATGTCAAGGGAAAACCTTTACCTTTACTTTACTATAGCACTTAACCTGTTTCAAACCTCCCAAAAGTCTTTTTTTTTAAAGGAGTGAATCCCTCCTTGTTCTTCTTTTGCCAGAAGAACATTCTTGTGCCATCAAACTTGTGCCATCAAACTCTTAGAAACAGAATAAGGCGAGCTTTTGATGATGTTGTGTGATGTTTATAGGTTGTTAAACCTTCTAATGACATGTAATGTCTTTCATCTTATGAATTGTTTGGTTTTAAATAACCTTTATATTTTTATTGAAGCCATTTAAAAAAAATCTGTATTTTTTAATATGCTATAAGCACTTTGCACCACTGCCCTGCCTTTTTATTATCTTGTTCTTATTCAGTGGTTTTACTTATTATTATATTGTTGTAAACTATTGTTTTGACCTGTGTAATGTTAAATGTATATGATGTTTTATTGTTGAATGTATTTTTTAATCTGTTTATTGTAGAAATTTGGGCTTGGCCCGATGTTAGCCGCCCCGGATCCCCGCAGGGAGTTGGAGGCGGGGTATAAAAATAAAGTTGTTGTTGTTGTTGTTGTTGTTGTTATTAGCCACCTTGTGCACTATTATTGGAAAAAAATTGGGATATAGCCACATTTGGTCCCTATATTGGGAAAGGCAGTATTAAAAACGGTTCTGGCCCAGCTTATCTGTCCGAACGTGTCTCCCGCTAAGACCCACCTCGAAGCTTAAGATCATCAGATGAGACCCTGTTCACGGTCCCGTCAGCCTCACAGGTGCGGCTGGCGGGGACGAGAGACAGGGCTTTTTCAGTAGTGGCTCCCCGCCTATGGAACGCCCTCCCCATTGAAGTCAGGCAGGCTCCCTCCCTCCTATCCTTCCATAGGAAGGTTAAAACTTGGTTATGGGGTCAGGCTTTTGAATAATAATTGGCAGCGTTAATTATTATTATGTACGCTGGAACTCAATCGACAGACCCAGTTTTTTGAACTGAACATGCCTACCTGTATTTTATAATGTATTTTATGAATACTGATGTAAGTTAATAATAATTTTTAACTGATTTATATTGCACTGTATAATTTTTATATGTGTGTTTTATTGTAAGCCGCCCTGAGTCCCCTGTTGGGTAAGAAGGGCGGGATATAAATATTGTAATAAATAAATAACTAAAAGAGTAAATAAAACACAAGTAAATAATAATAACAATAATTGTAATATAGACAATGTTAAAGTATTGTAAAAGAGCAATGGCACTGGACTACTATCCTGCGCCATTAGTGCAGAGATAGTGGCAATTCATTGGCCTGGTGACCCTTGGTACTGAACCTGTACAAAGCATCACACAACTGTGACAATTCAGCAATCCGAGGAACTGAGGCCACACTTCCAGTTGAGTGGCATAACTCTATCCTTCTACAGTTATGGAAAACAGGCAATGGGTTGTGCACAGTATTGTGAAATAGGAAAGTCCATTATCTGGGTCTTAATGATATCTGTGTGACAGATTAAAATCTTACAAGACCTTGGGAGATTTGGTGGAGCCAATCAAAAGCAAGATTAGAACAGAACAAGTCCCAGTTTCATGGATGAATGTGAACTGAAGAGCTGCCGGGCCTTCTCTGCAACTAAGGAAGGCACCATATCTCCCTTGAGAAAGGCATTAAATAAAAATCTAAAGATGCAACCACAAACCAGGCAGGCACAAAAGAAACTAAAAGACATTTTGATCCCGATTTTTTTCAAAGCAAAACATAAGGCCATGTGTGTGTGTGTGTATTTCTTTGGATAGAACTGCCTGGATAATTCAGAGAAATGTAGCTGAATTTTTCCCATCTAAGCTTTCTAAAGGCTTCAGGTTGTGCATTCAAGAGTTCAGGTTAATGGTGAAGATTTCACAAGGAGTCCCATAAAACATGCTCTCAACATTGACAGTGTGTGAATTTTAATAAAATTTTTAATAATAATGGGGAAAACACAGAGAGCTGCATTTTGTATGGCTACAGAATTATAATTGCATATTTTCCTACTGTGCCCTTTGAAACTGAGACCACATATTTGGCATGCAACATGGTACACAATGATGCCAACTTCCTTACAAGCAGAACAAATTAATGTGTCAAAAATAATGAAACATTGGCAGTTTCTGGGGCAAACGTATACTGAAGGGCATTAACCTACCTTGATGCAAAAAAGAGTCCTCAGTTCCTGTGCCTGTTAATTGATTTAATAATTGTGAAGTGGCATACCTTCTAAAATTAATTTTATGATATGCTTACAGTTACTATTTACATAAGGGAAAATAATGCATTAGATTGCATTCTTGAGCCTCATTCATTTACTGCATTAAAACAAAATCAGTTTTGCAACTAATCTTAATATAGATATTTGTAACTAATTAACAGTACCACAATGCATAATGATTTGTAATCAGATTCAAAAACTTTCCCTGTTGATTATTTCCAATCAGAAAAAGGGAGGGTTTTGAGGGGGGGGGGGTTGGCTATCATTAGTAAGTCATTTACCAGTCCCCAATTACAAGTAATAAATACATTAGAAATGTAGAGGAGGAAAAACAGCCTGAAAACATTTTATTAAAAAGTAATTTGTTACCTTCTATTTGTAATTCTGGGCAACATTTAAAAAGTGATTGTTTTCATTTTAAAATAACAATGGCATTAATGCATTCATAAATGACATTAATGGTTGTAGTTGACAACTACATTAATAGATTAAGCATCTTTATGGGGAATTGGTACTGGGAGAATCTTGGGCCATTTTTAGAAATTTTCATTGACGTTAGTAACAAAAAAACACATTATCCCCACATTATTAACACACAATTAACACACATTTGTTCCCTGACTTAGCATTGATGAATTAATACTATTCATTTAAATATTAAAGTTTCCAAGAATTGTTTTATGGGTAATAAAGGTAAAGGTTTCCCCTGACGTTCAGTCATGTCTGACTGGGGGTTGGTGCTCATCTCCATTTTTAAGCCGAAGAGCCGGCGTTATCCGTAGACACCTCCAAGGTCATGTGGCCGGCATGACTGCATGGAGTGCTGTGGGTAATACATAATATCATAACCTGTCTTCTCTTCATTTGAAAGCCGCTCTTCTGTAGTGCATTTAGAGTGTTGGATTTCACTATGAGAAACAATGATTGAAATCCCCATTCAGTTCCAAAGCTTACTTGGCAAGGCATTCACTCTTGTAGTGATTTTCCTGACTTTGAAAGAAAAGCCTGATCAGAGCCCTCTGTTTCTTCCCAAAGATTTCTGTGGTTCTTTAATAAACCCTTCACACAAAAAATAAATAGATTTGTTTGTTGTGTTACAGGAAGAAATAAAAAAAATGGCTTTTTGGACAATTCATTGTATCAGCTGGGGAATACCCATATAATATCTATTTATTAAATAAACCTTGATCTTTAAAATAGTGACAAAATCCAGGGCTTTTTAACACTCCAGCAATTATAGTGCTGCCATTCCACTTTAACTGCCATGGTCACATCCTATGCAACTCTGGACTATGCCGTTTAGGTGGAATATTTGTAATATACAGGAAAGATCTAATATCTCTCCAGGCTACAAAACCACAGATTCTGAAGAAGGTGATCATGGCCATCAAAATAGAATCATAGTGCTACAATTTTGTGAAGTGAAGCAGCTGTGACAGAGCTGAGCACATTATTTTTATACAATACTTATATAGGGTGGAAATATTGCTATTGTCTAGATTTAGTGGATCAATTACACTAAATCCCTAAACTGTAGTAAAGTCTGACTACAATTTATCTGCCTTCACACTTAATGGTTATGTGAAGCTGGTTGAAACCCGAAACAAAGTATTTCAATCACTTCATGATTCGAAAGAAAGACAAAAGGGGAAGGGAATGGCCATAAATTTGTTCATGGGACAGTCCGGTCTTACAGTCCTTCCTGTTCCCATTGATTGTTGGTGGCATGGTAACAACAACAAAAATATCTTGATTTCCTTTCAAAACACACGTTTTAAGATCCTTGTTTTAAAGCCAAACTGTAATAAGGAAAATCTACATTCCATATTTAAAACTGAAATAGAAGCCATTTGCCTTTACCATACCACTAAAATTCAGTGATGCAATGGCAGCAGAATGGTATGAATCTTCCAGAAGTTATGGGTACATGTTAATCCATAGTTTGGTATTACATCCACATGAGGGAATTATTTTCCTGTATCACAATAATCTAGGTGTCCTTCAATCTCCACTACCACTGCTGTTGCTTCAGAGGAAGAGAAGAAGAGACAGGCAGAGCTCCATCATATCTAGGTCCAGAAGCAGATGAAAAGCCCTCTAGATATTTCTCTAAATTAAGTGACAACATCTGAGAAAAAATTCTTTCTTTCTTTTTATTTCATTTTTCTCCCATGGGTGGGATTCAGACTTGTATACCGTGTTTCTCCGAAAATAAGACAGTGTCTTATATTAATGTTTGCTCCCAAAGATACGCTAGGTCTTACTTTCAGAGGATGTCTTATTTTTCCATGAAGAAGAATTTACATTTATTGTTGAACAAAAAATGAGCATTTATTATATAGTATACAGTAGTTGTCATCACAAACCAGCATAACCAGACAAACTGTGAATCCCATCAAGAATTTATTGTTACTGCCATTATTTCCATGTACAACAATCTATGGTACGTACATTTACCGATCCTGTATGCTCTGGTGTTCTGTTTGGCGGGCATGCTTCAAAACAAAAACTTTGCTAGGTCTTACTTTTTGGGGAGGCCTTATATTTAGCAATTCAGCAAAACCTCTACTAGGTCTTATTTTCAGGGAAACAGGGTACTTGTGATTCTAACAAGCACCATGCAGCACCATCCAAGAGAGTCAAAGTAAACTTTAAGATCATGACAAGGGGCCTCCTGCCCAAGGAGGCCTCCCTCCATGAAGAAGAGGGCAGGGCAGATCTAGTAGGGTGTATTTTGATGCTGCTATAGTAGTGATGGACAGTGTGTATGGGGTTATTATGTTTTATATGGTTTTAAATTATATTTTATGTTGATTGTTTCTAGTGATTTTATGGTATGTTTTATTTGGTTTGTACAATGTATATTTCTGCCTAGATGTATGTTGTACGCCGCTTTGAGTCCCCTGCGGTGTGAGAAGAGCGGGATAGAAATGAAGTAAGTAAATAAATAAATAAATAAATACTCCTTCTTCAATAAAGCGATTGCCCCTTCATGGATTTCGAATTTCATTTTTATTGCTGATTGACTTGTTTTATTGCTTTGTTTTTATATTGTTGATGTCCGGGCTTGGCCCCATGTAAGCCACCCCGAGTCCCTTTGGGGAGATGGGGCGGGGTATAAAATTATTATTATTATTATTCATTGTATTTTGCTGCATGGCCAACACTGCTTCCCCTAAATATATTTCCTGTGTGTATGAAGTAGCCCTAACTATTGACCATTCATAATGCCTTCTTAATGGAACTTACTGTAAAGAGGGATGTTGTGAAATTATGCAGAATATGTTACAAAGAGTGGGAATAGGCCTATTACAGATGACAACTGTTACCCATCCATGACAAATGGAGAATTGTTTCAGTTGTAGAATTACAGCAATTAAACACACCTAAACAATGCCATGTCTCCCAATAAATTGATTGGGGCATACTCTCTATAAATAGGGCATACGATTGCTGCCAAAATAAATTATGTTTGCACACTTGTCTTATAAATAATGAGAGGACCTGAATTCTTCTAATCACTTATTTGGATCAGGAATGGCTTACACTGATGGGAGGTGAGTAGGATTATTCACAGTGAGACTAGTCTTGCTGACTGTGCTCATTAATCAGAACTACCAAAGTAAAGGGTGTTTGTTTATTTAAAAGACGGCTTAACTGCTGAGTAGTCGCCTCCATAGAGCTCACCTGCTGAGATAGGGTCCCTGCAGAGCTCATCCCTTGTTCAAAGGAATGTAAATTTAAGAAAGCAATAAATCTGTATGCAAAATAGTTGGCCATTGTTGTTTTAATGTGCACAGTTAATTGAATACATCAAATAAAAGACATTCCTTGATTAATTTGATCCCCCCTCCCCCAACTAGCTACCCATCTCATGCAACTAATAGCATTTTTATGATGGATTATGTTAATATTCTTTTGACCTAGATAAAGACAGAGTACCAACATTTTCTAAACTCTACAGATTATTTAAAGGTTCTTTCAACCAATGGTCCCATTTTTGGTTTTGCTTTGTGCCTAATCCAAGTTGTGCTACTAACTCTTGAATGACAGGAAATCATGTTGATCCATTTTCACTGCTTATAAATCACTACTAGACAAATGTACTTGATCCTTTTCGTTATCGCCATTGTCACTGTTGTTCTTAACATCCTGGCTTCCCCTAAAACTGGAACTAAAGTCTAAAATACATTGCTCAAGTTTATAGCATATTCACACTTGAAATCTGACTACTATACCTTAGAATAATCAAATTGACAGTTTCCATATCTTACGCTACAGCATGTGAAACCTGCCAAGTCTAGCAACAACAGTAATGTGCAGTTAGTGAGGGTGAATAAATTAATTTGGTTTACATTTTAATAAGAATAACTTCTAATATAAATTGACCTAATTCATATTTCCCAAAGTAATACGTGGACCAGAATGCAATTTCCCCTTTGGTTCCCACACTTTTCTGAATTTCATGACAGTTTTCTGATTAAAAATCATTCATTAGGAAAAAACAGTGCATCAAAAGAGATATTTTGGAGGAAGGTGCTTAAATATGTGTGTGAAAAAATATATTAAAATGTGTATTTTATCTCTTTGTAAACCGGATTTTTTTTTAAGGTTTCTAACTGAGCCACAAATGGGATGCAAGTAACTTGTATTTGAAGAATGCAAATGGTATGGACAATGAAAACAGATGGATTCACCCATGCTCACATGAAACAATATGTTCCTTTAATCAATGAATTATTGTGTTAGTCTTCTGTGCTTGCAATATATACTCCATATAGGAATACTATTTGTAGGGATGGGTGCATCAATCTATTCTTGTCCATGTCATTTCCATATGAGTTCACTTATGAGTTCATTCTGTTCCACTTTTACTGTCATCTGTGATTCTGAAGTGAGGGGGGATACATATGCAAAGTTATATTTAAATAGTAACTGTCTCTTATTAAACTATGCTGTTACTGAGAAGCTCAAGATTAACCATATGAATGACTAAGAATGTTGCAATCCCACTAAAGGAAGTGCTTTGAGGGCAATTGTCTTTTATTTTCAATGATACTTTAATTGAAATGCAAACTAGATTTGCTAAACAATTCATATGTGCAGAATAATTGTCTCACAAGCAACATATATAAGTATACAGCCCAGGATATAAAGGACATTGCTAAGCAATTTTTAAGGGTTTCACATTAAAATTAAGATGCATGATCATAATCTGATTTTTAAAATCTCTTCAAGTCTAGTAGGAGTTTGCCCTGTAGACTGCAAATGTTGAAAAAAATGCAGGAAATATTTTTTTCATGCACAGTTCTGAGATATAAAGTACAATCATCTTGTGCAACAATCTTTTAGAAAGACCTTTCTACAGCATATGACTCCAGATAGTGAAATTAATTCTTATTCAAAGAAATGTTATATGAAGGAACATGTATTTTCTTTTCTTGTAATGGTTTACAAATCAATACATTTGCAATAATATATAAAGAACATTTATATGGAAGGCTTTGGTGTACTCTTATTAGACAATACAGTAGAGTCTCACTTATCCAACATTCTGGATTATCCAATGCATTTTTGTAGTCAATGTTTTCAATGCATTGTGATATTTTGGTACTAAATTCGTAAATACAGTAATTACTACATAGCATTAATGTGTAATGAACTACTTTTTCTGTCAAATTTGTTATATAACATGATGTTTTGGTGCTTAATTTGTAAAATCATAACCTATTTTTTCTTAATCTCTCCTTATTATCCAACATATTCGCTTATCCAATGTTTTGCCGGCCCGTTTATGTTGGATAAGTGAGACTCTACTGTATATGCTTGCAATATGATTTCTACTATTTCTTCCTTTTCTGAATCCAGCTCAGACATTTGGCATTTTTCTTTCATATATGGTAAAATTCTTTGTTGTTACATCTTGAGCATTACTATATTAAATAGGACACCAAGGCAATCCCTTTGTTTTCTTGGATCTTGTGAAAGAGATATATTGTTCCACACTTTTATCGTTTTCTATTTCAGTGCATTGATAATACTTCTCCCTGATCCTATGCACATGTTGCTGAACAGCTGCATTCAGGATCCTGCCCTATCTTTATCACTTTTCACATTTTGAAATGTTTCATCTGTCATTCAGTGACGCTTGCCTATCATGTTGGCTCTAGATTATGCCTTTCTGTATTCTTCCCTGATGATGGGAAACACTGTCAAAAATATAAAGAGTACATCTCAGTGCCAGACGATGATGGTAAGCTGGGAAATATAGTGACCAAACTGTGTATTTGCAAAGTTACTGAGGATACAGTTGCAGTGGCAACCATCCACTCAGCAACTGTTCACTGGCTGTAGAACCCATATCTCAACAAGGGATAGGAAGGTTTTCAGCAGCCTTTTCACATCTTCTGAGTCATATTATAAGAAGAAACGCAACTTGCCTTAAGAATGTGCAGATTTGTGAAATTTTCAGAAAATTCTGGAGAACTAAAGGTCATGCAAAAATGCACAGCTTAATAAAAAGCAAACAGTAAAAAGGGTGCAACTGAAAAATAATATGTGCAGGCTTGCATTAGTCAACCGAGGAAAATGTATACGTTACACAACATGTAAAATGTACACATGGGGGAAAGGAATTGAAATATGCACAAACATTAGTGTGGAGAGGGGGAAAAGTCAAATTCAAGCAAGGATAAGAAGAAAATGTAGGTGGGATAGGGAGACGTGCAATGAAATCAAGGCAGATTTTCAGATCCTAACCTCAGCTGCCACCTCCTGGCACCAAAAGGTTAGGACTGATACAGTGAAGGAAGAAAAACTCTGATATATAAGTATACATACATATTCAAATCTTTAAACAATACAAATATATTTAAATATGTATATAAGACAATATACTTTAAATCTTGCTTTCACTCTGTCAAATCATTCTAGCCTTTAAAGAAGTAGCATATACTTAGTATGGGGCTATTTATGCTTTTACAAAAATTAAAAACTTTACTGATGGTTAATGAATCTTAATACATAGTAAAGTCTTTAATAAATTTACCATTTCAGTTTGCTTAGATATTAAATGGTTGTCAATAATAGTTATTCTGATAGTTGTTGCAATGGTGCAACAACTATCACTGGGATGTCTTCACTGGGATGATTTTAAATAAACATTTCGTTTAATAAAAGATAAACTCCCTTTATGAAGGCTTTATTACTCATAGATAAGTAGATATAATTCATGAAATGCATGAGGCATTATGTGTTCAACAATTGGTCTATCCAATCTAATACTACCTACTCTAATTGCATGCAATTTTCTAAAGAGTTAAAAGAACTCCTTCCCAAACTTGATGACCTGGATGGCTTATTGTGGAGATGTTGGCACATGTTCTACCCATTTCTTATCAAAACCTAAAATGGGAAAAATGATCAAAATGCTACATGTTTTATTCTCTCACCTCACAATTTACATAAAAGTCATTTTGATAGAAAACGTTTTCAGAAAATACTTCTACCAAGTCTGGAAGTGAGTCTAAGAGGGCCTTACAAAGATAGAGAACTATTTATAGTAACCTCTGACAGCAATTATTTGAAGGTCACTGTGATTTTTATCAGTAATTTTTTTCCTCAAAGAGAAGTTTGATAAATACCTACAGGGTCCAATAAGCTAGTAATAGTTTTATGTTGGTTTTGACCCAAATGCTGTTTGAAGAGCACTGGGAGGACAAGAGGTAATAACATGCTCTTTATCCCATAATAATCCTCCCCTCATAAGAAAACAGGTAAAAGCAAACAGAGGAAATATATTCCATTACGGATTCAGAAAAAAACATTTTGTAAAGACACATTCATCTGAAGGATTAGTAATCCCCCCCTCCCCACATGCAACTATTTCTTCTGGCACCTGTACTTGCATTAAAACCAGTAATGCTCAAAGTTCAAGCAAGGAGCTTCCACATTCCCTGAATTTGGATGATGGTGCACTGTATCTGTTTGAATAATCTGTCAACTCTGCACACTAAATGAGAGACTTGTGTTTGCCTGTTCTGATACATAATAAACAGGTGAACTGTTATTCCAATCTACATTTAGCTGAAAGAGAGGAGAATCTGCCCACACTTCTACTTTTCAAACAGGAGTGAAAATGGAGCAATGCAGAAAAATCTGGGCCAGTTATACATCCACCTTCAAGCAACAGCCCATGCTTTTACTTATTTTGTCTCATTATGAGTACTTGTCATGAGGGCTCTTTAGGATTTGGAGATGTAGAGGCTGGGTTCACTCCATACTGGCCAATTTCTCTGTTGCCAATGGGTATTTCTTAATCTGGCACTTTTGGCATCATTTCCATTGGAACTTCTGACAATTACGCTACAAGCGAAGGAATTCTTAGGTCAGCAGGACTGCAGTTCTTGCTTTCACCTGAAATTCTCCAAGCAAAGGTTGCTAGCAACATGGAAGCTGCCTTTACACCTTGGCTCTGACACAACATCTGGGGCTACACAGGAGCAATGAGGTCCAACTGCCAATACAGTGCACTGGAGGGGGAGGGTGCTGGCTAGGAGAAGGAAAAAGGTAAAGGTAAAGGTTTCCCCTGACATTAAGTCCAGTCATGTCTGACTCTGGGGGTTGGTGCTCATCTCCATTTCTAAGCCGAAGAGCCGGCGTTGTCCATAGACACCTCCAAGGTCATGTGGCCGGCATGACTGCATGGAGTGCCGTTACCTTCCCGCCGGAGTGGTACCTATTGATCTACTCACATTGGCATATTTTCGAACTGTTAGGTTAGCAGACGCTGGAGCAACAGCGGGCGCTCACTCCGCTCCCGGGATTTGAACCTGGGACCTTTCGGCCTGCAAGTTCAGCAGCTCAGTGCTTTAACACACTTCACCACCGGGGCTAATTTTGTTTTCATACATGATACCAGCAATACTAAGGGCTAGGGAACCACAATGACTGCTGAGAAAACTCAGGGGTGGGGGTGGGGGAAGGGCCATCCCACTACATCCAATTCTCCTTATGGCTGCAGTGGACAATTTTGCCACATGTTCAACAATCTCTGCTATTTAAGTTCAAGAAAGGAATTTTTCTTTTTGAAAACATTATTTGCATTAGTTATTTCCAAGTATTTCCCCCCCAGATACAGGACCTCACTGCTCCTCTGTAGCCCCAGAGAAGGGAACTGATAGGGTATTCATATTAGTAGTATTAAATTAAACCTTAACAAATATCTAATAAATCAACGCAGGGGTGGAAAATTGTATAGAGGGCAAGGTGAAAAATATTATATAACATTTTATTGCGTTATATTCAGTTCTCATTCTCTATTACCCTAACATCCATTACTTGTGATACTAAAATTTTGCAAGTTTGATATATCCTCTATATCAAAGAAAGGAGTATTATTAACCTCTATTCAACTTAATCATCTTCTTGTGTTTCTGTCTTGTTCCATACTTCTTGACTTCTTGTTTTTTCTCCTTAAACATTCTTCTAGATTTTTCTAGTGAAATTATGTGTTTAACCTCTCTTGTTTAGTTTTGAGTTTTATTGCCAAACTAATCTAAAAAATAATTAAATTGATCTGTTTGTTAGTATGTTAGTATTTATGTGTACAAAATTTACTATATATCGGTGTCATGCTTCCTCCTATTTTTCAGGAAAGGAATATTTCAATTTTTCAAGGCACAAACCTGAAAGTCAATGTCTGGTCATTTTCTATTATGAAAATATTGCTCTGGTGCCTAAAATTGTCCTAGAAACATGAAAAAATGACCCTCATTCTCTGGGCAACCTTGTTTTTACCTTCTTCCCCCTTCATTTTTCTAAGGATGCAGTGAGGTCTTGGGTATCTAAAATGGTCACGAAAGACTAAGGGTGGTTCCAGACAGCAGTAAAGTCTGCTTCAACCTGGGTTTAAAAAACCTGGGTTGGGGTGAACTGTAGTCCACACACTGCCACAAAAGCCCACACTTTCCACGGGTGCTGTCTACATGTCCTCCCATTACCTACCAGGAGACCATGGAGACAGCCCCCACCCCCTCCCAAAACCCCTTAAAATGGGGGGAAACAGTAAAAACAACTTACCAGCCTCCATTAGGCCTCACACCACAGTCCCTGGGATGTACCATTATGAGCGAAAACAAGGGGGGGGGGCAAATCGCTCCTGTCTCCCCCTAGGTTTTTCGTGCATAATAGTACATCCCATTACTATTTTCCCCCGTTTTTAATGGGGTTTGGGAGGGGGTGGGGGCAATCTCGCACTCTCTGGGTTCCCACTTAGCCCAGAAGGTGCGGTATGGGTGTTTGGACAGGCCGTAGGGAAGTCCCAGGATTCCCTGTGGGCCTGTCCACACAGGGCCATAGCCCATTAGACTTGGACCTTTCAGAAAGCTGCATGTCCACCTACCTTCATGACCGTATCTCCCCCTATGAACCTGCACGATCTCTTCGCTCGTCGGGGGAGGCCCTTCTCTCGCTCCCACCACCCTCGCAGTCGTGGTTGGTGGGGACAAGGGAGAGGGCCTTCTCCGTCGTGCCCCCCCCCCCCCCGGCTCTGGAACTTGCTTCCCAGGGAGAGGCCCCTACCCTCCTCTCCTTTCGGAAGAGCCTGAAAACATGGCTCTTCCAGCAGGCCTTCAATAACTGACCCAGTAAGTCTGACCTGTTGCATTTCCAATAATAGTCCCATATTTACGCCTCTTCCAGTACCTTGAAGGTGATGACAATTTGGATAATCCTCCCCTTCCTGATGATTTTTGACAAACTAGCACTTTGGCCCAGGTTTTTCTAGATTTTATCCAAGATTTTATCTTTTGTCCTTGAATGTGATTTTTATGACTTGTTTTTATTGTTATTTGATCTGTTTTATTGCTTTGTTTTATTGTTGTGGACTGGGCTTGGCCCCATGTAAGCGCCCCGAGTCCCTTCGGGGAGATGGGGTGGGGTATAAAATAAAATTATTATTATTATTATTATTATTATTATTATTATTATTATTATTATTATTATTATTATGTCTAATGGGCTATCAAATTAATTCCTTGCAAACCAGGGTTTGTGGCGAATTAATTCGAGTTTCCCTAGGACGTCATCTGGACGGCCTCGTTTTAATTGCAGGCACTCCCACATTAAAGAGGCTGTCTGGATATGCCCTAATTTGTTGAGTTTGCAACAGGAACAAATCCCTACCCTTACATATAGAATAGATAGCCTGAATTGTTTTATGAAACCTCACATATTCCTCATTGTGGCCCCTTCCACAAAGCTGAATAAAATCCCACATTATCTGCTTTGAGCTGAGATATATGGCAGTGTGGATTCAGATATTCCAGGTTATAGCAGATATTGTGTACTATTCTGCCTTGATATTCTGGGTTATATGGTTGTGTGGAAGGGCCCTGAGTAGTTTTAATAAACTTGTACTCTCTTTCAACTCAGTCACTGTTTGCATTCTTAGTTTTAATTTCTAATCTGTGGGCTAGCGAAAAAAACAAATTCACGATCCCTTGATGATGACTTATTTGCGTGGAGGAGTCAGCATTCTGGGCTGGCTTGAGAATTATACTAGCACTCCAGGAGAACATGCTTGAATCCCCTGCTTGCCTCATTGAGTAACTATCAACAACTCACATTTTCTTAGACTCAAAGAAGTACATAGCAACTCCCTTCTGAATTAATGTTGCCAAGAAAATTTTATGATAGAGTCACATAAAAAAGAATTCACTTGAAGAGCACATTGTAATATTAACTGCAACTCTCCTAATCCTTTTTTTCATTCATGATGGTAGTGGCAAGAATAATTATATTATCTAGAGCAGCAGTTCTCAACCTGTGGGTCCTCAGATGTTTTGTCCTACAACTCCCAGAAATCCTAGACAGTTTACCAATTGTTAGGATTTCTGGGAGTTGAAGGCCAAAACATCTGGGGTCCCATAGATTGAAAACCACTGATCTAGAGAGCTTTAGCCACTGTGCACTACTTTCCATTAGATAACCCATCAGTTTTCTCTGGAATCACTTCAACTTCATTTTTATTAACAAATTACAACTCCCACTTCTCAAGTACTCTATTGTTTGTTCATACAGCTGAACCTGCATAGACTTTATTGCAAGGAGTATTGTGCCACTCAGAAACTGTCAAAAAGTTCATGATTGATCGATCGGTAATAACTAACACGCCTCTACCTTTGATTGATCTGTTTTAGGCTACCTCTCCTTTTTTGTGTTCAGTTATGTTTGTTTAGTCCTGAGACATATACTATTGATATTTTTATTATTATTATCTCCATGTAACAGCAGAAAAAGAACAGGCTTCTGAATGCAACAACCCTCAACAAAAAGTGTGGGAATGCCTATGATTTATATGGTTATTTAAGATGAAGGAAAAATTCCAGATTAAAGCCTGGTATTGAACAGTTCATACCATAAGTGAACACATTTTCAGAGCATTTGCAGCAACTGAGCTGCATGGACAGAAATGAATTTCTTTTGTACTTTGTTCAAAACAAGTGATATTAAAGCAGCAAGAAAGGGTTTGAATAACAGTTATTGTGCAAGCCTATTTGTTGGTTTTTAAAGCTTTTCCTCTGGGACTTCACTGCTGTGGTAAAGGTGCCCAAGGAACAAAGATTATTTGTGAGCAGCTGGGATTTGGTCTTGCTAGAAATGTCAGGAATCAAATTGTGATTATGCAGCAACTTTGCTTTGTTCGCTTGATTAAACAACAAATATTTCAAATGTATAAGTTTTCCAGTTTTGTAAGGAAAATGAAAACGTAGCCTCACTGCTGAGAATTTTACTCAATATCATTAGAAACAGCTTCCCTTCGACTGCTCTCTTCAAAGGCACATTTTGTGTGTGTTTGTCCTGTTTGTAACAGATGTTTTGTATCACATACTTGAATGAACTAATTCATCTGCAAGGGATCGCCCACTCTGGCTGGTGTGCACCCAGCTGTGAAAATAGCTCAAGTGTCATTTGCGGACACTTTCATTCCATTCTTCTGATCTCATAGGAACTCAGTGACCACATCCAAGTCCAAACGAAAAAGAGAAAGAACGAGAATTGAGAACATCCACATCCTTTAAAAAATTCTAGCGTGGGAGTAATTTTACTTCAAGCAGGAAAAGTTTCTGAATGGAATGCTGGAGGAAGATATACTGATCTCCTAGTGGTGGTGCTTCTGACACAAAAATGAGCCATTTAATATTTTAAAAGCATTGGGACTGCATGACTACACTGCAGTTGAGAGCACCTGGTTAATTTGATGCCCACAGACCAATTCAATCAATCAGCCGTTCTTACTAAAAGGAACTGATTCCCATTAAAAGACGCATAAGCCTCGATCTAAGTTCAATTCACCATGTGAGCACTTTCCCATACTGGAAAGTCACCTTAATATATTTCTGAAGTAGAAACAAAATCAATATGAAATGTTCTCTCATGAATCTATAGCTCGTTAATAGTTGTGCAACCACATTAAAATGTATCCGTAGATAAAAACAATATTCTTTGTCTCAGAAGATGTCAATTACTGTTTTTTTTCTTAAATGACCAAATGAAACATCTAACGGTAATGAGGATGAGACTGCCTGGAGATGTCAGCTGGGATTATTCAATCATATGTCTAAATTGGTCTGGGAAACTATAGCAACTACCTTATTAATTTCCTTGTATGGATTACACAAAAAGAAATTATACAGTCTGATTCTAGGGGGACGGAAAGTAGAAGAGTATATAAACACTATTCCGCTATGATGTTTTTAACTGACACTGACACCATTTCAGAGAAAAGGCTGATAGAAAATAATCCATATCTAGACCATCCTTATATGTATACTAATGGTGCACCCTCGAAATCATTAAAACATCAATCTATCTTTGAAGTTAATGCTGAATACAATGGATTCTTGGTATCCACTAAGATTCGGTTTCAAGACCCTGTTAGATATCAACATGCATGGATACTCCAGTATCATGTATTATTGTATAATGTAGCAAGATGGTGTCCCTTGTACAAAATAGCAAACAAATCAAATGAGTGGCATAGAGAGCCTGAGTATCTGTGAAATGGCAAGAGGCTACAGCAAGATATACATAGAAATCAGCATATTTTATTTATTTAGTTAGTTAGTTAATTTATATCCTGCTTTTTCTCTCCATACGGGGACTCAAACCAGCTCACAACTAAAAGCATATCAGTACAACTTAAAATATATAAATATTAAAACAGTATTAACATTAATGTTAAAACAATCCAGGTTAAAACCGGAAAAGCATATAAGATCACATCACAAAATCACAACAGCCCTTGATGGTCTTAAACACTAGGCTTGTCCGATCGATGGAAAAAATGTTTCAATTCTCGTTTCTAAAGTAGGGGGTGCCGGCTCTTCGATATAGAAATTATTTCTAAATGTTTCATCCAAAATTTTTGGATATTTCTGAAAATTCGTAATGTTTCTAAAATGTTTCTAAAATGGCGGACGCGCATGTGCAATCGCCAAAAAACAGGAAACCAGGGGGGACTTTTTTGGGGCTCTCCCGCCCTCATTTCTTGAGCTATTCTCATCAAATTTGGTACAGTGGGAGAAGACATTCCACACTCTTTGCTCAACAAATTGCAGAATGTTTCCTGTCTCCTATGATTTTTGGCGAATTTTCATAACTTTTTATAATACACTATTTTTCAATATTTGAAGAAACCTGTTCCTGGTTTGAAAGTCTTATTTCCTGTTCAATTGGGTTCTTATCACTGTAAAAGTCCCTCTTCTACTTGTGTAGACTTTGGATTAGAAATGCAGCACACGCCAAGCAATGCCTTGACAGGATTGGCAACGTCCTTTGGAAACTATAAATTGCTGTGGACCCTCTATTGAATCAAATCAATGTCTGACTTTGTGATTGCAGAAATAAAACTCAGCCCAAGGCTTGGGAATAGAAACGGAGCATGAGGGAAGCAATGCCTTGGCGGGTGCCCCACGTCCTTTGGAAACTATTTCTTCCAATGTACCCTTTAGGTTTGAAAACAATGTGTGTCTTTGTGATTGCTGCAATAACACTCAACCCGGGGGCTTGGGATTACAAACGGAGCGGGAGGGAAGCAATGCACTTGCAGGAACGCAGACGTCCTTTGGAAACTATTATTTTCAAAGAAGAAGAACTGATGTGGTGATTGCTAAATAACAAAAAAGAAAACAGAAAGGCAAAGGGACTCCCTCTGGAGTAGAAAAGTAAAGCACCCCAAGCTCTGCACTTGCAGGAACGCAGACGTCCTTGGGAAAATAAAAGTTCCCTAAAGCCACAGCAAGGACTCTGCCACAAGCCCCAAGCCAATTTCCCCCAAAAAAACCACAATATCGAACCAGCAACAACAGACACTCTACCCCCTATAGCCAGAACAGTCACTTAGCCCTCTCTCCCACAAGCAAGCAAGCAGCTTCCCAGTGCGCGCGAACCACCCTCTCTCCTCGGTATCCCAACCCAGAATGGCTTGGCTCAGTTGGGGAGGGGATTTTTATAGAGATCCTCCACGTGGACGCGGAGGACGCTAGCCCCCACCTTTTTCAGCCATCGTGGAAGTCTCTGATTGGCCAGGGAGCGGTAGCCATGTTAGGCTGTGCTAGGCTCCCATTCATGTTAGGTTGCAGAAACAAAAAAAATTAAAAAAAAATTAAAAAATATTTTTAAAAAAATTTGGGAGGAAAAAATTTAACGAAAAATTTTAAGAAACAATTAGAGAATGGGCTAACGATGGTTCGAATTACATTGCCAGTTGCGCCCAGGGAAAACGTTTCAATACTCGTTTCAAAAAATGAGAACAATCCAAAATAATTACGAAACGAGAAACATAACGAATATTTGGACAACCCTATTAAACACCTTTATCTTTAAAAGCCTGTTACTGGAAGGACGGCAGGGAGGGGGCCATTCTGGCTTCCCTGGGCAGGGAGTTCCAGAGTTGAGGGGCAGCCACCGAGAAAGTCCGCTCTCTCATTCCCACCAACCCAGCTAGAGATGGTAGTAGAACTGAGAGAAGAGTCTCCTCCGAAGATCTCATGGCCCAGGCAAGTATGTACAGGAGGATGCAGTCAGCCAATGGTCTGGACCTGAACCATCTTGGGCTTTAAAAGTTATAACCAGCAGTTTTAGTTGTGCCCAGTAACAGACTGGCATCCAGTGGAGCTGCATCAACAGGGGGGTTGTCCACTTTCTGAGGACCCCCAAACTGCAAATCTGTGTCTTCAGTGAGAGAGTGACCCTATCCAGCACAGGCTAGATCCCTATTCCCTGGTCTGCCTTCTAACTGATCAGGAGTACCTCTGTCTTGTCTGGATTAAGTTTCAATTTGTTTGCCCTCAACCAGTCCATTACTGATGACAGGCACTAGTCAGGACAATTTCCTTGGCTTTAGATGGAAAGGAGTAGTAGAGTTTGGAGTCATCTGCATTTAGGTAGCATAGCATGCCAAAACTCTGGATGACTTCTCCCAGTGATTTCATGTATATGTTGAACAGCATGAGGGACAAAATGGAACCCTGAGGAACCTCACAGGCCAATGGCCGGGGGTTCAAGCAGGAGTCCTCTAGCACCACCTTCTAGGTATGGCCCTCCAGAAAGGACTGGAGCCACTGTTAAACAGTGCCTCCAAGTCATATCCCAGCAAGACAAACCAGAAGGATTGCCATGGTCAATAGTATCAAAAGTTGCTGAGAGTGCTTGGCATGTGGCAAAACCAAGGTTAACTTTCTGGAATTTTTCTCAGAGCATTTTCATGCCATGGTTGGTTGAATCTGTGGGTGCAGAACCTGTATAAAGTGATGGATAACTGTATAATAAATATGGTGTGTTGAGGGTACTCCTTTGGATCCAGGTATCATAAGGCAACAGCTGGCAGTGCCGTTTCAACCATGGTGACATAACTGCTCATGGCCAGGAACTCCAAGCAGGAGTTGCAAATGGGCTTCCTCCAACTAGTCACTAAGAGTTACTGCAGTATTGTGTGTTACACATCTGTTATTATCCCCAATCCTGCTAGTATTTAAAGTTGGTCATCATGGATAATGGGTATGTGTGCCAAGTTTGTTCCAGATCCATCATCAGTGGGGTTCACAGTGCTGTCTGGATATGGATGGATATGGATGGACTGAAACTCTCACCATCCTCTGTCATTGTCCCCAAACCCCAGCAGTATTTAAGGTTTACCATAATTGGTCTGTGTGCCAAGTTTGGTTCAGATTCATTGCCAGTGGGGTTCACAGTGCTCTCTGGAAGTGGGAGCCATCTTGGAAAACATATACATTGATACATACATTGGGGGATTCCAAGTTTAGAAGTCTACCACGATGCGTTTCAAATCCAAAGATTATTGGAAATACAGTATACTAAAAAAATGGGCAAATATGGAGAAGATAATAAATAATACTAAAGAAAAAGAAATAATATTTAGAGAATGGAGTAGGAGAGAAGAAGCAGAATTTAAGGAACCTTTTAAAGGAACAATAAAAGTGTGGAAAAAAAGAAAGAAGAAGCTAAGTCCAGGCAATGAGAATAAGATGGCAACTATATGGCAAATTAATTACAATAATAGCGAAATTATAGGCAGAACATTGAGATCAATTGAAAGTAGAGGGAAAAGGTTAGTGGAGGATTTGTATACAGTACATGGAGACCCTGTAGAACAAAAAGAAATTCAAAATTGGATAGGATCAGGGAATTGGATTCAAAGCTGGGCTATAAGACAGGAAATTTTTAGATTGAGAGAAAAAATTAGAGAACAGGACAACCCATTTGAGAAGGTGATTACGAAATGTTTGAGAGAGGAAAAAAAGGTGGCAGGAGATCTGTATGAACAAATTATAATGGTAAAAGAAGAAATAATAGAGGAAATTTTCCAAACATGGAGAATGGACATGGAAATTGAGAGGGAAGATATACAAAGGGAAATAAGTAATATAGCGAAAGAAAAGTACAATGTATTAAGGGAAGCAAGAAGGAAAATGTTACAAAAATGGTACAGAACTCCTGCACAACTTTCACGTTTTTTACCAGGGATGAAAGATAAGTGTTGGCACGGTTGTGAACAAAGAGGGGTGTTTAATCATATGATATGGGAGTGCGATCGGGTGCAAGAATACTGGAGAATGATTGAAGGAGAAATCAATAGAATGCTAAATCTACAAATAGTAATAGTTAATAGAAATGTACTACATGCAAGGATAACAGAAGTGAAGAATATACAAAAAGAAAAAATGATTGATAAATTAATAGCATGTGCACAAATTGTTTTAGTGAGCGGTTGGAAAGATAAAACAAAATGGACTCTGACGAATTGGTATAAGTATATAGTTGATATGTTAAATGTAGAAATCACAAATTGCAAATGGAATAATATAGATAAAATTGAAAATATTGCAATAATCAAGGAGATGTGGGAACCAGTTAAGAACTATTTAGAGAACGTACTAAGATGTGGAGTGGAAAAATTAAGATTGAGATTGATATTTCAAATGTAGCTTCTGTAGTTTGTTGTATAAAGTGTATGTACAAGGAGGGGAGGAGTGGGATAAAATGACAAAACAACAATAAAAAAATCAACCACCCCCCCCCCCCAAAAATGATACATACAAACAAACATATTTTTACTTTTATATATAAGCCCTGTGGAAATGACAGTCACAATGTTAACTCTTCCACTGACAAAATAGCTTACAAAGAAGAAGAAGATATAAAGATATTGATATCAAATGCCGAGTTAGTGACTCACTGCATTCAGAGCAGGCTGTTATGCATATCCCAATGTTGTATGAAAGTTTAAAAAAAATCTAAAATCTTAAATATTGATGTATACATTGTATAGGTGTGAAAGTCGCACTGAATTCCCTAATTTGAAACCTGAAGGTCAAAGAGCTGATGTTTTGGGGAAAATGTAAATAGTTTCTAGCCATGGCATCATGCTTTCAAGAAGGCAGACACATACCTATTTTTCCACTAAACCACAGGATGGTCTTGATAATGAAGGATGTTAGGGCTTGTAAAAACAAGGCAAAATGTATCAAGAAATGGTTAATTGAGACTTAATCACCTTCCCGGTATCAATACCTCCCCCGACAAATCTGGCTGACGGATCAGATCACACAAAATCCAGACTTTCCAGATGTCAGCTGAAACCAGCGGCTTATAGTTTATTGCAGTTCTATACGTAATATTTACACAAGCTGCTGGACCTTAGCATTTGTCTGACCTTCTTCAGAACACCGCATGGGAAGCACAAATAGCCAAGGTCCAGCAGATTGTGTAAGGATGTGCATAATGACCTAAGCAAATCTATCTGAACTATGCCCAAACAATTAATTAACTTTATAGAATCAGAGGTTGATAAGTAAATATTTGCAATAGAGTTATGTCTCACTATGTCAGTATTTTGTGTTGAGTGAACTCGACTTGCCTTGTCTAATCCTATATATTAGTATTATATGAGACACTTTCTTATTTTTACTTACTGAATTAGAAATGTGCTAAATTTCAACAAGATTTAATATTTTTACATCATTTTGGAAATGATAATGCTTGAAACCACAGTTAGGTATAATTCAAAGTACTGGGTTACAGAAAGGTAACAAAATACCAGTTCTCTATGTGGCAAATGTTAATTTATCATGGACTGGTTGTATTTATAAAGGTGTTATGAAATGGTATCATGGCTTATTGTTCTTTAACATTAGCCTGTTACATAAAATATGTAGGTAGGACAACATGCGATAAATAGGAATTAGGTCAGGTAAAGAAATAGGGCTAAATCCAGTGACAGTCATAGCACTTAATTTAGTTTTAACAAATTTGATTCAGTCCAGTGGATCTAACATAAGCAGAACTTGACAGACAGCTTGATAGATAATCAGCTACAATTTATGGTGACTCTATGAATGACATACCTACAATAATTCTGTTTTAATATCCTTGTTTATGTCTTACAAACTGCAGCTTCCTTGATTGCTTTACAGGTATATTGACTCAATCCGCCTCTTTTCCTATTGCCTGCCATTTGACCAAACAACCCTTTTTTTCCCCAAGAAGTCCTGTTGCCTCATTATATGTCTAAAGTATGTAACAGTCTTAATTTAGATATTTTGTTTTCAAGAGGATTTGTTCTGAGATTCATTCATTTTTTTTGGGGGGGGGGGTCATTGTATCCATAGAACTATGACTGAATTTAGACATTAATTATATGGTAACTAGTAGGGTTGTCCAAATATTCGTCATGTTTCTCGTTTCGTAATTATTTCGGATTGTTCTCGTTTTTTGAAACGAGTATTGAAACGTTTTCCCTGGGCACAACTGGCAATGTAATTCGAACCATCGTTGGCCCATTCTCTAATTGTTTCTTAAAATTTTCGTTAAATTTTTTCCTTCCAAATTTTTTTTAATATATATTTTTAAAAAATATTTTTTGTTTGTTTCTGCAACCTAACATGAATGGGAGCCTAGCACAGCCTAACATGGCTACTGCTCCCTGGCCAATCAGAGACTTCCACGATGGCTGAAAAAGGTGGGGGCTAGCGTCCTCCGCGTCCACGTGGAGGATCTCTATAAAAATCCCCTCCCCAACTGAGCCAAGCCATTCTGGGTTGGGATACCGAGGAGAGAGGGTGTTTCGCGCACGCTGGGAAGCTGCTTGCTTGCTTGGGGGAGAGAGGGCTAAGTGACTGGGGGTAGAGTTTCTGTTGTTGCTGGTTCGATATTGTGTTTTTTTGGGGGGAAATTGGCTGGGGGCTTGGGGCACAGTCCTTGCTGTGGCTGGTTTTAGGGAACTTTTTTTTCCAAAGGACGTCTGCGTCCCTGCTAGTGCTGAGCTTGGGGTGCTTTCCATCTACTCCTGAGGGAGACCTTTTGCCTTTCTGTTTTCTTTTTTGGTATTTAGCAATCACCACATCAGTCCTTCTTTGCAATCCTGAAAGGGGGGGGACTTGAAAATAATAGTTTCCAAAGGACATCTGCGTTCCTGCAAGTGCACTGCTTCCCCCCCGCTCCGTTTGTAATCCCAAGCCCCCAGGCTGAGTGTTATTGCAGCAATCACAAAGACACACATTGTTTTCAAACCTAAAGGGTACATTGGAAGAAATAGTTTCCAAAGGACGTGGGGCACCCGCCAAGGCATTGCTTCCCTCACGCTCCATTTCTATTCCCAAGCCTTGGGCTGAGTTTTATTTCTGCAATCACAAAGTCAGACATTGATTTGATTCAATAGAGGGTCCACAGCAATTTATAGTTTCCAAAGGACGTTGCCAATCCTGTCAAGGCATTGCTTGGCGTGTGCTGCATTTCTAATCCAAAGTCTATACAAGTAGAAGAGGGACTTTTACAGTGATAAGAACCCAATTGAACAGGAAATAAGACTTTCAAACCAGGAACAGGTTTCTTCAAATATTGAAAAATAGTGTATTATAAAAAGTTATGAAAATTCGCCAAAAATCATAGGAGACAGGAAACATTCTGCAATTTGTTGAGCAAAGAGTGTGGAATGTGTTCTCCCACTGTACCAAATTTGATGAGAATAGCTCAAGAAATGAGGGCGGGAGAGCCCCAGAAAAGTCCCCCCGGTTTCCTGTTTTTTGTCGATTGCGCATGCGCGTCCACCATATTAGAAACATTTTAGAAACATTACGAATTTTTGGAAATATCCAAAATTTTTGGGTGAAACATTAAGAAATAATTTCTATATCGAAGAGCCGGCACCCCCTACTTTAGAAACGAGAATTGAAATATTTTTTCCATCGATCGGACAAGCCTAGTAACTAATTCTAAATGACACTTTGCACTTTGTACAAGAAAACTGCATGTTAAGAGATGAAGCTATTTAGAAACCTAGTTCAAAACAATTTTGTCAATTTGGCAATGAGTTTGAGCAAGGAATATTATTTATACAAAATATGTGCCTTATGTATCAGCTGTGGCTTCACTTACATAAATCAAATTCTATGCACAGAAGACCAAGTCAACTTTGTGATCATGGCTCCTTAAAAAAGACTGATCACAGAAAAGATTATTGTGCTCTATGTATACAGTGGTACACAATCATATTTTCACAGAGAAACTGTTAGTGGGAATCAAGGCTAACCATGAGTCAATTCTTAGATTGATTCTGGACAGTTTTTGGTGCCGAGTGATATTGATCTAACCAAGTAGGGAAGACAATGTGACCTCAGTCTGATATGCTAGTCCCAAAGATGTATTGTCATTTACTTTTTAGATTATCAGAGTTCTTAAAGTGGCAGTGTTTGAGTTTCCAGCTTAAGAAATACTGAAACAATATCCCGCTGAACTCTTTCAGTTTACATTATATAAGCTAATTTTCAAAGAACTAAACTTGCACAGCTTTTTTGAGAGATGAGTTGACAATATTGATGTTAGTTTTTTATGTCTTGCTGGCTTGTTTTTTTGTAGGTGAATTTCATTTTAGGCACCAAACACAGCTGTCTATGCTTTGGTTTACTACATATTTTTATCTATATGCGAATAAATTCTTAATTCATAATATTTAAGATAAAAAGTTGGGGTTTTATTCATATATACAGTCCACCCTTGCACATTCAAATAATTGAAATGTGAGCATTATAATTTATATATCACCAAAATTATCCAAATAAGAACAGGCTGTTTACATATAGGTGTGAGTCTTTCAGTGGTCATCTCTAAACTTACACATTTGGATTATTTGTACCTGTACAGCATAAAGCTTGGAACCTACTAAAGTTCAATAAACGTTTTGATGGTGATCCCAATTTTTCACATTATGCATTGTTAAATATTAGTACTCAGATGTTCCGTACTGAGTCCCAAAGCAGTACTCAGTCCCAAACTGAGATGTAAAGCAATACATGAGTTCACTGATTATCCATATTATATGTTCATGTTATATGTTCTGTTCTAAGTATCTGTTTAAAATTTGCAGACCATCTGTAAGCCAATAAAGATCTATCATCCAGAAGTTCTGAATTCTGTATTCTCTAGAATTGATTGTAACACACTGATGATGAATTTTAGTGGTCTTAGCTAGGGAATACAGGTAACTACTTAAGGCCTTCAGTCATTTTGTGTTTTTGGACTGTTCTGCAACAAATAGCTCCTGGGTATTAATCTCACTTTGTTGATTTGCTTCATCATTTCCTTGTAGGTTGAGAAATGCCTGTTATAAATCCAAAAGACTTAAGTACCTATCTTGTGGGTCTGAGCAAATGATGCTTTATCAGAAGTCTTGGCTGTATACAATAGATTTGGAAGTGTTTTCTAGTTGGAAACCAGAAACATGTATGTATGTGTAACAATCAGTCGGTATCTGATAGAGCAAGGTGCTTAGAAATCCACTGTGCAAAGCAGTGTCAAGAAAGTGAATTTGTTGTTTAGATTACATCTGTTGAAACAAAAAAAGCACTGAACACCTGTTAAAAGTGGGATGTCTTTGGCTAATGACACTAGATTTGGGGGAGAATACAATAGGCTGCCTCTCCAATGTTGCTCTTGATATAGCAAGGATGGAGGTGGAGTAGGATTTTATGTTGGGATTGATGGTGGAACTGTGGAGGCCAATGAACCTGTCCATTATTAAATGCATGCCACTAAGAATTAATATTGATCAAGCTCTATGTTTCTATTCCGAATGCAGATTAGGACAATCTTAAATTCCCACTGATAGCATGAACAGTGTCCAGTTTCTGGTGGCAAAATCAGCAGTCTTGTCAGTTTTCTCCAGAGAATGGAGGCTATGTTTTTCCTGGCCTGATGTATGAATGCTTGCAAAAGCCATGTATAGTGTTACTGTGCCTTTCCAAGGTAAAGGATTAATATTATTGGTTGTCCATCTGTAGAATTATCCCACAGCACCAGGAGCACTATTTAAAGTCCATTTTTGAAAGCCATAAGCCACTGGTATCTCACCATAGTTCATTAGTAAAAGGTAAAGGTTTTCCCCTGACGTTAAGTCTAGTCATATCTGACTCTAGGGGTTGGTGCTCATCTCCATTTCTAAGCCAAAGAGCCGGTGTTGTCCATAGACACCTCCAAGGTCATGTGGCCGGTATGACTGCATGGAGCGCCGTTACCTTCCCGCGGGAGCAGTACCTATTGATCTACTCACATTGGCATGTTTTCAAACTGCTAGGTTGGCTGAAGCTGGAGCTCACGCCGCTCCTGGGGTTTGAACCTGGGACCTTTTGGTCTGCAAGTTCAGCAGCTCAGTGCTTTCACACACTTCGCCACCGGGGCTCCATTACCCAACAGGAAAGTCATGATAGTGCAAAGTCAGAGAATGAATGTTAGGAATACTTCCAAATGATGCTGGTCTTGCAGTGGCAGAAAAAAGGACAGAGGGTTTTTGGCAAGAAGTGTCTAAGACAGGTTATTTGTGAGGAGGGTGGGACTACCATGAAAAAATAACTACTGGGTTTCCAACAAAAGGTGCACGTCACTATAGGTATGAGTTACAGATAGCACCCAAGAAGAACATAGTAAATAGAAAAGTCAATGTACAGATTAAAATGTAAAACATTTTAATAATTGAAAAAGGACAGCTTTGCTCTGAAGACTTGTCCCACCAGAAGCCTCAACAGTGAAGCCTGAGGCAAGCGGGGTTGGGCCCCTGCATATATAGAGACCGTCTGGGCCGATGGTAAGAGGTTGCCTTGAAGCCTCTTTCTCCTATCATGTGGCAAGGGGCTGCAGCAACCTATATAAGCATGGCTGCCTTGTGCTTGCCCCTTTCCTTTGGTCTGAGCCACCCACCCTCAGGTCAGTGTGAGTTTAAGGTTGATTGCATCAGTGTCGTGCAGGATTTTTTTTCTCCAGGGTTTCTTTTTTTGTCTACCCCATACTGTCTCTGTTAGATTGTGATAGTTAGCATTTGGTGGTGTCATGTAAATAATTTGTCACTGGCATGTTAAAAATCTTAAAGTAGATTGGGTAAGCGTCATGACACTCTCTTTGTGAGTGAAGGGTGGACCTCTGGAACAGCTTCTCTGGGTTCTGGGACTTGATTGCTGGAAAGGGGGCTCCCCCTTGGGGCTAGAATGGGGGTTTCTCACTCTTGAAAAAATCTGTGGTTTGGGAGGGAGTGCCCTCAGGAAGACCTTCCATTAAATGGCTGGGGCAAGTAACCATGATAATTTGGATTACCCTTGGGGTTTGGTGTTGGCCTAGGAGAGATATATGGAGGTAGTCCCAATGTTGACACCTAGCCTTCATTATAACCATCAGATGGATTTAACTCCTTTTTCCTGCAGGTCGCAACAGTTAAATAGTTTTAAAAAATCAAAACCTGGCCCTTTATACCATACTTCGTTTATCTGGTCTCTTTATTTCGTCATTGGGGGAGGGGACAATGTTTAGTTAATATAATTTAACTGGGAACTTGTGGTCAGATTCATGACAGAATCACCTCAATGACATCCTGAATCTTAAAACAGAAATGAAAACTTTAGTCCCAGTTGAAGAGACATTTGAAATAATTATCTAACATGGTGTAAGAAGAACAATGTGGCATCTTGACTATAAGGAATTGTCAGAAAACTGTAAAGTCTAAGAAAAGGCCACTAACTAGAGATAACTAGATCTGTGTTGTTTGCTTTTCATATTTTGAGAATTTTTCCAACACAAATTAGTTATAATTTGGGTTCACATAATTGCAATTAAAAACCTTTTTGCATACAGTCCCCATAATATTTTTGCAACCAAACTGGGCTTTTTTTTCTATGTTAAGACTCTTGATGTATTCATTACTGCATGCAGTTCTTGCTATTTACATATTTTACATGCATTTTTAAAGTGGAGGTGCAATATTTAGAAAAGTGCAAGAATGTGAGAATGTGCATACTAACCCAGGAAATATGGATGAGATCTCTGCATATTAAAATTAAAAAGAAACTAGTTAAAGTGGTAATAAAACCATTCCCTTCCAGAAGTCACTCCTATCATTTTCTATAGAAATTAGTCTCATGCAGACATATAAGAGACTGAAATATTTAAGGAATATGGAGCTGTAAAATGTGTCATCTGACTCTACATGCTAACACATTGACCTAGATATAATTGCTAGTCTCAACTAAATTAAACTCATTCAGTCAGTGGAATTTAATCATTCTTGTAAAAATTCCATTGATTCAGTGAGTGTACTCTATTTGGAACATCGGATGTAATATTTTTGGTATCACGTCTATTTCAATTTCAAATATTGGTCTAAATCCAGTGCTAGTCTCAATTAGAGTAGATTCAATGAATGACTGTTGATTCATGAAATATCAATTGATTCAAGGGTCTATTCTGGTTGAGATTAACAACTGGGTTTTCGCAAATGTTTGAAACTGAAATAGATGTAAGATGCTAAAAATATTTCACCATAATTTATAGTAAAGAGTGTTTTGCATTTAAATTATTCATAAGCCTGTAGTAGTTGAAGCAACACGGAAACCATCTTTCTGTTACTAGTCAGGAAAACAAGAGACTAAGCTGGAATAACATGAGAACCAAATGGAGAGTTAAATAATCTCTATGTCTGAGTAGAGAGAAAAATAAAAGTCCACCAAACAGTTAGACTGATAAACAGATGTGAATAAAGACAGATTACAAAACCACCTGCATATTAATCCATTTTTAAATTTGCTGAAATTCCAAAACATAAGAGAATCCTAACAGGAATTTTGATGTTGACCTACTTGCTGACAACAAATATTGATTACAACCCTGGTAAGCTCAGGTGAACAGAACTGTAAACAATGAGGAATTTAAGATAGAAGCAGGTTAATTGACAAAAAGCAACAAACCATACTTTAGGAGATTTCTCGATGTTCAAGTATGATGGCCCTCCAAGTGTAGTGTCTTGGCAGTGGGTATGTAGATGACTGTGGAGAATAGCTTGACCCGCATGTTCTTCTACAGTTAGGGCATCTGTTTCCAGGTGGAAGGCAGTCCCAGTCAGGGTTGGCTTGACGCACCTTACTCTTGGCACATTTCTCCTTTTTGCCCTCCATTTGTGCCTCTTCGAATTCCACTGCACTGCTGGTCACAGCTGACCTCCAGCTAGAGTGCTCAGGGGCAAGGCCTTCCCAATTCTCAGTGTCTATGCCACAGTTTTTTGAAGTTAGCTTTAAGCCCATCTTTACATTTCTTTTCCTGTCCACCAACATTCCGTTTTCCATTCTTGAGTTGAGAGTACAGTAACTGATTTGGGAGATGGTGATTGGGCATTCGGACAACATGGCCAATCCAGCAGAGTTGATGGTGTAGGAGCATCACTTCAATGCTGGTGGTCTTTGCTTCTTCCAGCATGCTGAAATTTGCCTGCTTGTCTTCCCAAAAGATTTGCAGGATTTTTCGGAGGCAACACTGGTGGAATCGTTCCAGGAGTTGCGTGTGACGTCTGTAGACAGTCCATGTTCTGCAGGCGTATAACAAGGTTGGGAGGACAATAGCTTTATAAACAAGCACCTTGGTATCCCTACAGATGTCCCGATCCTCAAACACTCTCTGCTTCATTCGGAAGAATGCTGCACTTGCAGAGCTCAGGCGGTGTTGTATTTCAGTGTCAATGTTGACTTTTGTGGAGAGGTGGCTGCCAAGGTAGTGGAAATGGTCAACATTTTCTAATGTTACACCATTAAGCTGTATTTCTGGCATTGCAGAGGGATTGGCTGGTGCCTGCTGGAAGAGCACTTTGATTTTCTTGATCACAACAAACCATAAAAAGGTAGAGATGGGGAAACCACTGCTGTTTCCTTATGCCATTCTGCAGAACAGATACCCAGTGCAATCACATGAGAATTTCCAGCTCCAGTCAAAGGTTCTCTGAGAGGCATGCATGTAGGTGGAAATTCTCAGGGTGGTCCGCGAGAAGGCCTTACTGGTACTGTTATGCTTATTCATATCATGATCTGATCACCGTGCTCAATATCCCATTGGGATAATGATATAAAAAGTTTGCTAGGGTAGATCTTTTCTCACTCAGACTCACACCCCCCCCCCCCCGAGGGATCAAGAAATGGTTGAGTTTGATTTGTAAAACCCTATGCCCTTTACTGCTGACTGCTTAAGACTCAAAATAAGTTTCTTAGCTTCAGAAACTTCACTCACTACTGTGAGGGTTTTTTAAAAACGTGACTCATAATTCTTTTTTTTTTTAAAAAAAGGTTCTTGCTTATTCACTCATAAAAAACTGTACAAATATTATAGTCGAGTCTCTGTAGCTGCAAAAAAGTATAAAAATAATCTTTATATATGAATCAAAAATCAATCCCCCCTTTGTACATTTTCTGTAGGTATCTTTTCTGGGGGATGCCTGGCTTGACAGCAGTGTATGTAAAAAAGACCTTGCAGTCCTCGTGGACAAGTTAAACATGAGCCAACAATGTGATGCGGCAGCTAAAAAAGCCAACGGGATTATGGCCTGCATAAATAGGGGTATAGCGTCTAGATCCAGGGAAGTCATGCTCCCCCTCTATTCTGCCTTGGTCAGACCACACCTGGAATACTGTGTCCAATTTTGGGCACCACAGTTGAAGAGAGATGTTGACAAACTGGAAAGGGTCCAGAGGAGGGCGACTAAAATGATTAAGGGTCTGGAGAACAAGCCCTATGAGGAGCGGCTTAAAGAGCTGGGCATGTTTAGCCTGCAGAAGAGAAGGCTGAGAGGAGACATGATGGCCATGTACAAATACGTGAAGGGAAGTCATAGGGAGGAGGGAGCAAGCTTGTTTTCTGCTGCCCTGCAGACTAGGACACGGAACAATGGCTTCAAACTACAGGAAAGGAGATTCCACCTGAACACCAGGAAGAACTTCCTCACTGTGAGGGCTGTTCGGCAGTGGAACTCTCTCTCCCGGACTGTGGTGGAGGCTCCTTCTTTGGAGGCTTTTAAATAGAGGCTGGATGTCCATATGTCGGGGGTGCTTTGAATGCGTTTTCCTGCTTCTTAGCGGCGGGTTGGACTGGATGGCCCATGAGGTCTCTTCCAACCCTACTATTCTATGATTCTATGATTAAAGAGGTTGACAGCAAAGAAGAGGGAAAGGTCAGCTGATAAACAGGGGTATTCCCCATCAAAAACACACAGACACAGATGCCAAGGAACTAACACAATGGAGCAAGCGAGAAAGACTTCTGCCTTCCTAAAGGCATCCCGTCATACTGGGATGAGTAAAGAAATTGCAGACATCATAATTCTATAGTGGACAAAATACCATTTCTACCTGTAGACCTGGAGGGAAGAATACATATAGGTGGAGAAATGCATCGCTTAAAGTGCTGACCTCCTCTCTAGCCTTTTAAGGAAATAAATGAATCTTGTATGCAGGTTTAGTAGCAGGAATTTATATTGATAATTTCAGTTGGATTCTCTGTACCATGATGAGAGCACTGCAGGCTTTGGGAGGGAAGAAAGGGGACTTAAAAATCTAACTCAGGGAGCAACATTGTTGTTGGATGAGCCAGGCTGCTCTATATCTGGATGAGGAAATTATGTCTATTCTACGCATATTTACCACTAGCCACTAAATGCTGTTCCCTCAATTTCATGGAGAGCAAAACTCACTAGCAAAATATAATATGTTAGCAGATGGGCATCTTAAAAAATAAAACGATTATGACAATGTTGAATACTTATGCTGAGAAAAGAGCTGATGCTCCAGAAATCTTGTATTTTGCACTTTCCTGTTAGTCTCCCCTGTCTCTCCAAATCAAGCAGACAAAAATTGTCCAGTGAAATAGGAATGTGATTTTGCACACTCTTATAGATTGGAGCTGACCCACTTCTGTTGAACCTAAAGCAGAGAAACAATCAAGGCTTCAGATCAACAAAGGATTTCATCTGGTACCTGATACCTTTTTGGTAAGCTAGTGTTTTATCAAATGTCATGTTTGGTCATCAAAGCACACCAGAAAACAAAGTTAAACAAAGGTAAAGTACTAGTAGTTCAATATTAATTAACAAACATAAATGTGAAATGTTAAATAGGAGAAGGCAATGTTGAATATAGCAGATGGTTCACATAAGTTCACCATTTGTTTATTTTATCCAGAGAAGATTTTTTTTGCTGAAACCCCAATACCACAATGCAACAACTTTTACCACCATCTTATATAGAATGTATATATTTATTTCCATGAAAAAGGGGAGGGATATCCTCAGTTCTTGTCAATGAGGTTGACCAGTTAAATTGCAGTAGATCATTATCAGAGCTGGAGAGATTTAAAGCATTCTGTCCACCATTACTGCTCCTCTGCAGTATGTGTCCTTCCCTCAGGGATCCAGGCATATTGCTGGCCTGGGGGAAAGGAGGAACTGGCAGCCAATGAGAATGAATTTCAGTGGAGCCATGTAGGTGGTTTCAAGAAAATGCCTTTGTAAACTCTCAGCACTCGTCTGTTGCAAACCATCACAGTCACACTTCCTGTATTGTATTTTGTTGTTTTGTTGTGGCATTATACTCATATGTCACTATGTTTGTTTCATGTATCATCACAGCTTTGAGGGCAGTTGTCGTTGGCCCTGGATCTAGGGCACCCCTTGGGCACTGCTAATGATAAGGGGGTCCCCTTACAGGATCATGTGTGTGGTGGGGGCTGGTCTGGCCCTCGCCACAGACGTCTTTACACCACTGCTTAGTGGTAGCAAAGGCTATCATCAGGAAGCTTAGACCCACATGCGTTTCTCTCCTGACACACCAAGGGTTACAAGAAGCAGGCTGGTGCATCAGACTCATCAACCAAGAAGCAGGTTGGTTGATGTCCACCTCTGGGACCCATATTGGACCAATCCCATTTGCAACCATAGCCTATAAAGTTATGTTCCATATTATATTGTGGTATCATGACAGGTAATCTACCCTGAACATAAAATCAAAATGCCAGCTGCAATTCACTGCTTACATCCCACTGAATATTCTTGCAGTTTAGTAAGGTTTCTTCCTATATCGTTTCTATGTGAACTATAAAAGTTCTTTTTTATATAAAAAAGCAATTGAAATATTACCAAAATAGTAGCAGATTTGTTCATCCTGGCAAGTGGGAATATACATTTGTAATTTTGTTGTTCTCCCCAGTTCATAGCCTACATAAACTATATTTTCTGTAGCAATTCTCTTATCATCATTACATTAAATAAGAACAGAACATTCTTCAAAATATCATCAGAATGGAAGGTGCTACTTAGGAAAGCACAGTCCCAATGAGAGACCAAAGTTAATTGCATAAAATCCAGAGGATCACTGACTAGTTAACAGTCTCAATCATATACTTAGTGTAACATTTTGGTACTAAACCTCAAAGTCCTAAATGTCTTAGTGTTGTGGACTATTCTTCTACTTCTGAGGAAGAAGTAGAACAGGAGGCTGAAGAGCACTTGGGGATTTGGGGCCAAGTGTTGAGGAAGAAGGAGAAGGCAAGGAAGACATACTACAAGTCCCTATATTTTTAGAAAAAGAAGGGAAAAAGAAGGAAGGAGAAGGTCAGCTAGAATTATGGCAAAAATGCTGAGCAATCAGACCTTGCCCTAGGAACATCTGTGCTGGGAGCTCAGAGCTATAAATTAGCAGCGAAGCCAGTACTCAGTGCTGGCAGCAACCAACCTTCCTCCTCAACACTTGGTCCCAAATCCCCAAGTGCTACCTCTTCAGCCTCATGTTCTACCTCCTCCTTAGAAGCAGAAGAGTAGTCCACAACACTTAGGCTTCAAAATCTAAAGTCATCTCTTCTTCCACATGTTCCTACCCAATTATTACAGTAAGCCTCAGTCATTTATCTCTGGGTACTACCTCCTATATTAATGGAATGGTTGTGTAGCAAATAATGCATTTTTTCCAGTATTAATCCCCTCCTCTAAATATGAAATTCTCAACATAAAGCTTTCCTCTTTTGGCAGGTGTTCAGTTCTTAGTTTTTGTTTTTATTGTTTTGCTTTTGCAACATAAATGTCATAACTAACTCTACGTATTCCAATAATTTCATGTTCAACTTGATAAGGCTTTGTCTGCATTCTTTGTTTTTATTGTAAAATGTGTGACTTTATGTGTATGTGTAAACTGTCAAGATCACAATTACCACTCAATGCTCTCTATATATTTTAATGAAAGAAGGAAATAATAAATAATTATCACCTGGAACTGCCTTGCTTATAAAAGTATGCACCTAACAATGCAGGAACCTGTTAACAAGAATATTTAAATGCAAAGTTATGTTGGTCAGGCTGGTTAAAGTACCCTGACCAGTAAGAACAACTTTCCTAGTTCTCTGAAGTCTTTCCATTATTTAGACAATTGAAAGGCAAACACCAAGGAATGAATGTGAAAACTTTTATAAGCAAAATCCATGCTGTGCCATTCAGCTCTGGCCTCTTCCCAAGGCAAGTGTTAGTACTCAGGTCTAGGATATTGTGACTACCTACATGGCCTCAAAATATGAATAATTTCAACATATGAATGAAATTATTGTTAGTCACAAGCACAGAAATGATACATAGGACAAAATCCAAATAATCATGTTGCTTACCTTTCTAATTCCATATTAAATACCTAATTCTAGTTTGAAATTGTCAGTTTTGCACAGAATAAGTACTCAAATGTATATACTCCTCAAAAATTTTACAGTGTAAGAAGACTTTTTTCCAGTGGGAAAAATAAAATTAAAATTACTTTAAAAACAAAATTACAGAAGAATTATATCCCTGTATTTGAGTTGTTCACTTAAATGTACAAAAATCCACATAATCAACATAATATAAATTAAGGTGTACAGCCCTGGATTGGTTGGGGGAAGGGGAGTTCTTTCACTAAGAACCACCATTAGTCTCACTTGTACTGAAAAAGTACTTTAAACTTCTGGAATTCTACTTTTGGTGTTGGGAAGCTTTTTCCAGAGATTGGTGACCCTTCATCCAGGACCATAGCCAGAGGGGGGGGGGGGGTTAAGGGTTCAACCCCTCCTCCCGAAACCTGGTGTACTCATGAATTTTAACTGTTTAACCAATGTATGAACAAACCAAGTTTTTTTAACCTGACACATTTCCGGGGTGTGTGTGTGACTCCCCCCCCCCCCCCAGCTATGGCCCTGCCTGCATCCCATGTATATCAACAGAATTGCTTCTGGAAGGTACTATGGATGTTGTTGGAAATTCATGAGTGAAGGTTATAAAATGGGCTTGAAAGAGATGTATATAATCTCTTAGCAACTCATAACTATTCCACACACTGCAGCAAGGACTTTTCTGCTATAAAATACCAGTTAAGTTCAGTAAAATATCAGTGGATATGAATGAAAGGTAACAATTTGTTATAATTAGGGGAAAAACAAATTCAACTAACTCCCAATATATGAAAAGGAAAATGTATATACGTTCTCACTTACAGTTGGTTGCATAACATATGACGGATGAGGCATCCATGAAGTACTCTGAACCTATGGATCAAAAAGCAATAGATTAGCAAAATTGTGAATGTTTTTTTTTTTAAATGAGGGGATGCAATCACAACATTTAAGTTCATTTATGTGAATTGTTATATATTGAAAACACGATGCTCCGGTTTAGAAAATAAACAAATTGTTCCTCAAGGTTGGAAAATGGCACTCTTTTATGTGCTAATAATTATGAGATATTTGGGAATAATGGCCATTAGATTTCAGGGATGGCTAGGTACCATGACAATTGTAGGTGCCATCCAGTTTGCCATTTCCCAGTCCATGACATCTTTCTCTCCCCTCCCCTCTTCCATGCATTTATCTATATGATCTGGTTTGTGTACTGCTTTCTGTACTGAGCACTAAACTACCACTAGAAAGATATCCTCGGAGCATGTACCACTAAAATTGTATCATAGTACTACAGCATTATGCAGATTCACTGAAATTCACTTGCAGAAAACAATAGATGTAGGGTTGTTACAGGCAGCAGATTGTTAAAATCATAAACTAACAGAGTTGGACGATATCACTTGGGAAATCCAACTTCCTGTCATACAGGGGAAGCACACTCAAAGCACCTCTGACAGATTGCCATCCAGCCTCTGTTTAAGTCTCCAAAAAAAGGAATGTCCACCACATTCTGAGGCAGAGAGTTCCACTGTTGAACAGGTCTTATGGTCAGGAAGTTCTTCCTAATGTTCAGGAGGAATCTCCTTTCTTGTAATTTGAGCCCATTGCTCTGTGCCCTAGTCTCCGGGCAACACAAAAAAGCCTGGTCCCTCTTTCTTATGACTGCATTTCAAATAAACATGACAATCATGTCTCCTCTCAACCTTCTCTTCTATAGGCTAAATTCTTGCATAGCCTGCTATGAACAACCAACAATGCTTATTGTGCTTATTATGACTCACATGGATAAAGTATTTGATTTATCCCACCAGAGCGTTATAGTAGGGGAAGGTCATTTTGTTGGCCTTCTATAGAGAAGGCTACATGAAAGTATGTCCTGATGCTAAGTGCTATTTAAAGCAGCACTAGTCCTGGCATTATCTTTGTTTATTGCGGGAAGAAAAGAGTTCCATGAGAACCTACTGCCCCCATTTAGGAAATTTTGTTACTAAGTGGTAAAGGATGGGGGAGCACCTATGTTTGAAGGTGACCTCAGGTTTCTGCTCTCTCAAGAGGTTGGGGAACCTGTGGGTAAAAACCTGAAGGTTGGCCTTCCAGAAAATTTCTGACTTGGGAGCCACAAAAACTTGGAAAGGATTCCTCTCAGGATTTCAGATGTCTTTGTCAAGGAGAAGCTGAGGAGGAGGTCTGGGTAGAGACCAACTGTCCCAGCTGCGCCTGTGCTAGATTGCTTACCACCTTACAATATATCAAAGAAAATATTCAAATAAGTGACAGTTTAAAAAGTCAACCATATTTCAATCCATATCTCTGTGTGGTTTCTTTAGTCCAAAGGCTGGACAGCAAACATACACCTACAAGGCTCATTTAATTATGAAGCTGAAGGGATTACCAGTTGGTTTCGAAGTTCTTTGAATTCTGGCTCAAAATTGAATTATTTACAAAGGGAGTTATATGTAGTCAGGGATAATAGCCCAGGATCTTTCTTCTATGATATAATGCAGTGGACTTCCATAAAAGGACTTTGTTGTAGATGACTGAGAGACTAACTTTTTAGCAGCATCATGTTAATGATTTCTATGAAATGTTCAACTTCTCTGAGGATATATTGTTGAATAATTAGCATGCTCTTGAGTAATTGATGAACATATCCAATGGGAAATAACACAAATGTTGATATCATCCAAAAGGCTAGAAAATATCCCAATTTTGTAGAGAGTAATTTGACTGAACATATTATCGTATCTACAAATTATGCTTTCTAGTTCTAAAAGAACACGTAGGAAAGGAGGCCCAAGACCTTTTTTTAGCTGACATATACATTCAGAATATTGAAAAAATGAATTCCATTAGACATTGACTGCTGTGTGTGCATGAACGGAGGAGGGCAGGTTGTCTGTTTGCTGATGCTTATATGTGTAGTTCTCTCACTATGGTTTCTTCTCCACACTCTCAGTTTCTTGTCCTAAAGGTCCTCAATGTGAACTTCTGCTCCCCTCCTATCATTCTGAGGCAAGAATAAAATTTCCCTCTTGAAGTTAAAAGGACAACTATATTGTTGCACCAAAAATCTTAGAAGGTGTGGGCTCTCTTTTATGACACCCAATTCATTTGAAGAATGGAAAGTGTGTCGCTGTTTGAGTATTTGAGTCTGGTGCTGGATACCAGGGTTCAAATCCCCAGTCGACCTTGGAAACCCACTGGATGACTTTGGGTAAGTTGCACACTCTAAGCAACAAGGAAAGGAAATGGCAATCCCTGTGTCTAAATCTTGTCAAGAAAATCCTGTGACAGATTTGTCTTAAGGTCACCATAAGGCACATAATAACAAAGCCTTGTAAAAGCTCCTCACTGGCACAAGTGATTTGGGAATTCCAAATAAATTACTTTGAGAAAATATAGGAATTTGCTTAATATAAAGTCAGATAATTTGTGCATTTAATCCAATATTGTTTCCTTTGACTGACAATGACTTTCCTGGATCCTTAGCAGTGATCCTTCCTATTAGTAGCTATCTGGTCCGTCGAATTGGAGACATCAGTATTTGAATTTGGGATATCAGTGTTTGAACATGTCACCCCCACCTGTTAATCACATTATCTCTTCCACAAATAATACAAACCAGTTAGCATGATGCCACATTTCCTTTTTCATTTTTGTAAAACTAAGTTCCTCTGACTTTAAATTTACTCAGTTGAACATGGAGGTCAGACAGACCTTTGGTATCTATAACAAGTGAGCTACCCTCCCCCCTTCTCCCTCTCCCTCTCTGTTGCTTGCTCCACCTCAAAAATAAGAGCAGCATCTAATGGATATAAAACTAGAAGACTGAAGGTAATTATGTTGCAAGCTTTACAAGGGTGGTCATATTCAGCACAGTAAAGCATGGCAGTTCACATGTACAGTTGAGCCAGATAGGTATCAATATAATGATAATGGTATGTTCTCTGTGAGAGTTAACTCTGAAAATCTCCTTCTTAGATTTCCAGGTAACCAATAACTTTGCAATTTGTATGCAATGATCATACAGTAGAGTCTTACTTATCCAACATAAACAGGCCGACAGAACGTTGGATAAGCGAATATGTTGGATAATGAGGCATTAAGGAAAAGTTAGTTTATGATTTTACAAATTAAGCACCAAAACATCATGTTATACAACAAATTTGACAGAAAAGGTAGTTCAATACGCAGTAATGCTATGTAGTAATTACTATATTTATGAATTTAGCACCAAAATATCACGATATATTGAAAACATTGACTACAAAAATGTGTTGGATAATCCAGAACGTTGGATAAGCGAGTGTTGGATAAGTGAGACTCTACTGTATATTAATATCTACAGCAAATGAAATAAGTGCTAAGAAAATAATGTCTGTCCAATGTGTTTCTTTTCTTCTTGTTGTTGGAAGTGTTTAAGGTAATGGGACATTTTGCACTTGCAAATATGCATCCTGAATATTCACACCCAATAAGGCAATGATAACTTCCCTATCAGTTCTAGTTTTTGAGATAAAGAACAAAGTGCATTCCAGTGGTCATCTACCCATTCAGAAAGAATCATGATAACCATATTTAAGAAACTAGAGATGACCATTTGAAAAGAAGTACAGCTATATTATGACCAATATATACCTGTATCTTTTAAAAATCAGATATTTTTCTTTTCAAGTTGTTCATCTGTCTTGTACAAAAGCCTTCTGCAGAGCAAAGAATTTTCTCTCTTCTTTTCCACTCTCTGAATTTTCTATTCAAATGTCTTTCTTCAATCATATCTATTCCATTGGCTATTACTTCCCTCATGATGAAAACAGATCTTCAAAATACAGAAATCTTTTAAAGATAGGTATAATCAACTTCATAGATTTTAAATTCTAATGTTTTCTATTTGTCCTCCTTCCTACCCCCATAATAAATGTCTTCTTCCTGGTTTTATTCCAGAAAATCTAATATATACAATTCCATGCATGTCTAGTCAAAAACAAGTCTAACTGAACTCAGGTAAGTGTGTAACATGGCAGTAAACATTTTTCACATAAAGGCCCTCTGTATTGTGCACTACCTTAACTGCAGAAATCTCATAAGCTCCATAACTTTCAACATAACCTATCTGTATTATAAACTATTTTTCATTCATAATAGATCTCAGGATGTATAACAATATAACATGATACATGCAATGTAGTAAGAAGGCTAAAATAAGAGGCATAAAATCTATTCAACCAGAAAATAAACAAATCTATTACTTGAAAATATTCAATGGCTTGGTAAAAAGAAACATTTTGCTTGGCGCTGAAAAGAAGGCAAGGCTGGTGCTCATAATTGGCACTGGCAATTATCTTCGAGAGTTCTTGGAGAACGGGAGAAGTCCCAGCAGATTGGAGGAGGGCAAATGTGGTCCCTATCTTCAAGAAGGGAAAAAAGAACGACCCAAACAATTACCGTCCGGTCAGCCTCACATCAATACCAGGCAAAATTCTGGAAAAGATCATTAAGGAAGTCGTCTGCGAACACTTAGAAACAAATGCGGTCATTGCTAATAGTCAACACGGATTTACCAAAAACAAGTCATGCCAGACTAATCTGATCTCTTTTTTCGATAGAGTTACGAGTTGGGTCGATACAGGGAATGCTGGGGATGTAGCGTACCTGGATTTCAGTAAGGCCTTCGACAAAGTCCCCCATGACCTTCTGGCAAACAAACTAGTAAAATGTGGGCTAGACAAAACTACGGTTAGGTGGGTCTGTAATTGGCTAAGCGAACGAACCCAAAGGGTGCTCACCAATGCGTCGTCTTCATCATGGAAAGAAGTGACAAGTGGAGTGCCGCAGGGCTCCGTCCTGGGCCCGGTTCTGTTCAACATCTTTATTAACGACTTAGACGAAGGGTTAGAAGGCACGATCATCAAGTTTGCAGACGACACAAAACTGGGAGGGATAGCTAACACTCCAGAAGACAGGAGCAGAATTCAAAACGATCTTGACAGACTAGAGAGATGGGCCAAAACTAACAAAATGAAGTTCAACAGGGACAAATGCAAGATACTTCACTTCGGCAGAAAAAATGGAAATCAAAGATACAGAATGGGGGACGCCTGGCTTGACAGCAGTGTGTGCGAAAAAGACCTTGGAGTCCTCGTGGACAAAAAGTTAAACATGAGCCAACAATGTGATGCAGCAGCTAAAAAAGCCAATGGGATTCTGGCCTGCATCAATAGGGGAATAGCGTCTAGATCCAGGGAAGTTATGCTCCCCCTCTATTCTGCCTTGGTCAGACCACACCTGGAATACTGTGCCCAATTTTGGGCACCACAGTTGAAGGGAGATGTTGACAAGCTGGAAAGCGTCCAGAGGAGGGCGACTAAAATGATTAAGGGTCTGGAGAACAAGCCCTATGAGGAGCGGCTTAAAGAGCTGGGCATGTTTAGCCTGCAGAAGAGAAGGCTGAGAGGAGACATGATAGCCATGTACAAATACGTGAAGGGAAGTCATAGGGAAGAGGGAGCAAGCTTGTTTTCTGCTGCCCTGCAGACTAGGACACGGAACAATGGCTTCAAACTACAGGAAAGGAGATTCCACCTGAACATCAGGAAGAACTTCCTCACTGTGAGAGCTGTTCGACAGTGGAACTCTCTCCCCGGGGCCGTGGTGGAGGCTCCTTCCTTGGAGGCTTTTAAGCAGAGGCTGGATGGCCATCTGTCGGGGGTGCTTTGAATGCGATTTCCTGCTTCTTAGCAGGGGGTTGGACTAGATGGCCCATGTGGTCTCTTCCAACTCTACTATTCTATGATTCTATGATTCTATGATTATCCTTCTTAAAAGGATTTTCCAAAGCTACACTAATAGAGAATGAACTCTATTTTTTATTTATGCATTTATTTTGGAAATACATAACTTATTTAAGAATAGGAATGACATTTGTCTATGTTACTTAAACAAGTAAGTTTTATAAGCGCATGCAGCAAGGCTATCGTTATACAAGACTGTACCCAGAGAACCAGCTGAAACCAGCAAATGCTACCATGGTCATATGGGTCTTTAGTGGAACTACTGGATCAAAGAATTGGTCACAAGTTGTGGTCTTCAAGGGCACTGCAGCCCCATCTGGAATAGGCCAAACACTGAATTCCTAGACCCAGGAACCATTTTCCTATAATACAACAACTTTGTCAACCTTTATGTTCAGTTTATTGGTGCTCATCTTCTGGTTAATGAAGTTGGAGACTGATACAAATGCAGCGAAAAAAGTATGGCTACTTAAAGCAAAGTTTTGCCTAGAATCTTGTGTATCCACTTCTCTAAACAAACTGAAAATGTCCTGATCTTATTTCCCCATCTTCATTATTGCAACTAAGAGTATTTAGAGTTCACACCTTTGTTTATAGGAGCTCTCCTGCTCCCCCCCCCTCTCAATTTTCTTCATCATTATTTCTGTTTTCTAGGCTATCGAGATTACATGGTGCATATGATATTCCTTTTGTGTCATTTATTATTTCTAGTAAAAGTGATCTCACCAGAATCCTCTGGAGTTAAAAGAACACCTGTTTCTATGATCTTCAGCATCTAAAGCTAGATTGCAGAAATGTTCAGTGCATGACTATTATTATTACTATTATTATTGAAGGTTATTAAAAACTGAAATTGGTTCAGAATATATAAAATAAACTACTATCAAGGGTTGATTAGTCAAAACACACTTTAGCAGTTTGAAGCAGCTCTACAGACTCATATCCATTTCTAGACATAATTTAAATTATTAGTTTTGTTAGTGATAGTTGAAGTGGCCTCAGTCTGAATCAGGAATGGGACCTCATCCCACTTGGGGCAGAAATTGCAGGGAATAATCTTCTTACCATAGTGTTTCATGCCTTTCTGTTTATAAGAAAACCAGATAATTTATTAACCACCATCGCATATGATGGACTCCATTAATTTCTAAGCAAATCTGCTGTTTACTGAACTATCACATGGGGATAGGTAGTCTCCACCTATACCACTTTCATTTTGAGATATATATATATATATATATATATATATATATATAGAGAGAGAGAGAGAGAGAGAGAGAGAGAGAGAGAGAGAGGAAACTTCGCTATTGAAAATCCCAGGTCTACACAAAGGAAAAATATAACTACAGTAAATTAGAGATAGTAAAAGTGTATTTTAAAAAAATACCATTGAAGTTGCATGCAAGGTGATGAATGGCAACAAAAGGACTATTAAGGCACATTTAAAATCTGCCCCCAAACACCCACACTTTCATGTCACTAAAACAATCTAAAAAGGATAAATAAAATTGTTCCCATCCCACCTTAAAATAAGCGCTCTGGAGTTGTTTGCTCCCTTCCCCAAGTGATTCTCAATTTGTTCACTCCTTACATCCCTAGAAGAAATCTAGATGAAGATTATCAAGATTATCCTCAGGCTCCTATTAATCTTTCCTCTAAGGAAATCACTATCAGGATCTTATGGCAATGCCCAAGATCAATATTCTTCTTTGCCATGATTTCAGGGAAGTCTTTTCTCTTCCTTTTAAGGAATAAAATGAGAGGGATGATCTAGTCTACTTTACTCTGCCCCCCTCCCAGATTATTGAAAGAGAAAACACAAAGTCTAAGTACAGTAGAGTCTCACTTATCCAACACTCGCTTATCCAACATTCTGGATTATCCAACACATTTTTGTAGTCAATGTTTTCAATATATCATGAGATTTTGGTGCTAAATTCATAAACACAGTAATTACTACATAGCATTACTGCGTATTGAACTACTTTTTCTGCCAAATTTGTTGTCTAACATGATGTTTTGGTGCTTCATTTGTAAAATCATAACCTAATTTGATGTTTAATAGGCTTTTCCTTAATGCCTCCTTATTATCCAACATATTCACTTATCCAACATTCTGCCGGCCCATTTATGTTGGATAAGTGAGACTCTACTGTAGCTATAACATCTTTCTTTGCTTCATGTACCTGCAGTCCATGAATATATATCTAGTCAAAATCAATTAAATTCATGTTTTTTTCTTGACTTTTGTACATGGGTAGAAAAAGAATGGCATACTCATTAGGGACCCAGAATAATTCAATGAAAGTTTTCTATTTCCATTTGCTTAGATGTGCTTCTTTATAGTATTAAAAATCAATATTATTCAAGAACATGGACAATTAACAAATGTATTTGCACTCATCCAAACATTATCATTCTGAAGAGAAAGTAACATAAAACTCCCATATTGTAAAGCACAATCAAAGCATATATTCCACAATGTGTTGTTATTATTCATGAAGGAATAGTATGAGCAGAACACATTGTTTGTACTAATAAGACATGAAAACCCATAGGGATATATGGCATCAGTGGAGTGATTAGAAAAATTACTTCAGGATCATGTTAACAAAGCATTCATTTAAAAAAGTCTAAACTATGATAGTAATTAAATTTGCATTTCCGCAAATAGTGTGATAGAAGTCCCATGCAGAACTGATAATGGAGTAAAGTTTAAAACCTGTTCTCAGCCTTACTTTCAGTGCTAATGGAAAAAATGTAGTCTTCTAGTGAAGACAGAATTCATCATAGAATATATTTTTTTCAAAACAACAAAAACAAAAAACCCAACCTTGCCACAATAGTTATGTTCTCTAAAGCAAAAAGTGGTTTCATAGGGTTAAATCGATTGTTAGTTTCATCTACAGCAGATCTATTCAATCAATAGAACTTATATAAATGTTGACTTAGCAGGATCCCATTGATTTAATGTGTCTACCCTAGTTGAGACTAAATTGAATGTAGCTCTAATTATTTATCAATGCTCATACTTTTTTTAAAAGCTAACACTGGTGATATAAATTGTAATGTGAGTATAATGGCATTTTAGCCTGCAAGTTTCTTTTAAGGAGAAGTTTAAGAGCCCTTCTTACTGGTAACTTACAAAAGACTGAGAGCAAAAAAAAAAGTATCAACATGATGGAGAAAAGGCAGATTCATGCAAAATTATATCCAATAAAACTATTTTAAGGAAGATTATTGTTTATTCGTTCTGTTGCTTCTGACTCTTCGTGACTTCATGGACCAGCCCATGCCAGAGCTTCCTGTTGGCCATCGCCACCCCCAGCTCCTTCAAAGTCGAGTCAGTCACTTCAAGGATAACATTCATCCATCTTGTCCTTGGTTGGCCCCTTTTCCTTTTTCCTTCCATTTTCCCCAGCATCATTCTCTTCTTTAAATTTTCCTGTCTTCTCATTATGTGGTCAAAGTACTTCATCTTTGCCTTTAATATCCTTCCTTCCAATGAGCAGTCGGGCTTTATTTCCTGCAGTATGGACTGATTTGATCTTCTTGTGGTCCAAGGCACTCTCAGAATTTTCCTCCAACACCACAGTTCAATGCATCTATCTTCTGTCACTCAGCCTTCCTTATGGTTGCTATGGGGAATACCACTGCTTTAAAAGAGAAATAGATGTTTTTTTCCGAAACTCCCTGCCTTCCTCCATTATCCAGCAGATATTGACAATTTTGTCTCTCATTTCTCTGCCTTTTCTAAACTCAGTTTGTACATCTGGCAACTCTCGCTCCATGTATTGCTGGAGTCTACCTTGCAGGATCTTGAGCATTACCTTACTGGCATGTGAAATAAGTGCCATTGTATGAAAGTTTGAGCATTCTTTAGCATTTCCCTTTTTTGGTATGGGGATATAAGTTGGGGTTTTTTTTTCAGTTTGATAGCCATTCTTGTGTTTTCAATATTTGTTGGCATATGGCATGCATCACCTTGGCAGCATCATCTTTCAAGATTTTAAACAGTTCAGCTGGGATCCTCTCCTGCTGCCTTGTTATTAGCAATGCTTCTTAAGGTCCATTCAACCTCACTCCCCAGGATGTCTGGTTCTAATTCACTCACCACACCATCAAAACTATCCTAAATATTATCCTTCCTATACAGATCTTCTGTATATTCTTGCCATGTTCCCTTGATCTCTTCTGCTTCTGTTAGGTCCTTGCCATCTTTGTTTTTGATCATACCCATTTTGGTTTGAAATTTACCTCCAATGTTTCTAATTTTCTAGAAGAAGTCTCTTGTCCTTCCTATTCTATTGTCTTTTTCCACTTCCATGCATTGTTTGTTTAAAAATAGCTGCTTATCTCTACTGGCTAACCCCTGCGATTGTGTCTTTAATTGAGCATATCTCCCCCTATCATTGTTTCCTTTTGGTTTCCTTCTTTCCTGGGCTACTTTCAGTGTCTCACCAGACATCCAGCTTGCTTTCTTGGTTTTCTTTGCCTATGGGATATACTTTGTTGCACCTCCTGAACAATGTTCCAAACTTCTGTCCGTAGTTCTTCTGGGATTCTGTTTATTAAATCTAGTCCCTTAAACCTATTCTTCACCTCTACTGCATATTCACTAGGAATATTAATGAGATCATATCAACTGGCCTGTGTGTCTTCCCTATTCTCTTTAGTCTGATTCTAAATTGTGCAATAAGAAGTTCGTGATCTGAACTACAGTCAGTTCCAGGACTTGTTTTCACCGAGTGAATGGATGCCCAACATCTTTGGCTGCAAAGGATGTAGTTAATCTGATTTCAGTGTTGACCATCTGGTGAAGTCCAAGTATAAAGCCGTCTTTTAGGTTGTTGAAAGAGAGTAAATAAGATAAACTTCCATTATTATTGTATGAAATTTGAAACTTGAAGAGTATTGCTGGATGAAACATTACAAATGGATGCCAGCTCTTCTTACTTCGAGCAGACTCAGATTTCAAACACATAAGAAATGTTAAATAAATCTTCTGAATAGAAAATCAAAACAGTTAGGACCCACCATTAGAAAAATAAGGTAGAATTTTTGAGCAACAGATTTTGGATCTAATGAAAACTTATGCACTAGCAATTTGTTCATTTTTTTCAATAACAAAGGTGATGCTACATTAAAATTATAATTTAGAGAGGGAACTTTTTTTTGCTTTTTCAGTAAAAATGTAACATTTATGTGACTTCTATAGTTACATGGGGATGGCATCACCAAATGGCAGAGGTTCTTTCAGTTCAAGTGATGGCTTACGTTGTGTCATGTGCCCTTTGTAGGTGTTAAGGTGCTGTTATGAGGCAGACTGAACAAGAGTATATTTCGTATCATAGGCATAGGTAAGTGACTTGTGTCAATAAGAGGTGGATGGAATGAGAGTCTGTTTTGTACCACAAAAAAACAGCCGAAAAGGAGCCCCCGGTGGCCAAGGGGATAAAAGCCTCGTAACTTGAAGGTTGGGTTGCTGACCTGAAAGCTGCCAGGTTCGAATCCCACCCGGGGAGAGTGCGGATGAGCTCCCTCTATCAGCTCCAGCTCCATGCGGGGACATGAGAGAAGCCTCCCACAAGGATGGTAAAACATCAAAAACATCCGGGCGTCCCCTGGGCAACGTCCTTGCAGACGGCCAATTCTCTCACTCCAGAAGCAACTCCGGTTGCTCCTGATACGAAATAATAATAAACCACAAAAAAAGCTAAGAAGGTATGTTTTCAAAATGAACAAAGCTAGCTATTAGGCATGTGCGATCCATGAAAAAAATGGTCCAATACTCACTTCTAAAGTAGGGGGTGCTGGCGTTTCATTTCTAAAGTCATTTCCGAATTTTGAAGAAAAAAATTCAAAACTTTATGAAAATTTGGAATATTCGTAATTACCTCATTAATGGTGGACGCGCATACACAATGGCGAAAAACAGCACGGGGAGGGGGGGGGGAATTTAAAGGACTGTCCTGCCCTCATTTTTGAGCTATCCTGATCAACCTTTGTACAGTGGTAGAACACATTTACCACTGTTAGCTCATCAAATTTCAGAATGTTTCCCTAATCCTCTGATTTTAGGCAAATTTTCATAAATTTAACAATAAACCATTTTTAATAATTGCAGAAATCTGTTCCTGGTTTGAAAGTCTTATTTCCTGTTTCATTGGGTTGTCTTTACTTTGAAAGTCCTTGTTCTACTTCATAAACTTTATTTTTGTGGCTGAAACTCAGTAAAATTTGTGGACAGTGTCCTAGCAAACCATAATGTGCTATCATAGCACCATGTTCCCTTGCACAAAGTTCAGACAGTGTCATAAAATTTTGCCATGTTTCTATGACAGAACCAATTAGGAACTGACATTTATCACCCAGGAACAGAAATCATAGTAAACCATCAAATCACTGCTGACAGATGGCCATCAGCCTCTGAATAAGGAAATCTGTTCCTGGTTTGAAAATGTTATTTCCTGTTGGGTTTTCTGGGGCTGAGAGTTTGTGACTTGCCCAAGATCATCCAGTGGTTTTCCATGACTGAGTGGTGAATCAAGCCACAATCGTAGTCCAGCTCTCAACCCATGTTACACTATGTCTTAGGGAAAAAACCCTGTCTTTTTTATGAATGCTCCCATGAGAAAATGTATAAGGATGTGGGTGAACTACAATTCCCAAAAGTCTTGGGTCAACCCCCCCCCCAAAAAAAAACTCCCCCAGGATTCACAGCTGGCCATGTTGGGTCTGTGTGCCAAGCTTGGTCCAGATCTGTCACTTACTGGGTTCAGTGTTCTCAAATACGGGTGAATTACAACTCTCTGATGCTAAGGTCAATCACCCACAAAGCCTGCCAGTATTCACAGTTGGCCATGTTGGGTCTGTGTGCCAAGCTTGGTCCAGATCCGTCACTTTTCTTCTTATCCCAGATTATATGGCAGTGGGGACTCATATAATCCAGTTTAAATCATATTCTTGGCGGCTGCGGCTCCCTCTTCTTCAGCTGAGGAAGGGGTGAAGGAGAATGAGGGAAAGCTGGTGCTTGATTCAGATCCAGCTGCTTTGGGAGTGAGGAGGAGGAGAATCCAGATTGGGAGCTGTGTTTTTTGTTGTTGTTGTTTTTTTTTTTTGCAAAGCTTTGGAGAACTTTGGCGGCTCGGGGAGCTTCATCACTTAACCAGGCGTGTTTGGTTTTTCCTCCTTCTTTCCTTCCTTCCTTCCTTCCTTCCTTCCTTCCTTCCTTCCTTCCCTCCCTCCTTCCTTCCTTGCCTCCGAGGATGGGCTGCAATGCTTCCAAAGCGCCAAACCACCTTGGAACCCAGTTCAATATTAATACGAATAATGAATTTATTAGGAATAACGACGATTCCGATTTATTCGCCCATGCCCCCTAGCTATTATAGAGGAAGATTTTAGGCATTTGAAAGTTTAACAGTAAAGATACCTGTTTTTTTTTTCCGGGGCATGGGTTTGCTTTATTTTTCAAGTAGTCAAATTTTTTCCTAAATACACTAAAGACTCCAGTACCCTGTCTGGTTTTGGAAGCCAAGCGAAATGGGAGACCACTGACAAATACTAGCTGATGTAGGCTATATTTCAGAAGGAACTGACAAAACAATCTCTGATTATTCCTTGCCCAAGAAATTGAACATTAACTTTTCCAATTCTAGACAAGGAAGAATAACTATGTATCTGGTCTTTTCTCCCCTATATACATTTACTTCACTGGCGTGCAAATTACATAGGGATATATGAGGCACATGCCATTCAAACATACCTGATATGTGGAGACAGGGGAAGCAGCAATGAATGGCGTGATGGATGTCTGTGGAATCATGCGGTTTGTAGCAATACTGTACGGTGAGGAATAAAATCTGCAAACAAACAAAAACAAAAGAAAGATTCTTAAGGAAATGGATTGACAGGTAGATGCTTCATGACTATTATCAGCCAAAGGAAAGTAGGGGACTTTGTCAATTAAATATATTCCTATCTTTGCAAATATGCAAGCAGAATTCAGATTTAAACATTCAAACTTAGCCTGCTAATAGCATTAAAGCACCATCTACACTGCCATATAATGCAATTTGAAACTGCATTATATGGTCAGCGTAGAATCATAAAATGCAGTTCAGTGCAGTTATATGGCAGTGTAATTGAGCCTTAGACTAACATTAATTTATGGGTCTAAGACTCCCTCTGGATCTCTTCCAACATTTCTTCCTTTGAATGTGTTCCTTCAGACTGCTAGCATAACATCAAAAAGTTTCTCCTATTATAATGTTTGGTTTTACTCAGGCTCCTTCTAACCCAAGGTTAGATGCCAACTAAAATCTATAAGCTTCCAAATACAGTAAAACTAGAATCTATACTGTCTTGAATTCAACCAGTTCAGATTTGGAAACTTTAATACCCTAGTCTTTGAATTTGCTATTTTTATGTTCATGTTTGTCATAAAAATTTACTGTAGTCTATGTTTCACAATCCTGGATTCAGATGGCAAGCAGTTCTTTTGTATAAATATGGATGGAAGAAGTATGTTATTACATATGTATAAGGAGGACATGACTGTATAGAAATAGACTGACTGACTATCCTCATCATAAGGAAACCAATATTTGCAAAAATCTATTAGATTAATTCTGATATGAGACAAAAGTTGATGTTCAACCATGCTTCTCATTTTGTTTCATTGTTGAAACAAAATGAGAAGTGAGCCTATTAAAAGAAATTAGTGACCTAGGAGAGGCTTTTGTTCTCTCTCTCCTCACTACTTGTCATGTTACTATCTATTTAAACACACAATCCTAAACCAATTGCCACTACATTCTCTACAGGGTAGGCAAAAAAAAACCCAAGTAAAAGGCAAAACAAAATCCTACTCAGCCACGAAACGACTAGCAAATGTCAAAGTGTATTGGAGGAGGTAGGATGGGTCGAAGCATGGTCCAAAGAAGGAGCTTATGAACCTTATTTCTCCACCCCTCCAAACCTGACACAGTTATCCCTGTCGTCTCCTTTACTAGAGGGCTCAGGCAGCAACAAATAATGTTACTATTTTTTCTCACTGTGAGAAAATGGTTTCAAATTATATCTGTAGTTCAGTATTTACTCCATGCAAAACAATACGCAGTGGTTTTTTCATGAACATTTTATGAAGTTTCTTACCAATCACAGATTCCTCATCAGAGCTTGCTGACACCAAAGAAGCCTATTTAATAAGTCATTTTTGAATATTATGCCCATCCTTGTTCATACAGCAATAAGGATGAACAAATCAGACTCCTGTAATTTTAAAGAGAGAAGGACTATATGTCAAATGCCAATTGGCATTTTCTCCTTCTATAATATAATATTTCTGAATCAACTTAGTTCATTTTAATGTGATATACTTATTTAGTTGTCACCTTTACACTTGACCTTTCCCCCAAACAGTAGTATTCAAAATAGATAAGCCCACACTTAAGGGTTGACTTGGACAAGGAACACAGGAAAGACTGACATATGCAGAAGAGACGGAAACTAAAACCTTTGGAAAATATTAGAATTAGTCTTACAGACCCATGAGCACTGCTTTTTACCAATTGTTTTTGGATTTAAAAAAAATAATGGCTGAATTCCATCAAGGAACAGTATACTAAATATCAAACTAGGTTTTTCAGTGAAGTTGTGCATTGATTAACTATAATTATTATGATTATCCCAGACAGAACCTGACTTATTCAGTAACTGATGCCTTGATTACTTGTAACAACTGAACTATCCATTAGAAAGAAATATATTTTATAGCTTTAGAGGAAATCTACACATAGTTTGTACGGATTTTAGCTTTTTAATAAAATGAACCATCTACAATGGGTTAATAATTCTCTAAGCCCAGGAATAATAGACAAGTGACAAAGCCAAAATAATGAAGCCACCTTGGGATGTAAAATAAGATGAGATATAAAATAAAATCAATAATAAAAACTAAAAATATATTCAAGTGTAGGGATGCAGCCAAAATAATACTTACAGTTATACTGATTATCAATAAGCCTATTTTTCCATCAAATCTGATATGGTTGAGAGCTGGGATGGAAACCGCCCCTATACAACGTTATCCTAGAACCTTGTCAGACCTGAAAGAGCTCATACACATGTTACCACCCTGTATTTTTATTTTAACTGAGAGCCCTAGCACCCTAGTTTGGATATGAGCACATATATCCTAAGAAAAACAGCTATGGAATGGTCTCCCATCAAACCAGTCAAAATTACCTTTAAAAAAACCTGGAGTATGGGGACATATGGTTATCCTGAAATATGCTAGTTCCCAGGGGAGGGGGGATGCTATGAGAATGAAGGCCCATCCAGATAGGCCTTAAAACCTGTCTCGGGATGTCTCTGGTAAAACTGAATTAATTTGGAACAAAGTAGAGTTTAATTAAATACCTGGTAAGACCCGGATCTTAGATAAGATCCGGTCTTACCAGGTGTGGGCCCTGTGTGGATTGGGTCCAGAGACCGCATCATGTGATCTCTGGGCCCAATGCACACAGCCATCTCAAGTTTTTGGTCCTCATGAACCCCAAAATCCAAGAGGGCACCCACTCTTCCCCCTTAAAAGAAAGAAAAAACTTGGACACTTGGATCCTCCTTGGACCCTCCTGGCACATGGAAATGATATGCCAGCAGATTGGGGGCGAAGATCTCACATCATTTCCTTGTGCCAGGAAGGTTCAAGGAGAACCATAATTGCAGCTGGGGGGCTTTGGAGTGGCTGCATGCCATCCCAATAGTAATCGAGATGGTATGTAGACACACACACACACACACACACACACACACACACACACACACCCGGGAAAGCTTGGGTCTTTTGGAGTGTGTGGGGATTCAAATGTGCACCAAAGTGACTTCAGCACATGTTTAAGTGATGTGTGGAAGGGGCCTAACACCCAAACTTTGTTCACCCACTGGGGGCTACATGTACTTTTTTATACTTTTTATCTGGTACTTGCAGACAGGAATAAATAATTCCTACAATATTATCATCACCATATAGGCATTCAGGTCTCTGACTGGTACTCACACTTTTGAAGGAATTTGTACAGAATTTTTTTTGGCATGCAAAAAGGACTTTCTGAGAAGAAATAAAAATGTTTTTTTGGGGCAAGATGCAGAAAAAATATGTGTGGCCAGAAAAAAATATCTGTATTTCTATGCAGAAAAATACATACCAAAGTGCAAAGAAGCTTTGTCTGTCTGACTTTTTTCCGGACAGAAATTCTGAAGTATTGAGAAATCCCCCTTTTTGCCAGGGACCCATTTGCACTATGCAATTGTATGCTATTTTTCCATTTTGCCATTGCTGCATTGTAAGATTACACTTAGCCATAGTAGCAGAACTTTATCACATGATGGACTGCAGGCGTTCTAGGACACTTACAGCACAGTTGATTGACAGAGCCCCATGCCATCACATAATGTAAGTTCACTTTTGGCGGGGCTCTGTTGATGAACTGGGGCGCAAGTGTCCTACAACACTGCGCCTAGCACATGCTCCATCAGAGATCACAGGTCCAACTCAGGTGGACCTGTGGTGATGCTTCCTTATGTGTTATCGGGAAGTGTCACTGTTGATGAGGTGGGGCACAAGGATTGCTCTGCCGATTTGCCATGGAGGCTGGTGAATTGCCCCACAGACCTCATCAATGTGATAAGATCCTTACTCTACATTCAAAATGTGGGCATTTCCAGTAACTTAGGCCATTCCCGTCACTTCCACATTTTAAAATTGAAGATACTACGGAATGAATATGAGGCTTTCCATACTCAAAGCATGTACTCTGGTACTGAACAAGCCTCCGGTGGCCTAGGGCATAAAAGCCTCATGACTTGAAGGTTGGGTTGCTGACCTGAAAGCTGCCAGGTTCGAATCCCACCTTGGGAGAGCACGGATGAGCTCCCTCTTTCAGCTCCAGCTCCATGCGGGGACATGAGAGAAGCCTCCCACAAGGATGGTAAAACATCAAAACATCCGGGCGTCCCCTGGGCAACGTCCTTGCAGACGGCCAATTCTCTCACTCCGGTTGCTCCTGACACAAAAAAAAAAAAAAAACTGAACAAGTCCCCCCCCCCCCAAAAAAAAGATCTGTTAAGTACATTTTCTAATTAATAATGCTTTATTTAGTGGTATTTTGCTATTATTAAAGAAAAATCAAGAACTGTAGGCCATCAACTGAGGAAATGATGTATGAGGCTTAGGTGATTTTCCTGATGCAAAAACTACTGGCTTCCTAGAGAGATCAGGCAGGCCTCTACCCTCCTCTCCTTCCGAAGGAGCTTAAAAACCTGGCTCTTCCAAAAGGCCTTTGACACTTAATTTGTTGTTGGACTGATCTATCTGCCCATTTTATAATAGCCCCATTCTTGAGGTGTTGCCAATGTTATTTTGCACTTTATTGTCCATTTCAACCGTGAAATACCTTCCCCATTCCGGCACATTTTGTACTGGGTTTTATGAATTAGTCTCCTGTTTTAATATTGTATGCTTCATGTCGATTTTATCGATTGTTTTACTGATAATTGCGATTTTATTGGTATAATTGTTTTATTGTTGTATCATTGATATTTGATTATTTTATCGGGCTAGGCCCCATGTAAGCCGCCTCGAGTCCCTTCAGGGAGATGGAGCGGGGTATAAAAATAAAGTTATTATTATTGTTATTATTATTATTGTTATTGTTATTACTGGGGCATTTGGAAGCAGTTGCCAAAGTTAGATTTGACATTCTGATGTCACATAGTTAACATCACCAGATGTATAAAGAAGACTTTTTTTTGACAAAAATCCAAAATGGTGACCCTTTGAAACAAAAATGCTGAGGCCAGATAAAGAAGCGAAAGAGCTGACATTCCTAATATTGGCTCAAAGGGTAAAAATAGGGCATTCCATTTGAATTAAACAGATTTAATATACACCATTTTTATTAAACAATAGTTTTATGTGAAACAATAGACAAAGCCTAAGAGTCTTGATGAATATGAATAACTTGCAAAAAACAGGTCCCGTTCTGCTCTACCTTTGTTGCTAGCTGAAAGGAGAAATGTCCAAATAAGAAGAATAAAACTTTTCATTAGTCTTTGTCCATTGATACGTTTTTACTTCTCCACTTTCTTTGCTTTTGTCCTTCTTCAATTTTTAAAAGTTGAATTGTAGTGATACATAATAAAAGTAATAGGTTCTTCTGGGAACATCAAAGTATCTAATTCATCTTTGGAAGGATGCAAAACTACTAGACTACTGAAGAAGCAATAGCTTGATATTATCTTCATACTGAATTCACATTAAAATAGGTAAAATGTAGATTTCCTAAATCAAAGAAAGCATATGTCATACCTTCAGTGCCCAAATTTGTCAGACCTACAGCAATTGGACCCTACAGTTTTGGAAGACTTTATCACTGAATGAAATGAGATTAAGACAGTTTTTATGAGGGGGCAGAGAGCCACAATGCAGAATATGTAAATGTTTCTATACATCAGATAAAATGAACATGTTTAAACAGAGTTACTCTTCTTTTAAGAAGCATAATAGAAGTTCTTTTTAAAATATTATGTTTTGTAGGATTATGCGATGTGATTTTAATGCAATTCAAATTCTCCTTTGATCAAAATTAGTTCTCCAAAATAATTGGAATAGTTTACATTATTCACTTGAGAAAGCTTCAGAAAGCTATAATCTTGGTCTGATTGGAATCATTCCAATGCAACAGAAAGATACCAAATGCATACTCTCTTATACAGTAGAGTCTCACTTATCCAACGTAAACGGGCCGGCAGAACGTTGGATAAGCGAATATGTTGGATAATAAGGAGAGATTAAGAAAAAGTCTATTGAACATCAAATTATGTTATTATTTTACAAATTAAGCACCAAAACATCATGTTATACAACAAATTTGACAGAAAAAGTAGTTCAATACGCAGTAATGCTATGTTGTAATTACTGTATTTACGAATTTAGCACCAAAATATCATGATATATTGAAAACATTGACTACAAAAATGTGTTGGATAATCCAGAACGTTGGCTAAGTGAGTGTTGGATAAGTGAGACTCTACTGTATATATATATTTTACACTGTGAGTAAATCTATTGCACTCATGTTCTGCATGTAAGCTTGTGGTAGACATTTGACCATGGTGAACAACATGCTATGGCCTGATTGAATTTTTACTTTTTTAAAAAAAAAAAAACAAAACAAGTCAAAATAGTGGTATCAATAAATATTCATCACAGCTTTAGATATATTTTTGATTTTGAGAAGGGAGGAGGGAAGGAGAAATTCTTAGGCCCAGGGAAAGGGGGCAATGTTTTTGTCACATCACAAGGGAAAGGACATAAGGTGATATAGGTGGAGAATTTCTTTGTGCCCATGATACCACTTAATCATTTCTTACAAGTGGTGTGCCTGGAGCCAATTTTACTAATATGTTGGTGCTGATTTTATACCCACATGGCTTTATATGCATTTATGAATGATGGATTGCTGATATAATTAATATGATTGTGTTTACTGCTGGTTATTTGTTCCTTCTGTGTGTTCTTTATTCATTTTAGCAGAATTTATTTAATGGCCTAAATCCAATTGCTAGTCTCATTGTGAAATAGAACTATTAAATTAATCCCTGAATTGTCAGTTATTTTTTCTGTAAATCTCATTGATTTAATGGGTTTACTTTGTCGTTTTAATATTGTTGTTACTCACCATGATAGTTAAAATAAAAATATTAGGAACAAATATACATAAAATAAAATACATTCATATATACATTGATGATGTAATTCAAAGCATCCTGGCAAACCAGCTGAAAGACATTAGGAAATGATATCACTAGGTAAACTAACAAAAAGCTGTGCTTTTGTGCATATTCTACTAGGGTTTTTTTTTGCCAGTGGTGTGGAATATACTGGCCATTTCAAAGGAGAAAGATCCACTTAGAGAAATGTAACGAAGTAATATCACCTCTGAAATTGTAGTATTTAGTTTATCTCATTTGAAAGAAAATTCCTTCCCTCATATCCTGGCTTAGTTGCAATGAAACATCAAGGCAATGGATGTGATTGTCACTCTATTGGTGGAACTACAACTGCCACATTTCCAAATGTAAAATTTACCACAACAACATGAAGTTTGAGAATCAACTAGATCCTGAAAATTCACTTTTTAACTCCAGAATAAATAATTCTTATTTACTACACTGTTACTAGAAACCTAACTACAAATATTGTATATATAGCATCATCTTTTAAACATAGTCACTCTTCTCTAAAAAATTCTACCATTCGCTTCTAGCATTACCACTACCATTTCTAATTTACAGTAACACCTCTTTTTCCAACTCAAGATGAATAAAGTTGTTTACTCTTCAATTAATGTGGGTTTCAACTGTCCTGTCAAGCATTCAAAATTATCTTTAACATCAATATGTCAAATTATAACCAGCTACATAACAACTTAAAACATACATATCAATGATTGAGATATCCTGCTCCTCACATAGGATTTAGCAAAGAGTCTTTTTCTACTAAGCATAATTCCACTCATGAAGTCGTATTTGATGAGAAGTTGTTGGAGAAGTGAATTTTACTAATTTCTGTCTTTTGCAGACTTCTGTGACATAGATATTTATCTCACAACTTCTACAGAGTGGATGTCCTGTTTTGTCTTTCAAGAACAGCCTTAAGACATTGTGGTAAGTAAATGAAAACTGCTTTACTTCAGCAAAACATAAAGTACAGTACACTCAGTGAAATAATGGTAAAGAAAGCCTGGAAGTCTTACTTCAGACAAAGAAACAGGCATAAATCCAGATGTAGACTTGGAGCAGGCCCACAGAGAGTGAAGGCATTAGAGTCAGTTTGTTACCAGCAAGAGCTGGATCCCCACACAGCTGCTAGGGCAGTTCCTAATTACTTAGCTGCATTTCTGGCAGCTAATCTAGCTGAATGACGTGTCTGCTCTGTTTCCTTTCACCTCTCCTGGAATGAGGGTACTAGCAAAGTCTCTTCCTCAAACTCCAACTCACCCTCAGATTCATGAACACTTTCCTGCTCCCCTTCCTCTTCTGAAGAAGAGGAATCTCTGACAGTGGAATAGGGGAAACCTCAGAGGTAATTGGTTAAAAACACCTTATCCCCTCTTTCTGTCAGTGGAAATGCCCTGCTGTCTTAGGACTCATCTTCAGATAGAAGAAAGCCCTTTCTTCAGAGTGGGTAGAGTTTCAATCCAAGCCATGTTTTTGTCATTGCGGGTGGTGTGGTGGGGAATGTATGTGGTGCAGGCTGGGCCGGGCTGTGGCGCAGGCTGGGCCGGGCTGTGGCGCAGGCTGGTAAACAGCTGCTGCAATAAATCACTCTGACCATGACATCATGAGTTCGAGGCCAGCCCGTGGCGGGGTGAGCACCCGTCAATTAAAAATAAAATATAGCCCCTGCTCGTTGCTGACCTAGCAACCCGAAAGATAGTTGCATCTATCAAGTAGGAAACAAGGTACCACTTATAAAAGTGGGGAGGCAAGTTTAACTAATTTAGAATGTTGGAATGAGGAAGTGAGGAAGTGCCATCAGAGTGGATGATGAAGCAGATGCTCCCCCCTGTGGCCAGAATTGAACATCCCCTCAGGAGAAAGTTAAATTGCCTCTGCGTCTGTCTGTTGTCTCTGTCTCGGTTCGATGTGTTTATGGGCATTGAATGTTTGCCCTATATGTACATAATGTGATCCGCCCTGAGTCCCCTTCGGGGTGAGAAGGGCGGAATATAAATACTGTAAATAAATAATAAATAAATAAATTATCCATACATTACAAGCATGAACACAGGGTGCAGCAATAACTGAATGTGTAAATATTGTATGGATGTAAACTAATTGAATACAACTTTACTTCCCAGAAGTGCAATAATATGTTCTTTCTGTTAAACCTGCATCATTTTGGGGAACTATACACTTAGTTTTTGTTTCTTTCTTGTTACTGTGGCTGTGCTGTTCTACTCCCTTTGGAAGAAAAGTAATGAGTAAGACTAAATAAATACTATGTCCACATCAATGCCTAATAATGGCAGTAACTCTGTATTGCAATGGGTATTTTTTTTAAAAAGATGCTGGTTTCATTTGCTTCTTTTGGAACCAAGAACAACTGATACCGATGGAAAGTAGCATTTGGGACTATAATCTCATGAAATTAGTTTGCAACGATGAATCTTAATTCATACGATGTGTTTGAGAGAGCATTCTAGCCTTTAGGGCTCTAAAATAATTTGTAAGGTCTGCTCCTGCTTGTATTACAGCACAGGTATACCTTAGTTAATGAAGTAGCTGTTTGTGGGTATTACGTTAAAAGAAAATGTGTTACCTGAGGCAGAAATGGAAAAAAATAGCAATAGGTAATGACCACAAAAAGAACACTTTCAGCAAACATCTTATTCAAAATAATGATTTACACATGTGAAATGAAGCAAATAGGTTATGTAAGCCTTTCATAAGTAAGCAAAAATGTTTTGAATCTTCTAGAAATCTGATGGAAGGGTTCTTCTAAATTGTGTCCATTGATAACTCTTTCTTTCATAAGTTTTCTTATGATTTTTCATTTTGCTTTTTAAAAATATGCCCAGAGCAGCTGGTAAGGAAGATGTATCTAATGTCCTCTTTCCTCTCTATGTTGATGTGCATGCATGATCAGTGAGATATGCTGGAGGCAGCTGATGTGCACCTTGCCTGCTGTGGTCTCACTCAGCTACAGTAGGAATGGCTGTGAAAGAATCCCATTCTACCCCAAATCAAGCTTTATTGCATTTTTTACTGTAAACATGTTGGTGCAACCTGATCCCCACATTTTTTGGCTAGGAAGAAGACAAGGGAGCCTGGATGAACTGCATTTAGAAAGGGAACAACTGAAGCAGAGGATCCAGAGTGGAGCCTGGAAGAGCAGTGGGATGAATAAAATAAAAGGGAACAATGTGCAAGTTTAGAGGGGGTAGAGGCTGAAGCCATGGAGCAGGGGTTGATAAGGGAAAATGCCAAGAACAGCTGAGAAGAAGTGGAGGGATAATGGAGAGAGAAGCTTGAAAAGAATCATTGAGAGAGACAGAGACAGAGACTGTGGAAGAAGTCAACTAAAATTTCTTTGGCCTTGAAACCTCTGTACTCATTGTGGTGACAGATAATTAAGAGTTGTATTGCAAGTAACAGCTGGCCTAAAACAGAAGGATTTGGATAAGTAGTTAGCTGAGCTTGGACTGGAGGCTAATGCCATCTAGTGTCCTATGGTTTTATTATTTCTTTGTGCTGACTAGCACCAAAATAAAAGATTTTATTATATGTTCTTATAGATTTCTCCCTCCCGCCATGCAGGTGTATTTTGTTGCACTCCAGGTGTGAGACATCTTTTCACTCAGACACCATGCAGGGATAAGAGAATCCATTATTAATTCAAGACATTTATTAAAATTTATTAAATGTACTATTAATTTAATAAATTTATTAATTTTTATTAAATGTATTATTTATTTAATAAATTTATTAAAATTTATTAAATGTAAAATATAAAAAAGCACAATAAAAAGTGCAATCCAAAAGACAAATCCAGAGACTCCAAAGTTGCTGAGGATAGGTGACATTCAGTTTCATGAATCAAATCACAAGAATTCAAAAACTTGGAACTGAATTTTGAGGCGATACAGTGAAACAAGGCAAAATCCATACACTTGATCAAAATTATATTCAGAACTTGAGAACAAAACAGAGCATAAACCAGACTAAAAACCATGAAGACCTGAACAGGAATTACAATCAGGAAACTTGAGACTTAACCAACATGAACAAAGCACACAATCCAGAAACTTGAACACTTGAAGCAAGGCCATAGAACTTAAGAGTTGTTACCACTTGAAATGCAACATTATTCACACAAAGAGCTGTACACTTGGAGCCCAAAGCCTCAATTCCCTCCCATGACGTTACTCCTCATACACCTGCTTCTTCGCTGCTTATCTCAAAGCCATTGGGGAAAACGAGTCTGTCTCTTTTTCACATTCTCTCACATGCTGCTCTGACCTAGTAACAGACTTATAATCCCTGACTTTCCTCTCAGGAGCAAACTCTGGGAGATTCTCATGGGAACAGATTTTGCTTTCTGTAACATCCTGAGAACTCCCAAGAGATTCACTAACACATCTCTCCATGCCACTTCCATCCCACAAGCTTCCTTCTGAGATCCCACAAAATCCCCTAACTCATCCTCCTCAGCATCAGTTTCTTCACAGACCACAGCATGTGGTTTCAAGGTTCCATTTACTATGGAAGATGACCAACTTGTGACAGGCACAAAAAAGATTTAGTAAGAAGGTGCATCTTTATCACTGACATTGTTAACTTTACTATGGTTGTATTCCATCTCCTCTTCCAAATACAGTGGAGTCTCACTTATCCAACACTCGCTTATCCAACATTCTGGATTATCAAACGCTTTTTTGTATTCAGTGATTTCAAAATATCGTTATATTTTGGTGCTAAATTCGTAAATACAGTAATTACTACTTAGCATTACTGCATATTGAACTACATTTTCTGTCAAATTAGTTGTATAACATGATGTTTTGGTTCTTAATTTGTAAAATCATAACCTATTTTGATGTTTAATAGGCTTTTTCTTAATCTGTCCTTATTATCCAACATATTCGCTTATCCAACATTCGGCTGGCCCGTTTATGTTGGATAAGTGAGACTCTACTGTATTATTATTCCAGTTCCTCCAAAGGTCTACATCATAACAGAATGACAACACATTACAGGCAGTCCCCAAGTTAGGAACAAGATAGTTTGTTCTTAAGCTGAATTTGTATGTAAGTCGGTGTCGCGCTCACTTCAAACGATCAGCATGAACGCAGATCAAAGACAGCTGCTATCAAAACCAATCTTTATTGAAGAATACACGACTTGGGAAAAGTCGAGAATGACATAATGTTTACATACAATCAATTTTATTACCTTTGCTACTACGTCACATCACACGTAAATATCATCACCAAACCCCACCCCCCGTATCACATTTCTACCATTTCCACACAAACTACTCATTATAATTGTTTTGATTTTCACTCCACAAGTTCCCATGTTCTGCTGCCAGGTGTTTTCATGAGCCGTCGAGGAGCGCTCTTTGTTATGGCTCCAATTCCAGAGCTTGCAGACTCAGCTCTGGGAATTGGCCCCATGACAAGTCGGAACAGATACATTTTTAAGTGTAGCTCCAGCCAAATACGTGTGTGTGTGTGTGTGTGTGTGTGTGTGTGTAAGCTTTGCATAGCATAGGGAAGGTTGTGGGGTGTTTTTTTGTTTTTCTTTTTTTGCTGTCTGTGCCATGGTTCAGAAGATTTTGTCTCACTTTCTGTTCCTGTGATAATTGGATTTTGAAAAATTTGGCTTGATGTGGAAACAAGGATTGGTGATAAAACTTCAGTTGAGGCACCTTTCCCCATGATAACTCTTACAGGAGTGAATTTCCCTTCTGAGGGGAAGATTTCTCTCACTTCCTATTGTCTCACCCCCATTCTTAATTATGAGTCATTTGTAAGTGGGATGTTTGTAACTCAGGGATTGCCTGTACATAACTTCAACCATGCTTTTAATGTATTTTTCTAAACCAAATTCTTAGTTTATAAAAATGTGATCTTTTCCTAAAATAGCCTTATGGTTTTAAATGCTGAGTGTACCATTCTACTCACAAAATGTTAGATTGTTTGAAAAGGAGGCAGGTACACAGAGTAATATATATTATGATGAAATAGCTTATCATCTATAAATGCTATTTCTGTGCTTTGTTTTATTCTTTGACATATCAACATGATCACTTTTCATAACAAAAACAAGAACTGAAATGATGAAGCCCATAATAGAATGATGAGGATCTTAAACCATGATAACTAAAAGATAGGTTTAAAGGAGGGAAAAAACCCTTTACAACACATCCAAAAGCCACATTTTAGGGAATGAATCTGTCATTGCATTATATTGGTTTCTCGGTATTAAGAACTTTACTACTGTGTCTTCCCTATGGGATACAATGCTCAGACCAAATATTTATCCTAAAGAAAAAAGGATTATTTCACGTGGCATGTTCATATTTAATACTGAAAAAAGCTCACAAACAGTATTCCTCAGCTAACATAACAAACATGTTTTACCAAATATTATTACCTCAGAGACTTTTATTGCAATAGTATCAGAATAGAAATAAGGAAGAGCAACTGGAACTAGCAATTCGTTTTTTTACAGTAACAACATGTAAGCAAACTGTTTGTAGATGTGACAACAAAGAAAGATATAATTAATCAAAATCTGAAAAAGTCAGCAATGAGAACCAGTGAAAGAGCAGAGAGGAAAGAGACATCAGGACACAGATGTGCAAGGCAGATTCCTAGAGATTCAGAGGATTGCAACTCTGAAATTAGCTTGAAAACTGCTTTCACTTGGAATTACACACTCATTCCAAAACATGCACAAACTGAAAGAAATGTATTTCTACATGCCTTATTTCTTGATGAACAAAAACCAATTAATATGAGATGCAGTGTCCCCATTGTCTACCTAGAAAAAATTGTATCACTTATGTCTCTTTCACTTACACATGTTAAGAGCCAGGGTGGTGTAATAATTTTATTGTTGGACTAGGACGGCTGGGAGACCAAGGTTCAAATCCACATTTGACCATGGGAACCCACTGGGTGATCTTGGCTAATCAAACTCTCTCGACCTGAGAGGAAGGTAACAGCAAACCCCTCTGAAAAAATCTTCCCAAGCAAACTATTACAACAACCATCGTGATACTACTTTATTTGCTATGACTGCATCCAATGGAATCCTAAAATTTGTAATTTGGTGGGGCACTGGAGCTTTCTGCCAATGATTTCTAAAGACTTTACAAAACTACATATCCTAAGATTCTACAGGATAGAGTCATGACATTTAAGAAAACTGCAGCTTTCTGCCAGAGAATTCCAGATACTTCACAAAATTACATGGTTTCACTCACATTATGATCTTCAAAGCTGGGTTTCACTACAGAATTGGTGATAAAGGAATTGGTGGTGGAATATTACTGGACTTCCTTGAAATAGATGGCAAAGCCATAAAGGTAAAAAGGTACTCTTTAAACACATTCTAAACAACTTTCTTCAACCTAAGAATCCGCTCGACAATCAATTCAATTACTTTTTACATCCAGTTTTTTCTGCAAGAGCAAATTCCTGAATCTTTCTTTTTGAGAACATGTCTTTTCATACTATCTGAATGAGAGGGTTGTCCACTGTCAGAGTATTGCCTGCAGCCAGGCTTCACAGGATAGAAAAAACTATGCACATATGGCAACAGATAAAATGTGGCACATGTAGGGAGGGGTTGCCTGTTCAGTTAGTTGTTGTAAAAATTAGAATGTAAAAAATAAAAAGGAAATTGACATTCATATTAGACATTATATCTTAAATTTGATTTCATAAGCATTTCTCCAACTTCTAATATGTGTTTAAGCACTGAAAGACATTTTGGAAAAGATGTTGGTATTTTTTTAAAAGAAAGTAAAGAATGTGCTACTTACCCATTCTGTATAGCAGCCGTAGGGTCATACGTTAAAGCCATGCCAGCCTATATTGCAACAGAGGGAGGGAAAGAAAGTGTTAGTTTGTATTATTTATTTATTCATTTCTCACATTTATATCCCGCCCTTCTCACCCGAAGGGACTCAGGGCGGCTTACAATAGTGGCAACAATTAGATGCCCATACAAATCAATATAAAAACAGCGCCTAAAACAGTTAAAACTATTAAAATACATTATGAATTACAAAATATAAGTTTCAAACATAAAATCAGATCCATTCATCCTCATGCTTTGTCCATAGTATTAAATGTGAAAAAGAAGGGAATTATGGAAGGTACTATCTCACCCAATTTCTATTTGGTTAAATAGCTTCTTGGTACTGCATCGAATTATACATGCAGTTGAGGTACTGCAAATAATATTGCAGTACCAAATGTACTCAATTGCATACCAAATGTATATTTTGTTCTCCAACAGGTAGGATAACTTTATGGCAAATATTGGAAGAAAAACTAAATAATAAGAAAAAAAAAAGCTCCCTGGTAGCAGGTATTCAAAAGTAGAAGGTCTCTGGAGACCAAGAGCATAACTGAGATACGTTTTTAACATGTCTTTAATAAAACAAGCTTTTATGCACTTTGATAACTTGTGACAGTTGTGCCTGAAAAACATTATTATGGTATTTAAAAGACTTATAATTCTTTAAAGATAGACTGAAACAATAAATCAACCTTTTGATTTGACATTTCCCAAACAAGGAGCTGTATATTGAAGAAAGAACATGTTTCCCAAAAATAATCACAGTGATAGACACTCATAAAAATAGTATGTACAGTGCTACCTTCACTTAAGAGTTTAATTTGTCCTTTGGCCAAGCTCTTAACTCAAAATGCTCTTATCTCAAAGTGATTTTCCCCACTGAAATGGATTGAAATGCTATTAATTCATTCCAGCCCCTCGAAACTCCCCATTTTTGTTACGTGTTTTTAAATAATAGAATTTACTTTATAAATAAAATAATAAAGTATAAATGCACATTCAAATAGAATAATAAAAAGAAAGATCAACTTTAAAATGGTAGAAGCACAAAGTTGTGGCAAGGAAGCACATTTGAGGCAACAAAATGTGTGCTGGCCAGTGTAACAGCAAGGCAAAACCTACACATTCATATGGAACAATAAAAAAGAGAGATCAACTTTAAAATGGTAGAAGCACAAAAACTGGCACAATGGTAGAAGCACAAAGTTGTGGTAAGGAAACACAAAGCGAAGAGGCAGAAGCATAATTTTCTTCAATTCCAGCCTAAATTGAACCAATCCATGTCTTATATTATTGTTCTTGTTAACTGTAGTGAAGTTTGCTGCAACTTATGGCCATCCCGTGAATGAGAGCTGTACAAGTCACACTATCCACTATTTGAGTTTTATTCATTTTGCTCCATAAATACTGTGTATGGATGAATAGTGCAAAATTGCAAAGTTAAAATATAACAATTTTAGGACTTCCCTCTGCCTGCCAGTCATTGCTTCACACTGCAACCTTTAAGTCTAGAATAAGTGACCCTCTTCATTCAACAGATTTTGACTTTCTTGATATCTTAAGATTTTACATCAACTAATCCAGTTAAAAAAAATAGACATAATATTACTATTTTTTTCTCTCTGCGGTTGTGTATATGGGTTTCATCCCATATGTAGCAGTTGTGCACTGGATAAGTTCAGGTAATACCAAGGATTCTACTGAAGAAGGCAAAATATTCCAATTTTGGTGTGATAAAAATTGAGAATAGGAATAGAAATCACCACAACTTTTCTTACCTTAAAGAATGAAGTGGTCAATTGCTATGAGATTTTCACTGTCCTGGATTTTTTTTTTTTTGCAAAAATCAACAGAACGATCTTTTGCACGAAACCCAATCCTTTTTACACAAAATATTTTTTCTACAAAAAATAATTTCTAAAAAAACCCAAAATTCTCACATAATCACTCAGCGAGGAGAAGTCGTTTGAAGTGACTTATTCTGGCTTGAAACAACAAAATAATCAAAGCCTAGTTTTGAAGCAACAGGATGTTCCTGTACCATGAGAAGTGTATATATTTGGTATTCAGAATATCACAACTGTTCTGCCTACACTGCCAAGAAAGGACTTTAAAGCAATCCAGGGATACATTCCACATGATCATGGAATTTTGGATCAGAGTCATGTGGAGACTTTTCAACTGGGTTCAATGTTGAGAATTTCTAGCTCTCTTAATCATCCTGTGAAATAATAAAACTCAGCAAACCATTCCAATTGGATCATTCCTTGCCAGAGAGGGCTATGGAGTGCAAACCAGTATTACCTGTCTGTTTTGAAAGTATAGAAAAAATGTGGTGTCTGAAAACTAAAACATATCCAGCAGAGAGGTACTAATCATTTCTGCTGATAGAGAGGTGAGGTTTGACACCAGGATCAACTACTTTGACTTTCTGGTAGCTATTGACTTTACAACCAAGTGGGGAAATCCCAGTCTCCCAAATGACCTTTGTATATTTTTCTCTCTAAATGGCTGGAGGGCACTGCACAGAATAGTAATGAATGACAGGTCAAAAACACTACACCACTGGCAAGGAGAATGGCTGCTAGGAAAACTGATTTAGGGAGTGGGGAATCATTAAATGATTCATTTTCTCCCCATGGCTGAGCATTTTAAAGAAATTAACCTTGATTTTTTTTAACAGAGGGAATAATAAGTTAGATGTTTTAGTAGGCTGCAAGAGATAAAGGAACAATTCTTGACTCCTCTGTTTTGCCATAGGTGAATGCATGTTAAGTTACCAGTTCAGAAATATTCCCTATGAACACAAAGTGATCAGTTTAAGTGTACACAAACACGCCTGGGATTCATTCAGGCCTGTTCAAACTAGGTTGTATAATTTATTAAGATCCTGTCTAGTTATAATAAGACCCATACCTTTCAACTCTCTTGATTTGAGACAGTCCCGATTAATCATCCAAAGGATCGTTTAAAATGTCATTTAAGCATTAGTTACTTTTGGTATTATGTATATTGAAATAAGACATGCATCGCTAAAATTTTGTTAATTGTTGGAATGTAATAAAAATAAAAAATAAAAAGATGAAAAAAATCGGAAAAAATAGCATCATTTTGCATGTAGGCATTTTCTACCTCCTTATATTGTATCTCATCTGGTTTTGGAAGGTATTTTAAAATTAGTGTCTCTTCCATGCATGTTGTTCTACCTGCAAATGAAATTTCCTAGAAACATGAGTTTGGCATTATATGCTGTTTGGAAATTATTTTAGTACATGTGGTATATATTCCAAAATATTATAATTTTTTTAAAGTTACTCTCTCTCAAGCCTCCTCTGAAAAACCTTGCCAAGAATTCCTCATGATAGGTTCACTTTAGGGTCATCATGTGTCAGAGACAACCTGAAGGCACACAACAACAACCAAGAGTAGCTATTTAATTTTAAAATAGCTATCATTTAGAAATGGAGACTTTGTCGTTTTATTCTGTTCAGTGCAAAAGAAGCAGCTATTGGATAAACATGTAATCATGACTGATTGGCTGATAAATTATCGCATTTAAATAATTGTGTTTAAAGAAGGATTAACAGCTATAAAGTTGGAAATGTCATGATATGCTAGATGTAGTAAGTTGTTCTTGCAAGGAATCAATACAATATATTTTTCAATGTAATATTTTAACGTAAAATTCACTAGCTTGAGGATAGCAATGAAAAATAAGCAATTTTAAACTGTTAACTACATTGTAAAATCATCAATGGCTAACCAAAAGGAAAGAAGGACCTAAGAAGAATGAGTTTGTAGACTTTAATTAAATACAGATTAGATTATGTAATTATACAAAACCATCCTGAACAATAGTTGCTGTAATCATCTCTATTTCAAAAAGTGGCAGTGGTTCTCATTAATACTTTCCTGAAGGTGTTAAACAACCAGGTTTCCTATGCGGATACAAATTTGCTGTAGAAATACATTAGTGTTATTTTGAAAAAATGAAAATGTTAGGCCTAGGTTGGCCTGTTACCCTGTGACTCTGTCATGCAAAGCATATGTAGAGTTATTTAGACACCTGCCACAGGTGAGGGATCTAACTTAATATTTAGAAGAAATGAAACAAGCAGAAGTGAATTAAAATTAATCCTTCCTAAATGCCCAATGGGAAATAATCAGGACATGACAATAAATCTTCCTTGTATCTTAATAGAGACAGAACAGAAGTTGTAAAAATAAAGAGGCCTCATGGGCATCCCTGGGGTTGTGTTTGGACCTGAAGACATTTTTTCTTTCCTTGATACATTTCTCATAGTATAACAACAGGAACACTAATAATACCACTAATCCAAAGAAAAGGGCTGCAACAAAACAGAATTTCAAATTTCAAATTACAGGATTGATATCATTAGGTGTTCCTCTTGTTTTAAAGGTATGTCCTCATAACAGCTTCTTGTTACCACCTCCAGGAAACTCTGGAAGTATGAGATGCAACAGTGAAGACAGAGGCATCCTTTCTTTCAAGACCCCACCCTATAAGAGGCTTACCTCAAGACCCATAAAAAGTCTACATATCCCCATTCATTATATGAACTAGTAGACTTGAAACAAGTGCATTTACTGAAACAGAAATCTGTAGCAGGTTTTCATTAGTCTGGAGATAATTGGCTGAACTTAGTTCCTGTTGATATTATTCATACTAAAAGTAATACTGTTTCTACCTTGACCTGATGTATCTTATCGCATTTTCTTCACTTAATAAATCTCTATTCTTTTGAAAGACTCTTTGCTGTAATTATAAAATTTCTGAAGTTAGAGCCACAAGCATTTCCGCTCAAATATCCAAGAAACTACTGTAAATAAGCGTGACTCACCTCTCCTTCCCTTGGCCATGGCCTCCCATTCTGTGTGTATTTGCTTTGATTCTGTCGTTTCTTTTGCCCTCCATCAGCAAATTTGCACAGCAAAGGTTCTGTTGGGGCTGTGGAGATATGAAAACCCAGTCTATATTAGCAACTTCTCAAAGGAATTGATTAGTCCATCAAGCGTAATGTTTTGTAACACTGATTTCTTTCAAAAGTTACACCTTCCCTTTTGCATTTGTTTAACTGTGCTTTGTTTTTAGCTGCAGCTCTGCTGACAGTTAATACTATATTACCATATTTATTGGAAAATACAAACACATTTGGAGGATTGCAACAGAGTACAGATGAAAGGGACTATGCAGAAACAACAATTTTGGAGAGAATTACAAAAGAGGAAGCATGACAAAAATTATACAAAATTATGAATTAAATAACAGCTAGTGAAGGCCACTTTCCAGAGAGGGCCCCAGATACTGCTGAGAAATCTTTCTCTAGGGAAGCAAGGTCCGAGGCTAAAGAGTGTTCAGAGGATAAAATCCGAGGTGACGAAGGCAATGAGCTGATAGATAGGAGACTTAGTTTTCGTAAACTCCGGGCTGCTCAACAAAATCATCTAAGGTCACAGGGCTTGTTAGAAAAGAAGCTGTTATCAGATAGTCAGGGAAAACTGCATGATTTCATGTATATATTAGTCAGGCCAGAGGGATTTTCCAGCAGTCTAGTCAACATTGGTAATTGAGGCAACATCTCTTGCCAATCCCTGGTCAAGTCTGCTAAGGAAATACTGCCAAGAGAATTCTAGTTCCATGTCTTTGTTCATTCATGTTTCATGCTTCCAAGTTCAAAGGAGCATTCCTGTATTTTTGTATTGGATTTTATGCTGCCTTGTGCAGCCTGGTTCTTTTGTATGCCAGTGCTGAATGCCCTGCTGTTCTGGGTATTTGAAACTACTCTATTCCCTTGAATCTTGTGGACTATTTCATACATTTGGACTGTGACATATTTACTATTTTTGCTGAACTGCTTTTTATATAATCTTCAATTGCAAACTGCTTTGCTGATTTAACTTGGACTGGAGTGTGGTGGTTAAGTGCAGAGGTGTTTCTTGCCCTGCAGTACAAGTAGGAGAGGATGTTGCTGCTATCAAAGAAGGAAAAGATAAAGCCAAGCCCAAGCTGCTAAGGGAAGGGTAGGGGGCCCAGTGAAGGCAGGTGACCAGGTGGATAGATAAGGGAGAAACAAACCAGGCGTTGGAAGAGGAGAGGAGGACGAGGAAAGGCAAAGGAGGAATATAAGGGTGAAAGAGGAGATGGATGAGAAACAAACTTCTGCCAGCCCTTAGGCAATTACTGTCCTTCCGTCTCCCCAACTGCACCCCTTCTTGAAGGAAATCTGTTTGTTGGTGTTGTTATTTTAAGGATTGCACCTTAATCTTCCTGCAGAGTTTGGCTTGTAATAAGATGGACCCTCTATATCCATGAATTCAACCACCAATGCCGTGTGTGTGTGTGTGTGTGTGTAGCAAAGTTTTGCTTCGTCATTTTATATAAAGGACATCATTTTACTACACCTTGTATATCATAGAACTTGAGCATCCATAAATAAAGGTAAAGTAAAGGTTTTCCCCTGATGTTAAATCCAGTTGTGACCGACTCTGGGGGTTGGTGCTCATCTCCATTTCTAAGCCGAAATGTAGACACCTCCAAGGTCATGTGGCCAGCATGACTGCGTGCAGTGCCGTTACCTTCCCACCGGAGCAGTGCCTATTGATCTACTCACTTTTGCATGTTTTCAAACTTATAGGTTGGCAGGAGCTGGGGCTAACAGCGGGCGCTCATTCCGCTCCCGGGATTTGAACCTGGCACCTTTTGGTCCGCAAGTTCAGCAGCTCAGCGCTTTAATGCACTGTGCTACCAGGGGCATCCATAGATTTTGGTATTCATTGTGGGTCCTGGAATCAACCCCAACAGATACTGAGGCCACTGTATTTTACTTAAGGGTTTGATTTGTTTGATTTGTATGTACTTTGAAATTAGGCATGCAGTAATTGTTACTGCTGTGGTAAAATTGGTCATCTATGTCCAAATTTAACCATTTGATATTCAAAAAAAGTTTAATTAATATCTATATACCAGGGTCGCAAGTTGAAAAAGCTTAAGAAGCCCTGTTATTGACTTTGCTCACTCACCCCTGACTCAGACCAGTGTGGACAAAGAGAGGCAGTTTCATAATTTCCATTTCATTTTCCATCTTTTTTCTCATGTGAAAAACAACAGGTCCACACGGAACAGATTTCCATAGATGCAGCTGTTCTCTGTGCAAGTTAGGGGGCTATTTTTTCAGGGAGTGGGGAGAAATAATACTAGTATTTTTTATTCTAACAATGAAAAAGTAGAATTTCATTTCTCAGTTAAACAATTCTGGATCTAACCCTCTGGATACCTCTATGGCAGCTCAAATGCTTAAACTTTTGTGTAGGAGCCGGATTACAGGATGAGCTGCTTCCTTTATGCCCTCTACTTTGCCTTTCTAGAAAATCTGAAGGCAAAAGGGAGCATATGATACCTTTTCAGTGTGACCCTCTTTTATTCAAAATTACACTTCTGAAATGGACCTGTGGAGTTAGACATTCTATTATTGTTAAGCTCTGTCACCCATTCGTAAGTGATATTTGTCAAAGGATAAATACTGTTACTTTTTGGGGAGGGGCAAGCTGGTTTGGAGTACAGTGTTCCCTCACTTATTGTGGAGGTTATGTTCCAGGACCATCCGCAATAAGTGAAATTCCGCGAAGTAGGACACTATATTTATATCAATATTTACACATTATGTTAGTAGTTAGGTGGCCTTTCTCTCCTTTGCAAGCCTTCTTCCTGCACTTCTTCCACTCTGGCTCCTGCCAGTTTCCCTTTTGTGCATGCACCTCCCTCTTGTCGGCATCCAGAGTGGTCCGGCTGGATGTCGACGAGAGCGAGGGTGCATGCGCAAAAGGGAAACTGTCACCTTTTGCGCATGTGCACCTCTCAGAAAAAACCCCGCAAAGCAGTGAGGGAGCAAAAAGTGAACCGCAAAGTAGGGAGGGAACACTGCAATATGTTTTCATTCTTTATGTGCTTCTCAGTACCCCAAGTTTACATATTGATTAAGTGAAATAAATACAAGAAGATCAAAGAAGGCTTTTTCCAAACTATCAAATTAGCTTAGCTCCCCCCATTAAATCCTCATAGTTTGAGATAGCTGGCAGATGACCTTCTTTATGCTCTCCAGCTGAGAGCCCAGTCTTTCATCATAAGAGTCAGTATAGCAACTGCACAACTGTTCAACAAATGTTCAAAAGGTTACACAGGCATATGCACACAGGGAGGAACAAAAAGAAACCACCAGTAATAATTGTCATCATATTCAAGCATTGGAAGAATACATTTTTTTACAAGAAAAACCCTGAGTTTACTAACAAACAAAAGGATACTGGGTTTTGGAATAAGATGTAGCTTAGGGCATAGCAACAAAAGGACGTCTTTAAAATATTTCTTCAGCATCATGAATTCTGAGCCTCTACCAAGTCTATTATATCTGGGACACAAGAGATAAGTCCAAATACATAAATTACCATAATAGCATCTTTATTGAAATGACAAAATTAAAATATGTAAGTACAATCAATCAGCGTTTATTTTTATTTTTTGCACCTGCCAGGGTTTAGAACTATATAGCTAAGTTATTCTGCAAAATCCTATATAGAAAACTTTAGTTTCAAATTTCTATTTAATTGATGTTATTGTAGCAGTTATGGTAATGAGATATTAATTTTTTCGTATCAATTTACTTGTTAATTCTGAATTCTAGAAATGCAAAGGAAAAGGCACCTCACACAAATGGCTTGGTAACAGCACAACAGCTTTATTATGTTGATGCAGCATTCAGGAAGAAGAGTTATTACCTTTCCAGTACTGTTTTTTTTAATGAAAGTAGTTCCAGGAAGGTTACATTTTCAGAGTACATTGCAAACAAGAAGAAAAAGAGGTGAAAGAGTCATCCTACCCTCAAATAGGGGGTGGCAAAGGCCGAAGATCTAAAATAGGGGAACTTGTAGCTAAACTAGATGCGCAAATTGTTCCCCCCCCCTAAGAATCCATCATAGGTAGAGTGAAATCCCACTCCATGTTTCCTTTGAGACCAGAAATGATTATACATACACTCATCTTTGGGCAAGGTAAGTCACTTGACAAATTGGCACATTTGATGCAGAATTCATTTAGCACTATGTGTAAAGTTTGCCCCCAGGGAAAATCTTTCCCCCCAAAATAGCACATCTTCAATTCTAGGAAAGTTGAAGCTTCCTGGACTGTGGATTCCTCACAAGGCCAACTCTCGGACCTGCACACCTCTCTTTACAATAAATTGTATGGCCAGAGTTTAACAAGAAATACATAATTAGGAAAGAATTTAGTATAACGGCAAGTTTTTAAAACGTTGTGTTTTCAAATATATTACAGTTTGTACCTTCAGTCTGCCATTGACACGATAAATACAAATTAGGAAAGAAGAAGCAACATTAAACATGTTCAACAGCACAAATAATAAAGTATGATCTAAAACATGTTGATAATTTCTTCTTCAGAATGTTTAAAATACAAGCTGGGTGAAGAAAGAAAACTATTCCTTTGAACAGAAGTTGAGACAGTCTTAAATTGAAAGATCTGCCGATACTAAAAAAATGGGGGTTGGATGCTTTGTAGCTTGATTTTTTTAAATCTAAGAAGCAGGGTAATGAGGATGAGAACTAATGAGCAGAATTACTACTTTAAAACACATGTGTGTATGCATAGGGAAATATCATTTTAGAAAGAATTCCCTCTTTGATTTAGCAACATTAGCCAAAATATGCTGAACATGAACACGCTGTTTCATCACTTTAAGCCAGAAATATCATCCATTTTCTTAGTCATGTGTTATACTAAAGTGGAACTGCCTCTGCATTAATATTTGAAGTGTTCTACTAATTGGGTGGTGTCACAAAAATCTAAAAAGGCTCAATAGTATACTGTAATCACAAGTATGGGCTGTTAGTAAATAATCTGCTCTAAATCAGAATTGGCTCTGAACTGGATCTAGGCTACAGCATGTTTGGATCCCTCCCATGGATCCTCAACTACCTTCTATGGAATGACATCGCTTGAAGCAAAGCATATAATAAAGATAGTGCCAGATACAGTATGGTCAGTATAATGTAGTGAGGGAGAATAACATAAAAAAAGGGTATGGACTTGTGGATAAACAAAATTCCTTTTTAAAACTTTCGTTGCTGCTGGTTAAAAAACTGAATTTCAGAAAGCACCTTTGTGAGTATGACAGAAAACATGTTATTTGGCAGAAGACCTTAAGGTTTAAGTATTGCCAAGTATTGCAGGTTTTCAAAAATTAGGATTGTGGTTGGTCTTGAATTATCACAGAACCATTTAATTTCACTCCCTCTAAAGCAATGGTTCTCAACCTGAGGTCCCCAGATGTTTTTATCCTACAACTCCCAGAAATCCCAGCCAGTTTACCACCTGTTGGGATTTATGGGAGTTGAAGGCTGAAAACATCTGGGGACCCTAGGTTGAGAACCACTGCCCTAAAACATGTTTGACCAATGAAGTTCAGGATTCCAGAGCCTAAGAAAACAACATGTAATTGCCAGGATTTGTTGGCCTCTCATGCCATTTTATTCAAATGAAATATGATGCCATTCTGTTTTATAGTATTTACCATTGCATTATTATGGAAGGAACGCAGTCAGTTTTCATAATGTATCAAGCAGAATTTGACATGATTTCATATACTTTAATTGACAACAAAAAAACCACAGACAAATGGCCTGTGTCGCTTTCTAGTTTTTAATAATAGTTTAACTACAACGATTTAATGGCCACCCAGTCTAACTGTCAGCAATCTCTGTAATGTTCACTCGAGGAAGTGGGAAATCCTTTGAAAATGCTTTTTTTTTTCTACTGCAAAAATGGCCCATATAAAATAACAATCTTAAAACTATTTTCTCATTCTGGTAGCTTTTGCTATTGATCACTTTTATTGTTGTCCTATCAGGTATCATGTAATACTGGTAATGCTTGAACTGTAACCTAAACATTACTTTCAGTTCCCATAATCTGGTTTATTCAATCCATCCATTTATGTAATGTATTTATTTCTATTAACAGTAATATTGACATCATATTTGTTTCCTTCCTGTGTTATCATATGGCAACAAATACCACAAAGAACAGAAATTCACTTTACAATAAATGCCAAGGAATAGATTTGAGAAGCACAACAATTTTTCATCAGAAGCAGAGATGAATCTGCTGGAGTGGGCAGCTCTCCACAAAAGCTTATGCGCAATCTGACTCATTTTCTTCGCTGTTTTTGCAGACCACACAGCTATCCCTTTTGAAATCCTAATGAATATTTTTCTCAATAAAACCTATTCCCTCTTATTTACAATTCAATGGTGGCTGGTGCTCTCATGTATGTGGGCTAATGCATTCACTCTCGATTTTGAATAACTTGAAAGAAGTGCTGATTCTATTTGGAATATAAGAGTTTAGCAAGTTGGAGAGCTCTTTTAAAACTATCTAACCATCTTTAATGCTGACATGGACATCACCAGTTATCACTGTTGCACTTGCTGGATATAACCATATTTCCCTCCGTCCTAACAAACAAAACATTTTTTCCAGTGCATGAAGAGAGGATCGACTGTATAACAGATCACTAGTTTTAAGCTGTGCCAGTCTGTACTATCTAGAGCACCAAATGAAAAGGAGCAGATGATTAGTTTACTTGTTCTGCTGTCTCGCATATTAAGGACCTCATTACATAGGGAAAATTCCCTGTTGTAGAACACTTGGCCCATGCAGTTAGCACGGAGTCTGCTGGATCTCATCACATAACATACAGCTACTTCTGAAGGGGAATTCTGAACATGGGAAACTACCATGTGATGAGGTCCTAACTCAAGTGACAGGGAAGTAAATACAATGGATTTTGGCCTAGCCTAACATTTGGCTCTATCTTTGGGGAGGGGAATGCCAGTGTAATGAGCCTATTTTATTTAATGAGCCTATTGCTCCCTAACTTTCCCATTTGTGGTCCCATCAAATTGTTGCCAATACCAGCAGATAAACCAGCAGATAACAGCATCCAGTGACACTTTCAGCCTTATAGGATTCCTCACTAAGACTATTTGACTGTAGTATTTTTATGTGCATTTAAAGGGGGTCAAATTTCAATATATGTATTGAAAGGGGAAAGTAAATTCTGATATTGTTGTTGGAGGTTTGTGCCAAATTTGATTTATGGTGGCTCAATGAACGAGAGAATTCCAAGAAACTCTGTAGTACTTGTCACGTCTTGGAAAACCAGGGATTGCTTGATTGCGTCTGTCTCTTTTTCTACTGTCTTGCACATTACCAAGCATTATAATCTTTTTCAAATGAGTTATGTTGGTCATAATATGTGGAAAATATGATAGCCTCAGTTTGTCATTTTGGCATTTAAAGATTTATTTATTTATTTAATATCTCAACTTTCTCCCAGCATGAGATTTAAGTATCACAACCACTTAGAAACAGAGTACAACTAAAAAAACTATGAATAAAAAGTGAAAAGACGATCAAATTGTTATAAGCAATTTTAAAAACATAATAAAATAGAAACTCAGCACCCCTTATCCATAAAATGCACATTTACTCTACTGTAAAGCAGTGGGATAGATCAATTTTCTGGCATCCAGATATGGCCAGAAAGCAATTTGATGTAACTATGGGATGAAGGGGCATGGCCTTTGTATTTAAGGACCTTATCACACACACACCCGGTGCTGTTTCAGCAGCAAGTGTGGTGAAATGGCAGGCTACTCTGTTGAACTGTATGACATTCTGGTGAGGCAATGCTTCCCCATTGGAGCCAGCACAACACAGGAGCCTTCTCGTGCTGACAGGGAAGTCTCCTAGGATGGTTCCATGCCAGTTGGGGCAGAGCCTCTGCCAGAAGTTGAGGGATGAGCTGCATGCCCCATCTGTCCCTCAGCTGGCTGGCAAGCATTCTAGGAGGTTTAAATTGGTCATTGTGATTTGGTTCTAAGTTGGCCATGCAACCTCATCTTCTTTGAATTGAAATTCAACATGCCTTCTCCATAAAATATCAAACTGGAAAACGATTAGGTTTAATGTACTCTCAGGTCCATTTCTTATCTTTTGGCAGCCTGAAGATTCACAGAACTCTCCTCCAGTACAATATCTAACATGAATGATTATCTTCCTGTTGTCTTACTTCCCTGTCTAGCTTTCACTAGCATGCATAGAAATGAGAAATACTATGGCACAGATAATCCTAACTTTTGAATTCAATTATATATCTTAATACTTGTGTTTCTTATCTAACTTCTTCATACTTGCCCTTCTGTGTCTTAACCACATTCTGATTTCTTGACCTTCATTTATTTACAATGGTCTTTCAATGATTGATCCAAGTATATAAAATCTTCAATTTGATGTCTGCATCACTTGCTTTAAAGCTATATAATATTTCTGAAGTCATTATCAGTATTCAGCTGTAAGTCCACATTTGCGAAAACAAGCATATGAAACCTAGTAAAGGATAATCAATGAATGAGGACATATGTCGTATCAATTAATCTGATGGAAATAAGCAACTATATTTAAGTACTAAGCAACTATATTTAAGTACTACGCTGTGTATTGGTAAGAGAGGAAAGTATTTTATCTCATTTTCTTCAAAAAAACACTATCTAGAGGCACAAGATATAACTCTTGTTGATAGCTGCTTTTGATGTTTTTAAATTCTCCTCATATGGCCAAGTGGAGCTGTCTATTTTGGTCAAATTAGGAAAAATTCACATGCCTGCTCACTTTTGTGAAAGTAATCAACATCCATCTTTTTGGCCCTTCATGCTGCTAACAGAAAGGAATTAAATGAATAAATCTGCAGAATTATTCTAGCAGTTAAGAAATGAACCTACTAATCAACAAAGAGGCAGTTTCATTTGGTGCGTGGAAAAAGGATTGTCAAAACTTGTATGATGAAATGAACAGAAAAGAAAAAAGGCAGCATTAAGGTACTTAATAATGTGATATACAGACAGAAGAGCAAATGCAAGAGTGCGTATCTGTACAGAAATGGCACAGGAGACTATATATGCATAAAAAATCAATATCGCTGTGAAAAGGGGAAAAGAATATTTCTTGAACTGGCCAAAATTAAGTAAATGTGTGATATAAATTATACAGCACCAGCCTGTTGCACACCAATTACTTATATGTGGTATATATTACTATACAATTACTATAAATCAAGTCTAGTTGCTTGCTATTATGTAAGACATGATAATGATACATGATAGCAAACTCACTTGAAATTTTCATCATTGAGAGGCAGTGGTCAGTGACAATGTTGTCTCTGATTTATCAAAAACGGGCAGCAGCCATCATCAATGGATAGATCCATAGGTGATAAAAACCCTACTGGACATTCCTGAAAGTGGGGCAGCTCTATCCCTTCTATCATCCCTTTGCATCTCAACAGATCTGAATAGAAGAAAAACTTTTCAACTTTTGGAGAACAATCTTCATGTGTAGAAGAAATCACATTTTGCATAGAAGAAATCATGTGGAAAGCTTCTACAACTTTTTCCATCCTTTAGAATAGTCCCTTCTTTGGTTGCAAAGAATATATATATGTACACTTTTAGGGAATCCCTTTGTTTAGTGCATAAAACTCTTACTGTTCTTGATACCAGGATCACGTTGCTTTTAATCTTTTGCGGGATCAATTTCATGGATGTAGCCTTTTTGGCCTCAAAGCTATTCAGAACCCTTTCAGGTGAGCCAGTAATGATGCACAAAGTGGGACTAGTTTGCCTTCACGAGTCTTTACATCACATACTTCAGTAATAGTGTGACAGTTAACCATGTTCTAACCATATAGACAGTGAGCAAGACCCCCAAGACCAAAACGATGAGCCTTCCTTTTTGAAGATCAAATCTCCTTGGGTCAAAACAGGTCTGAAACAACATGCTACAAGTGCAGACAAAATATAACATTTGAAGTTTCTTTCTATTAAATACAGATCTCCATTAGAACTTGAGCATTAAAGACAGAACCGTGTAATCAATTCTTTCACAATCCCCCCTGCCTACATGACACTTTTCTACAATCATCAGTTACAGCAATATCACATCTCTAGCTATAATACCTATGAAGGTTTCTTTAAGCAGCACAGATCCAGACATATTGGACAGAATTTGTGTAACTGCCGCTCTTGTTATATGTGCCCCCCACAGTTAATGAAAGTCTGGTTCAGCTTTTGACAGCTTGAGTTGTGATTTAATGAATTGTGAAATAAAATGAAGTAAATAATACAGACTCTGTCAATACAGCCTCTAAATAACAGCAAAAAATTCTGACACTGCATTGATATATTTTCTGATATGGCACCAAGCATTCGTAAATCAAAGCCTATAAAGACATGATTTGCACAGAACAAATACAGATATATTTGCATATTTGGGCTCCATAAAAAAAACCTAGCAGAAAAGGTTTCAGCTGACACTCATCTGAAATCATAAACAATGGCAGATTAAGTTATGAGAACCTAAAATTCATTTAAGTTAAAAAAAATGATGTGGGGAACGAGGCAATTAAAATAATCATTTATTTAAAATTTGTACATGCACACCTGTATTTCAGGATGATGGCACATATTTATGAAAAAATAGCCAATGCCTCCAACTTTATCTATAATTCAAACTGTGGGACCCATAAATCTAAAGTAGATTTGAACGAACCTCTTCAGAAGCAAATACGTTTTGTGAAAATGGGCAAAAATAGCCTATATCTCAATGGCTGGAATGAAAATCTCTGAGCGCTTAGATTTTATTCCATTATATCTAAAAGACAATTGTATAAATGAATATAAAATATTGTATGTTCTCAGTTAGTGAAAGAAGACATTCAAAGCTTTAGAAATATTCATACTAGACTAACATGTTTATGTTTAATTACTCAAGGAAATTAATTCATAAATGTTACTTCAATAATATAAATTGGTAAGAAATGAATATATATATACATTTATTAAATTAATGTGTTAACTACTATATAAACTCTTGTATAAGTTGAGTGCAGGATTTTTATATTACCCATGGATAAGCTGAGGGTAAAATCTGAGGGCTCCTAGGACCCATTCGAAAAAAAGTGTGTAAACTGCCACCACCATTCTTCCACTCAGGCATACAAAAAGGCCTTTTGTTACTGTAAAGGAAGTATTAGCCCCCTCTACACTCTTCACCATGGTGGGGAAATCCTAAAAGAGCCACTGATAGAATAGAATAGCTTTATTTGTCATTGTGTTATTGCAAAATGAAATTACATGCCTTCCCTCGCACACACTACAAAACAACACATCCATCCCTCCACACCACCACCACCACACAGCCCCCAATGCAACATCAATTCGAAACCACAAAGTTCAACATAGCCACAGGTCTAGGATAAAAACTATCCTTCAGTCTGTTTGTCCTTGTCTTTGTCACCTTGTACTGTCTGCCAAATGACAAGAATTCAGAAAAATAATATGCCAGATAATATAGATTCTCAAGAATGCCTTGAGCTTTCTTAAGGCAGTGGGAATTATAAAGTTCTTCCAATGAGAGGAGAGGGCAGCCAATGATTTGCTGCGTAGAAGTGGTGACCATTTGGAGCACCTTCGTATCTGCCATTGTGCAGTTACCAAACCATGCAGAAATGCAGTAGGATAGGAAACTCTATAGCACAGTGATAGAAAGTCACTAGCAGTTTTCACTCAGTTGGCAGTTCCTTAGGAGTCTCAGGTAGTACAATCTCTGCTGGGCCCTCTTAACCTACACTGCCGTATGGGTGTCCCAGGTCAGATCCTCCTACACAGTGACACCCAGGAACTTAAAACTGGCCACTTGCTCCACTTGGTCTCCATTTATGACGAAAGGGCTGAATTTCTGGCCTGTTCTTCCTATAATCCACTATAGGCTCCTTGATCTTGTTGATGTTAAGAACCAGATTATTGCCCTGCTCCACAAGAGCAGTTGATCCACCTTGTCCCAGTAGGCAGACTCATCTCCTTCAGAAATAAGCCCCACCACGGTTGTATCAGCTGCAAATTTTGTAATGTCATTGCTATGGTGGAGGTGAGTACAGTCATATGTGTACAAAAGCAGAGAACTCAACACACAGCCCTGTGGTGTCCCAGTGTTGAGAGTGAGACCTGATGAGGCATGGTGACCTAATCTAGCCCTCTGAGAAGGTCTAGACAATAAGTCCATAATCCAGGAACAGCTTGAATATGACAACCCAAGATCAATGAGTTTAGATACCAGTCTATGTAGAAGGATTGTGTTGAATGCGGAATTAAAGTCTGAACAAAGCACCCTCACATATTTTCACTATTGTTCCAGGTGGGTCAGTGCAGCGTGAAGCGTGATGGTTATAATATCCTCTGTCGATCTGTTGTCTCTATATGATGTGTATCCAGTGCATGTGGAAGGCAAGAAATGATATGCCTGCAGACCAGTTTTTCAAGGCACTTCATGATGATGGAACTGAGTGCCACTGGTCTGTAGTCCCCAAAATTCCTGGTAAGTAAAGAGAAAGAGAGAGAAAGAGAGAGAGAGGTTCAGACTCTTGGAGCTTAGTTTGTGCTGCAAGAACCTGAAAGAAGCACCTATCCCCTCTGTTCTCTCTACAACGGCATGGAAGCCTGAGAGAGCCACCACTACCATTATGCTTTTGAGGAGGCACTGCAAAGAAATAGAGATCCTGCATTAACTCATGTATAAGTCAACCCATTTGTTGACCTTTTTTTCAACTTATATATAATAGCCTTGGGTAACAGATGTTGGAGAAAGAAATTGCAAAACAGCCCATCCCCACAAGATTCTTATTTCTCCCACACATGAAAGTATTTTTAGATGATAACCAATACAAATAGGATTAGGCACATCTAAAATTGTTATATGTATTTGAATCTTAAATCCTCTGACTTGCAAAGAAAAGGATGATTACATGAAAAAATGTGGCAGGGGACATAGCTATTGCAATTGTCTATTCCTCTGAAAACTTTTATCATGTATTCTCAGCACTTAAAAGACATCCAACTTAGTTACCCAGTTTCTGGTTAAATGTTATCTGGGTTAAAGATGTAAAATCATCTAGGTTATAGGGACAGCCTTTCTCCAGCCTAAGCCTGGCATCTTGTATTGGTCCTGGCAGCCCTGCTCTGGAAGCAGAGCCTGGAACACCACTTTCTGATCTTGAATAGAGGGAGTTGGAAGCTGAGCTACTCCCTTTTTATATACAAAAATGTCAGGAGCAATAGTACACTCCCTAGAGACATTAGATCACCCCCCTCCCTCCTAGCCTTCAGAAGGAAAGTAAAAACCTGGATTTGGGATCAAACTTTTGGATAATAGCTTAGTGCAATAATGGATTCGGCACATGTGCAATGATTATGGAATGGCCTCAGACTACGATTTTTGGCAGGGTATAAATAGGGTAAATAAAATACATGAAAAAGTGTTGGCAGCTTTAAAAGGTTAATTGTGGGATGATTACACTAGGAAATGTGGTCAAAAATCAACCCAAGAAACCAGGGTCAGCATATATATGGGTCAATGTGAGTACTACATCATAAATCTTATCTGAGTAGAGTGGTCAAAGTCAAGAAGCACCAATCCCTGCTACTCAATATGCCATGGCCCCACTTCTGGTGTTTTTGAATGGCCGGATGGGGAAATGGCAGCAGTGACCAAGGGTGCCTGAAATGACATTGGTGCTTGCCTCTTTCTATAGAATGACCCTCAACTTATTCATGGGTCATATGAAAATCCATAAAACCCAGCCACAACTTATACATGAGGTGGATTTATACACAAACATATGTGATAGGTCTACTGTACTGACTGACAGTTCGGCATCAATTAGGAAAGTTAAGGTGGCCTTTGTTCTGCAAAATGATAGCTCTCTCTGCTTTGACATTATAACCTCTGCTCTCTAATTTCTGAACTTTAGTTTGATTTCTTCAGTACGACCTTGACTACTATTTGAGCTTGCTTAGTTTTGGCCATTTTTCTGCTTGCACAGATTTTATAAATATTACTCTGGATTGACTTTCACTGTATCTTGAACTAGATGTCTACCCTCCTAAGCACTTGCCACCATTAAACAAGACCTTTGTTGATTTGCTTTTTTTTCTGCCTCAGAAATTCTAGCAGCAATGCTTCAGAGAGCCATCGGCTATTTGCTCACCCTTCTTTAAAACAAAATGAAATAATAAAAAAACTAGTGAGTTATGACAAGGTCCCCCTTTTGACTACTAGGAATTTGAAACACAAGAATCGACTAAAACACTGCTAAAATTTGGAGAATCTGCCATGATGAACTGATGAGTTATTGTAGACACCCATTTTATTTTATTGTTTCTAGCCTCCCTCCACATGAAATTTACAAATTCCACTTGCACAAAGGTTGCATAAGTGCCTAGTGGACGGAATAACAAGTATAGTGTCCACTTGTGCAAGTGGAACAAGGAACAGAATTTGGGTAAGGTTCTGTTTTTTCCACTAATACTGGATTTATGCCCAAGATTTTAAGATTAGAGCAATGTTTGTATATCATACAGTTCTATTACTATAACATTTTAAATTATATTTTCAAACATTGCTTATCTTTCCCACCTTTATGCTGTTCAAACATCGACAGACAGATTCAACTAGGTACTGAACATGTGATCCATTTAGCACGTTACTCCTTGCTTTTCTCAAACCTTTTCAATTTCTGGAAAGGCGTGGCTTAACTGAAAAACTTATAGAGATCTATCAACAATGCCAGCACTGTGGAATTGCAATTTATTCAGATGTCATTCCCAGTGTAGCAGAAAGAAATAACTTGACACACTAACAGACAGATTTCTATTTAAAGAGGGGGGAAAGGAGAAAGGCTTTAAGAAATAGCCTCTTAAAAAGATGTTTTTGACTTCCTTCCTTGAATTCCCCTGCCACAAGTAATGACTGGACTGGCAGGAAACCCAATATTAATTCTGCAAGTTCTAACTAGATGTGCAGCAGGATCTAAGCATATGGAATGGTGCAGAAATGCAGGGTAAATAGGCAATTATTTGGAGTACAAAAATTCCATGCTTGATGATGAGTTGTCCATTTCTGTTCCCCAGAGCAAAAATCTCTGGTTGCATAGAGACTGTAGAATTGTATGGTGATGCTTCTATCAGTCCTAATGCCTGACACTGAATGATGAGAAGCTGTAGAGATTCATGTGGGATTCTCTATTAATGGGCTTAACTCAATTGGTGTGCCTGCCTTGGCTATTTCATAAATATATTGCTCAAGCTACGTGCAGAGAATAATGTACAATCATTGTGTACTTGGTTGAACTTTGCTGTTAACAATGTGCTCTTTCCATTATCCTTTTCCCACTCCTTGTTCTGTTACTTTGCTCCTTCCAGTGAAAATCTAAAGACTCTCTACAAAGACACATCTTTAGAAAGGAAAGATAATAGCAGTGCAGGACTATTTGAAGACTGATCAAGAATTTCTAGAGGAAAGAATCAGATACCACACCAGTTTTTTGACAGCATGATGAGGATGTCCTTGCTAGTATGCACTAAGTGGTAGCACTGGTTGGATTGCGAATGAGACCAAGTTTGGCACACAAAATAACTGCAATTGATTCTTGACCACTAAACCATATTTCTCATTTACTATGGGAGATTCTGAGGAATTTCTCCAGACTTCTCCAAAGGCATATTGCAATTTCCCAGTCATCTAACAAGAATTTATTGTTGCTGTGGAAATTCAATTATCATGGAATTTACTGAATTACATCATCATAGAAAAGATCATAAAACCAGCATGAAAACATGAAAGCCATGACTATAAAAGACCTTCACAATGACCCAGTATATTAAGATATCATTGGAGCAATTTGAACGCACATAAACTCTTTGGTGGGGTGCACTGAATCAAAACATTGACAATATTCAGAATTAGGACTAATTGTGTCAAGAAATAACTATGATCTCTAAGAAGCTGATGGAACATGAGGAGACTTCATTGGCTCTTTTCCTACCTATACTCTTCTCTGACAGCAGGAGATTTGAAGACACTTTCAATTTGCAGTTCTTTAATTTGCCTTCATATAACTACATTTCCAGACATACTCTGCATGGCAGGGCTAATGTGCCAGAAAAGTGTCAGAAATCTAGTAAGGTTTCAATGTGCATTAGGACTGTACATTGCCCAAAGGCACCAATTCTTTATACAGATACCCATTTATCCATGAAAGAAAGATAGGGTAGAAAGAATTCTCCAGTTGTTAATTGGGATGCTGCACTGAGCTATTTTTCAATAAAAGTTGTTACAAATCTCTGTTTATTACCTGATATACTCATGTATAAGTCTAAAAATTTTAGTCAAAAAAATCAACCCAAAAAGCCTGGCTTGACTTATAGACAGATCAACGTGAATACTGTATCATAGCCCTTTTCAAAAAAGGAACCATCTCCTCTGAGTAGTGTGGCCAAAGGTAAGAGCTTAATTCATCTTAGAAGAAAAGAAGCACCAACATCCTCTACCCCAGGCATGGACAAACTTTGGCCCTTCGATATTTTGAACTTTGAACTTTTGAAGTACAAAATATCTGGAGGGCCAAAGTTTGCCCATGCCTGCTTTACCCTCTCTGTGGAATGATCTTCAATTTATCTACGGATTATATCAAAATCTCAAATCTGTCCTAATTTTTTATATTATTATCATTATCATCATCATCATCACCAGTAGAAGTAGTAGTAGTAATATATTTATTTCTACCCCACTTTATCTCCGCAAAGGAGATACAAAACAGCTTGACACAGGGAGTGAGCCATTCTGGCTTCCCTGGGTAGGGAGTTCCAGAGTCGAGGGGCAGCCACCGAGAAGGCCCGCTCTATCAACCAGGCTTGAAATGGAGGTGGGACTGAGAGAAAGGCATTTTCTGACGATCTCATGGCCCGGGCAAGTTCTTATAAGGGGATGTGGTTGGCTAAATAGCCTGGACATGAACCATCTAGGGCTTTAATGATCATAACCAGCACTTTGAATTGTGCCTGGAAACAGACTGGTAGCCAGTGGAGCTGCTACAACATGGGGGTTGTCCACTGCCTGTAGCTAGCCCCAGTTAGCAATCTGGCTGCAGCTCTTTGGACCAGCTGAAGCTTCTGAGCACTCTTTAGAGGAAGCCCCACATGGAGCGCATTACAGTAATCCAGAGAGAAGTAACTAATACATGTACCACCATAGGCAGATCTGGTTCTCAAGGAACAGGCACAGTTGGCACACAAATTTTAATTGTGCAAAGGCCCTCCTGGCCACTGCAGACACCTGAGACTCCATGTTCAGTGGTTAGTCCGGGAGTACCTCCAAACTGTGGACCTGTGTTTTTAGTGTGTGTGACCCCAACCACCACTCTGAGCCCCCTTAGGGAGAGAGGGTGGTCTATAAATAAAGTTGTTGTTGTTGTTGTTGTTGTTGTTGTTGTTGTTATTATTATTCCAACACAGGCTGGATCCCTATTCCTTTGTCTGCCTTCCGACTAACCAGGAGTACCTCTGTTTACCTTTCTCCCAGTGGTTTCATGTATATGTTAAACAGCATGGGAACAAAACTGAACCCTGAGGAATCCCACAGGTTAATGGCCAGGGGTTCAAACAGGCATCCACCTTCAGGGTACGGCCCTCCAGGAAAGATTGAAGCCACTGTGAGACAGTGCCTTCCAGTCCCATCCCAGCGAGATGACCCAGAAGGATAACATGGTCAATGGTATCAAAAGCCACTGAGAGGTCCAGGAGAACCAACAGGGAAACACTCCCCCTATCTAGCTCTCTTCGTAGGTCACCCACCAAAGCAACCGAAGCTGCCTCTGTTCCATAACCAGCCCTGAAACCAGATTAAAATGGATCTAGATAATCTGTTTCATCCAGAAATCCCTGGAGTTGGGAAGCCACTACATGCTCCAAGACCTTGCTTAGAAAGAGAAGGTTGGACACTGGCTGATGGTTGTCTAGTATAGAAGGGTTCAGGGATGGCTTTTTAAATATAGATCTCACAACTGCCCCTTCAGGCAAGTTGGAATTTTGCCTTGTTCCACAGAGGCATTGACTACTACCTTCACCCACTCTGCCAGTCCCCCTCTGGCCTGTTTGATCATCTAGGAAGAGCAAGGATCTAAAACCCTTGTGGTAGCTCTCACCTCTCCAAGGATCCTGTCCATGTCCTCAGGATGCACAAACTGAAAGGTATCCCTCAACACTAGACAAGCAGGAGCCAAAGTTACCTCCACCAGAACTGTGTCAATAACAGCATCCATGTTGGAACGGATCTGAGCGACTTTATCGGCAAAGTACCTTGAAAATTCTTCACAGTGGGCTGCTGATTGGTCAGGGATTCCTTCTTGATGACCAGTATGTAATATCCCTCTGACAACTTGAAACAGCTCAACTGGATGGTTCCTTGCAGATACAATGGGCATCAAGGAACAATTTTTCGGGTGCTTCCATTGCAGCGGAGTAGGCTTTCAAATATGCACTAGCCCATACTTGTGAGTTCTCCACCAACATAGCTCTTTTCTCTGTTTCACTTGCTTCATCACTGCCAACTCCTTGGAAAACCAAGGGACTGGTTTGGTTCTGCTCCGTGAGAGGAGACATTCAGGAAAGATTGTGTCCACTGCCCTGGCCATTTTCCCATTCCAGAGTTCAGCCAGAATCACCTGTCAAGGTGACAGGAAAACCTTAAGAGCAGTCAGGAATCCATTCAGATCCATAAGCCTCCTGGGGCAGGCCATCGTAATCGGTCCCCCAATGCTGTCGAGATTTGGATTCCCAGTGAGTTTAAATCTGACCAGGTAGTGATCGGTTCATGACAATGAAACTGTGACAAGTTCCTCCACACCACCATCACTATCATCCCATCCAGCTCAGAATACAAGGTCCGAAGTGTGCCCAGAAGCATGAGTAGGGCAAGACACCACTTGGGACAGACCCTTGCTAGTCATGGAGGCCAAGAAGTCGTGAGGCTTCTGAAAGGGCAGTCTCAGTATGAATGTTGAGGTCTCCAAGCACTATGAGTTGCTGTGACTCCAATGTCAACCCCAAGACCACCTTGATTAGTTCAGGAAGGGAAACCATTGAGCAGCGGGGTGGGCAGTACACCAACAGGATCCCTAATCTGTCCCAGTTACCCAACTTTACGCAAATACATTAGGAGCCATGGTGGCACAATGTGTTAGACCCTTGTTCTGGATGAACTGCTGACCTGAAGGTTGGGCTTGCTGACCTGAATGTTGCCGGTTCGAATCTGCAAGAGGGGGTGAGCTTTCATCTCTCCACTCTAGCTTGTGGGGACATGAAAGAAGCCTCCTAGGCGTTCCTTGGGGAACATCTTTGTAGACTGCCAATTCTCTCACACCAGAAACATCTTACAGCATGTTCTCAAGTTGCTTCTGACACGATTTTAAAAAAGGCAAATACACTCAAATTTTGTTGACTGTAGGATGGGGAACCTGGTCAGGGACATAGAATCATGATAGATCACTGCAATACCACCTCCCCAGAGCCCAGGCCTTGCCTGCTGCAGCACAAAGAATCCTGGTGGACAGAGATAAGAGAGATCCCCCCCAGCTTTATTTAGCCAGGGGTCTGTGATACAAATCAAGTCAACATGCTCACCCAGAATCAAGTCTTGAGTGGCAGTTGTTTTTACATTTACTGAACAGAAGCACCTTCAACCTAGGGAGCTGTAATTCTGGTTATCCAGGCTATTAGTTATAGGAGACAGTTTGGGGCCAATAAGCACTCTATTTCACTCCCCATTTTGTTGGTACTGAGACAATCTCCCCTTTCCACATTTCCTCTTGCTTTGTATGACTCCAATAGCTACCCCACAAGTCCGGGGACTCCCTCCCTCTTTAGAAAAACACATCCTTCCTATATGGGGCAGGATAACAGATGGCAAATAAAACCTTATATAAAATCATGAGAATTTTACACATGAGATAAACTCTTGTCTTATCTTCAATTACAGAGTGGGCAATTCAGATCCTATTCTCAAGCAAAAATTTGAAAATAAATTCAATTACCCGCCTTGATGCAACTTTCTTTAAATATCCCAGTATCATAATCCATTCGAATAATGATATCTGTGATTTTGAATATTTTCTAATACGGACCCTCCCACTCAAAGTATGCATCCTTTAAAAGCTAAGCCATGATGGTATTTGAGGATTATGTAAATACAATTATATTGAATAACAAATTTTATAATAATGATTAATTCAGAGGTATACATTCCAGCTAAAACTACAATTTTATGTAAGGTGTTGAAATTATTTTCCTGGAACAACAAAGCTGAAACACAAAGTTACAAACCTCACTTAATGTTTCACGTGTAATTTTTGTGACACTTCTATATTTTTCTAATCTTTAATCATGTTTAGGATGTATATATTTCTGAAGAAAATCGCAATCCCCTAAATTATAAACTATTACGGTATGTATATGTGTATATATATTTGAGAGGTATCCTATGTTTCTATTTGTGCAGACATGACCAAACTAGTATGCTTCTTAATGTGCAGCTCCAGAAATAGAAATAATCAGTAATTACAATAATTACAATAAGAAACCAATTGCAGTTAGCATTTTCCTTGTTATCTTTCAAACAAACATTTGTTTACAGTTTATGACTGAAATATTTTGAATCAAGCAATTCATTATATTGTCAAATTGTTTCAATGACGGAATCACTCGGTTGCTGTGAGTTTCTTGGACTGTATGGCCATGTTCCAACAGCATTCCTAACATTTACTCTGCATCTATCTAGGTTCAGAGGCTTCAGAAACTCTAAAGATGCCAGCCACAAATGCAGGCAAAACGTTAGGAGAGAATGCTGCTGGAACATGGCCACACAGTCCGAAAAACTCACAGCAACCCAAGCAATTCATTAATTATTTGTGATTTCTGGTCCACAAACCATGCTGAACATATTTTAATTCAGGCTTGCTACCAGAAAAGAGTAAATAAAAGAGCCTCACTTTTTAACTAAAATAAGCAGCGTGATTATTGCTGAACCCTAAATAATAGATTTGTGTGCCTTCCCAGTGGCTCCTTGCATTTCTTTTGAAGATAAAAATGGATAGTTCAATCTGTTTCTAGCCACAGAAAGTCATCCTTCCCTTTCATTAATTTCTTTGTTTTAAAGTGGGGATGGAGGGGGGGGGGAGCAATGGCCCTCTGAACAAATCCTGTCTAGAAAACCCCATAATGTTTTAGGGTCACCACATGTAAGATATTACTTAAAGACACACAAAAACAACACAACTGAATGATCATGGAGTGGAAACTATCTTTATATTTGTAGTCTCTGTCATAAGATTTAGGATTTTGAGGTGCCTCAAAACTGCAATGCTAGAAGAGGTTGGGATTTCACTGAGAGGTGTAATCTTACTTCCATTACATGGTACACTGAAAAAATGTAACATACTTTTAAAATCATTTCATTAGTATTCTAGTTTCCTCTCCTAGACCTTTTCAGACATTGGTTCTGGAAACTGATGTGCACCTGACAGATGGAGAGAAAAAAACAAATACAGGACATGCTACCAAGTAGCTCAGTAAGATATAATAAATTAGATTTAGAATTTAAAAAACAAGCTCCAGAAAAAGGAAGATAGACAAAATCCCTAAAAGGCCTGTCAGCAAAAGGAAAAATTGGGAAAACATGTTTTTACTTTATCATAGCAGCAGGTAAATCCTTTGAGCAAAACATTTGCCAATCTTCACTTCTCTGAACAAGAAAATGTATGAGATATTACAATGCATATTAGTTTCTAGTTAGCATTTTTCTCACACCAGGGAACTTTTTAATAAGAGACAGAAATGGAGAAATCAATGTTGGGTTTCTATGGAAAATCCTTTATTAATAAGGATGACTTAGCTGATTGATTTGCTGCAAACATTAGCTCACAAATGAATTATATATAGCAACAAATGATTAAAACAAATGTGAAACTGGAGGGACAAAACAGATGGGAAGAGGCTGAAATTTTCTAGCATGATATTGGGCAATTTATAGGAAACAATGAAATACATTTCATTTGTTATTTCATCCATTTCACTGATACTTTTTCATTGTGATCAAAAGCCACTGAATGTTGGTACATTTTTTCCTATTAACTCTTCAGTGGCAGTGTTAATGATGCTCTAGAAAACAATGGCAAGTAGAAGTTTTGGAAGTTTTTGCAGTAAACCTTGGAACACGACATAGTGTTTCGCATTTACAATGACCAAAGCTATACATGCTACAGAAAAGACTGTAGCTCATTTTTATGACAAACATGGCAGTTTTGTCCAAGTTTGTCATATTTTTCTCCTAGGGATTCTAGTCTAATGAGATCATAATAGGATATCCTAGCTAAGCCATAGATTTAGCATGTTCTGGGCAGAGTGAAATTTTATTGAATCAAGTTTCAAATTATGGTTCAGGTACATTAAGTGCTTCCTCATCAGGACAGGCAAGGGTTCTAAAGTGTGTGCAGAACAGAAGCTGAAAGAAGAAAAAGATATAGAAAGAAGTAAATAACAATGATTGCAAAATCATATTTCAGACTTCAGCATAACTGAACACTTGTTATGTACGAACTACAATCACTCATGTGTCTATGAAATGCATCTTTCTCCTTGCCTTCTTATATAGCCTCAACTAAGTTATGATATTAAGCCATGGATTTATTAAACATAAATAAGAAGCCACATAACCTTTTCCATACTATAATAGCCATTATAGTTAAGACCTGCTTACTTTCTTCCATTTCCCATCTGATCCGTTTCACAAGTCTTTAGGTTTACTCCTTCTCCCCCCACCTGTGCCATGGCATCTTGATACAAAACAATGGCTCTAATTGTGATTAATTAATGGATTATAAATCCAGAAATAATAAAAAGCAGCCTCTTCACAACTTTTTTTTTAAAAAAGTTCACTCTTTGGTTTTGAACTCTAGATTGTGTCCAGATATTTATAGTGTAACAGTACACTGTTCTTCCATTATAATAAACTATGCTGAATTGCAGTTGACTCAACACATGAATGGAAGTTTTGCACTTTATCTATTTGTACATTGTACCATGTTCTATTTATCAAAGTTCATTACAAAGCATGGTTTCAAGTGTTACATTAACTCTGGGAAGTCATGGAGATGCACTAAATAATCTTTTGCAAGTTATTCTCTGTCAGCCTCAGAGGAAGACAACAGAAGCAAACCCTAACAAGAAAATCCTGTCACAGGGTTGCAAATGACCTGAAGGAATACAAACACAACAATTACATGGCTGTAGTAGGTGGAGGCATTTGAAGCTCAATATGTAATAATTTTGAGGACAAACTCTCCTGGGGGTTGGTGCTCATCTCCATTTCTAAGCCGAAGAGCCGGCGTTGTCCATAGACACCTCCAAGGTCATGTGGCTGGCATGACTGCATGGAGCACATTACCTTCCCGCCAGAGAGGTACCTATTGATCTACTCACATAATAATAATGATAATATCATGCAGATATCCAATAGAAAGATATTTGTGTGGAAGAAACCCTACAGTTGCAGTGTATTGCAAGCCCTGGATAGTAGCCTTCATTGAACTGTACCTTTACTATAAAATAAACAATGATATTTCAATATCATTGAAATACCACAGATCAATCCTACAGAGTCTCGTGGTGATCAGAGAGTAGTGATGGGGGCAGGATTTTAAAATCTGGAAGCCCCTAGGCATAGACTGGCACATGGCCAGTGGATATCGATTTAGTCGTTCTAACTCAAGGTCCAGTAGTTCGGCAGCTGTATCCGACAGGGCAGATTATTGTTTTTTCTGATATTGTTTTATTCTGGGCATTGTGAAAGCCATTGGCTATGTACCACAGTATTAATGCATGTCTGTATATAAACCAAACCATATTTTAAAAGCCAAGCTATAGTTTAGTGTAATGTCTGAATGCAATTTTTTATTTTATAAAGATGAACCACCACCAAATACAGTTGTTAAACACACCCAACACAACAACTGCATATACCAAGTACATATACCAAGTTCTTTAGTTTATCATCAAGCAGTATGTACCAAGTACTTCCATTTTTCATCAAGTACTACCGTGTTTCCCTGAAAATAAGACAGTGTCTTATATTAATTTTTGCTCCCAAAGATGCGCTAGGTCTTATTTTCAGGGGATGTCTTTTTTTTCCATGAAGAAGAATTCACATTTATTGTTAAACAAAAAATGAACATTTATTATATACTGTATAGTAGTAGTCATCACAAACCAACATAACCAGACAAACTGTGAATCCTATCAAGAATTTCTTGTTACTAGCAATATTTCCATGTACAACACTCTATGGTACGTACATTTACCGATCCTGCATGTTCTGGTGTTCTGTTCGGCAGGCATGCTTCCAAACAAAAACTTTGCTAGGTCTTACTTTCGGGGGAGGCCTTATATTTAGCAATCCAGCAAAACCTCTACTAGGTCTTATTTTCTGGGGATGTCTTATTTTAGGGGAAACAGGGTATATGTACTAGATATGATTGGATATTGCTAAATCTTTACCTTCTTCTTTAAATCATCTATATGCATGTGAGTTGTATATGATTTATCAGCAGAGATTCCTTGATTTCCATGCTCAAGAAAGGTATTCAGACATTTAGACAAAAGCCCATTTGACATGACAATTAAATCTAAAAGAAACTTTGAAAGCCAGTAAGGAGTTGAGAGAGTCAAATGAAACTGGCAAGAGAAGAAGACTGGAGGCGGCTGAATGTTTGATTTAAGAGGCATCTGTTTATGCAACTCATTTTTTGCTTCAAAGGTTCTAAGATGAAAGCTCCTTTCTCCATCTAACATAGCACATTCCATTGTAACATCACAGACGTGTAAGCCTCTCTCGCTTATCCTCTGTAACTCATCACTATAATCAAAATGTTAGCATGAATGACTGAGAAAGTCTCTCAACATCTACACAAAACTACTTTTGTCAGACCACAAGGGATTACATTTCCACAGACCAAGGTGCAGAAGATTCTCTTGCTTTTGAATGACAGTTACACTGGCAAGTACAGGTGTTTTAGATGTACATCTTACAAATATCAGAATCCTTCCATTATACTATAAACTAAGTGCAAACAGAAGCTCCAGTTCCCCCTTTTACTTCAAATCCTACTCTTATATAGTGTTAGTTCTATCACAAAATGGGGTGTCTCACCAGAACTGCTTTTTCAAGTTTAGTTGTAATGATAACTTACACATGTTGAGGGTCTTAAGCCGAACAAATTAAGATATACACATTTTGGGCAGTACTACACAATCTATTTGATTTTTGCTTTCTGAATCTTTCTGGTACAAAGATTCTAAAGGTCCTGAATGAATGGTTTGAACTAACAACGTTTCCTAGGGGAAGGAATGTCCTTTGTGTCAAACAGTCAGAAGTTCAAAGGTTGGAGGAGGGTCATAACAGCTTTCTTTATTTACTGTCCTGATTTTAGAGTTTTTAAATACTGGTAGCCATTTCATGTTCATTTTCATGGTTTCCTCCTTTCTGTTGAAATTGTCCACATGCTTGTGGAATTCAATGGCTGCCCTGTGTAGTCTGACACTTAGATGGAGAACAAAACAAGATGCAGAAAGGCCCAAGTCTTGTTTTAAAAGAGAACTGTTGCTCTTGGAGCTTCTAGAATTGGCATTTCATATTTTGGGATACATTTTCTTTACCGGGAGAGGGGGAGCCAAAATTTGATCCGAACTGGCCAACTGGCTACAGGATTCCCCTCCATGCGATGTGCCCTTTCAAAGTTTCATGAAATTAAAGTGTTGTCCATAGGATTCATTTTAATGCGTGTATCAATGTTCTGCTACATGGGAAGATTACTTAGTACGCACGACACAATGTACTTAGTAATGTGGAAGTCTGCATTTGATGCATTAATGTAAATACAAAGCTGGGTATACATAATTGAACTTATTTAAGGTCACTGAGGGAGAAAGCATACATGATTCAATGCATTTAAAGAGGACATTAATAGCTCTCTGTTACTACCATATTTGCATTCATAGTCTGGGTTGAAAAATAAGCATGTAGCTGTCCTTATTTCTGGTGATCTCTCCTGTTTTTCTTGTATAAAACCAAACCAAACAGAGAAACATACACAAATCTCTTTTGAAAACAATTGTGCTGTTATCATTAATAGAAAATATATTTTTTAAAAGCTTTACATTTTCAACCTACCATTTTATCTTGTGGCAAGCTTTTGTTTGCTGTCATGGGAGAAGATTTTACTGGGGAGAGATTTTCTATTTCATTATTTAAAGTCTATTTAAATATTGTTATGATCCTATTGGTAGTTACTTATCCCATGTAATCTATTGGTAAACTGTCTACAGACCATGTACATTAGCACAAAAATAAACAGCTTCATAGACGCAACAGCCTGAACTCAATTAGTTGATCAACTCAAATGATATTGGTCTGTCTGGAGACACAGAGGGAGGGGCAGGATGAATAGTACAGCTGTAATGAAAACAAAGGTTATACTGCAGTGTGCCTAAGTTCATGGTCTTATTTCCTCTTTAGCAGGGATGCTGTAAAAATCCAAAAAAACAGTGAAATATATGTTCAGCCAGTGATGTTACGTGCTTTCAAGACACTTCAGATTTATGGTAACTCTAAGGGAGAGCGATCATGTGGTTGAGGATGAGAGAGTGTGACTGACCCATGATCAGATGGTAGTGTCATTGACGGAATGTCTTTAATGCAAGAATAAGGACTTTACATATCTTGTTAGTGAAACACTTCCAAAATTTCAAATGCCTAGTTTAAAAGTCACTAGTGATTTCCCAAGCGATCCTCTCCATAGTGCCTTGGCTCTGAGGACCTCTTAGAGCAGTGGTTCTCAAACTGGAGTCCCCAGATGTTTTTGTCCTTCAACTCCCAGAAATCCTAACAGCTGGTACACTGGCTGGGATTTCTGGGAGTTGTAGGCCAAAAACATCTGGGGACCCCAGTTTGATAACCGCTGTCTTAGAGCCACATATTAAAGAAAAATGCAGCTTAGATATAGCTGATCTCTGATGGGAGTGGTCCATTGAGTGGTCCAACGTTCTGATATACTGGAACTAAACAGCTTATTGGTCCTGGTCTTCTGTTTTCAATCAGTACAATTTAACATAAGAATGCCCCCTCTTTCGTTTCTTTTTCTATCACTTTGGCTGTATTCACACTACAGAATTATAGCAGTTTGAAACCACTTTAATTGCCATGGCACCATCCTATAGAATCATGGGATTTTTAGTTTGTTGTGACATCAGAGCTCTCTAACAGAGACAGGTGAATATCTCACAAAACTACAGATCTGAGAATTCTAGAGCATTGAACCATGGAAGTTAATGTGATGTCAAACTGCTATCATTCTGCAGCGTGGATGCAGCCAAAGTGAAAACATATGATCATTTACACATGTCCCAAATGCTGGCTTTCTGATCATATGATAAAATAAATATCCTTGCGCTGCAGTTATTTAGTGAATACTTGAAATGCTTGACGATCTATAGAAACAGACAGAAAGATGGTGAATGCCAGCTCAACATGGAAATGCATTGTGCAGGCAAATTGCCTTCTTCATGATTAAAACTGCCAGGAAGAGCATAATTAAGTGGTATGCCATGTCTGCCTTCAGCTTTCTGCTTACTACCTGAGTATTTGAAGGAAGAGATTTTCATTTTTGTGTGTGTGTGTGTTTCTCCTGCAAATTCTTGATGCAGCTGATCGCCTCAGGTTAGGAGATGTCCACAAAGGTAAATAGCTATTCCTCTTTTCCACCTCCTTACACTAATGTAAATAGAAATTAACAAGTACACACAAAGATATACGTGTATAGGTTTATATCCTGCAGGGGCAAGTTGATTATCCTCAATTAGAAAAAATAATTTAGAGTATCCAATTTGTATTGTTAAACCTCTAAAAAGGAGAAACTTTCATTATTCTCCAAGGGTCAAGAGAGTCCTTAGGGTACTAATGAAGAATTTTCAACTAGAAATAATAGGATTAACATAACAGACCTCAATGATCAATAGCTGCCACCATCAGGAATGCTTTCCAAATTAGCACTAAAAGCAACTAATGGCAAACATGGATTATTGACCATGACTGTCATAGTAAACTCTGTGGCTGATTGTGGATCTTGGAAGGAGAGTTTGGCACTTTCTGTGGGCCAGCTGATCAGACACAGCAAGAAAGGGCTTGTGTGATTAAATATACAACTCTGTAACATCTGTAGAACTTGTCTAGAAAAAATGCAGGCTGCAAATGTGTATTCTACTTTTAAACGATAACCCTCGGTCATGCTGGTTGTATGATTATGAAAGTTGTAGTCTATTGAAACAACTTGTTTAGCCCTTGTTTTTTCTTGAGGTCTACTCTCACTACTTTCTAGAACAGGATAAACAATCATTCCAATAATTTCCTGCACAGAAATTGGTATGTATTTTAAAGTGATATCCCCAAAATGAATGCATTTTTGTATGCATCTCTCCAATGTGTATACTGTTTTTTGTTGACCAAAGTGTGTCTCTGTGAGTATTTCAAATGAATCCACTTGTACTTACAAATGAATATTTTGGCATGAACATTTTCTCCAAAAATGCATTGCAGGTCTCAGAATTTTATGGATTGTAAAAATAAAATACACTTTACTCTCCTATCAATCTCAGAATGTGCAATGTTAATATTTAGGGAACAAAATGTGAACTCAGAACCAACAAAAATAATTTGTCCTTTTTCGCCACCAAAATGCCTACTTTTTATTCTAGCTCTACTTTTGAAAATATTGGTATATAGATTCTGAAATCTGTGTGATGGCACACCTGAGCCTTTGGGGAAACTATAGTGTCTGGCTTTACTTGGGGGCTATCTGTATACTTTCTGTTAAGATCAAGACTCTTAACATACAGAGGCACTTTAGGCAAGGTGAAAGATAACTAAAATGAGTTTACTGAAAACAAGATGAATAAAGGGTTAACTTCACCCGGGACTATTATAAGATAGTTTAGAACAATGTATTACAAAAGGAGATTTTGCTGGTTGCAGTCATCTCTCTGGAGTCATTGAAATTCTTCTACCTCTGATGCAAAGTGATGATTTACAGGCTGGAGTTTATAAACTGTCTTAATCTTCTTTCTTGTGAAGCTTAAGCTGGTCAAAAGCTTCTGTTGTCTCTGGGACTGGTGGTATATGAATAGTGGCTAAATGCTGGTGCTAAGGATGCCTGCTTTGGATTGCTTGGGCCTAGGATTACCAGATAATACCCAAGCCTCTAGTCTCTTTAGCTCTGCTGCAGAAAAAGGAGTTTAGTAAGAGAGCTCTATTCAAGCAAATGGAATAGACCAACTAAGGCTGGCCTCTAGGGGTTTTTTATGCTCCACCCAAAAACTAATACAAAAGGAGGTATCTACATTATTGGGAAAATCTATAAACAGAGGGCACTAAAGCAAAAGAGAGGAAAAGGCAGAGCCAAGACGTCACAAGCTACATGGTTCAAAAATTACAGGAAAAAAGCATGGCCCAACTTACCGGGCCGGGCCTGTTGCAGGGCGGGGCGTTCCCCCCCCCCATCATGGCGGCGGGCGGCGGCTTCTTGTTCCCAGAAGCCTCCTCGGGGCGGCGGGAAGGTTTCCCGCCGCCAGTCCCTGCTGGCCAATGGCAGGCCAAACTACCCTGGCTGCCATTGGCCAGGCCCTCCCCGTGGGCGAGCCCAGCGTCGGCGCCGCCCCCGGGAGGCCGACCAGCAGCCATTCGGCTGTTTGGCCAATGGTAGGCCAGACCACCCTGGCTGTCATTGGCCAGGCCCTCCCCGTGGGCGAGCCCAGTGTCAACGCCGCCCCCGGGAGGCCGACCAGCAGCCATTCAGCTGTTTCAGCTTGCCATCCCGCCCACCCTGCATGCATTCATGGTATGTTGTTATCGTCACAACTGTTCGTTGGCGTGTGACATGGGTCCCGGATCTCGTATTAATACTCCCCCCCTTTTCATTGGCATAAGGGGGGGGAATATCTCAGCTACCACCAGGCGGCGCTGGGTTGCCGACTACCAGGTCTGGTGTTGGTTGCGCCTTGGCTTGTTTATGATCGGGCAGCAATGGGCTGTCCAATCGTTGATCCAGGACCCATGTCGGGCAGCCAACCCTTCATTCCGGTAACCAATAAAATGTTGTGGCCAGTTTCACCCAAAAAGTTATGTTGTGATTGTGGTTATTTGTTCATCATCATCCGGCGGAGGCAGTTCGCCCGTGCCCAGGCAACAGTTATGGAAAATGCACACGACAGCCCATCAATAAGTCTGTTCTTCAGTAGAAATAGATGAAGGTGATTAATATTCTTGTGTTCGATGTATGGATTGATATATAGACCATATCATGTCTGTATAGTATATGACTGGATAGGAGGCTGCAAGAGAATTATAAAGAGAAGGATGCAGAGAGAGAAGAATTTTCTACAAAGAACAATGATTTCAAGGAAAAGAAAATATCTGGAAGGAAATGTCTGATGGCAATACAAAAATGAGTCATTCCAGAGACTGATGGATTTAGATATATAGATAAGACAGTACATGCTGAGACAGTAATCCCAAGATAGACAACACCAAACATACATAAGACAGGGAAGGAAGGAAAATAGCATACCTTTCTGCAGTTAACAAGTCTCCTTGCCTGCCTTCCTGCCCTTGTCTAGAATGTAAACTCTCAACATAAGTGAACGTTAAGAATTTTAATGAAGTGTACACTTTAAATGTATTAAACTGAATTATGCAAGAAAACAGCAGGATAGCAACAGATGTACAGATCTGAGGGTGACATGCTTAGTTTCACTTGATGAATGTTTGTTTTGTTGTTCTGAAAAATTAATGTAATTAAATATTTAAAGAGAACAAGCAAAGCTTAAATTGACTTGGGATGGATGTCTTTCTTCCAAGAGCACTTACAAATAAATAAATATGTCAGCTGTGTGTAAAATATGGGAAGGATGGGGGCTGTTTTGTCTTGTACTATTCATTATTTTATTACAACATTACAGGACTGTCAAAGACAGCAATTTGAAGGTTTGGTAACACTATTGTCATTTTTAGTTTTAGAAAGGTAACTAGGAGAAGAAAGACTAATGTATACAAATTCATATTTTGCAGAAATGCAAACAACAATTATAATCAGCCACATGGTTTATTAGGTTTTGGTGGGCTAATCTCCATATATATTAAATATGAATCATGGATGTTTTCAAAGTAATGTTGGAAGTATAGAAAAATCAGGCAAATCTCCCTGTGTGTGTGTGTGTGTGTGTGTGGGGGGGGGGGGGGTTAACTGGAGAGGCCTGACTTCAAATCCTTGTTCAGCTGCATTCCTATGTAATAGGGGCAGTGGGTGAGTGAGCTGGAAATGGACCAGGAATTCTTCAATATAATATTAATTCATTTAAGAGATGTGAATGTCATTGGCTATACTGATACATCAGTCTGAATCCTACTTAAAGTAAAATTACTGAATCAATTGTTGATTACTGAGTCAACATGCACTGTAGGTCAAATATCATTGATTCAATGACTTCACATTAGTCAAAACTAGCAATAGGATTATGTTTTTCAACCATCATTTGAAGAGTTAGGTACAACTCCTGTTCTTTCATACTTCCTTCTTCTGCTGTTTGATCCATTCAGCTATAAAATAGCTTCCATACTTTCTCATTCCTTTATTTGATCCATTCAGCTTAAAATAACTTCCAGCTTTGTTAAATTGTTCACAAACTGGGAAACCATGGTTGGAGTGAGTGTTCCAAACGAGTGGTGTATGAAACAGCACAGGATCCATTCTGTTTTCATTTCGAATTTCGGGTGTTCTCTCTCCCCCCCCCCCCCCCCCAGTTCTATTTTCAGGAATATTTTTCCCAAAATGAAAACTGAACTCAGGTTCCGAATTACAAATCTGAATGCCCCACCACAATCTCCTAGAATCTTTCTGAAAATAGAATTTGGGGGGGGGGGGGTAAAGTTGAAATGAAAACAGAACAGATCCACACACCCTTACTCCAAAATCCCTGGAGACTGAGACCTTTGGATGTCATGGAAATCTTTTCAATAGATTTTCAAGCAACCTTTCCAACTTTAGAAATAAGTACAAGGTACCTAACATATATAAAAATATCATGGTTTCAATTTGAAAAATCCCAACCAAATTCCCAATTACATTTAAGTAATCCATATAATGGTATGTATATGACAAAACGTATATATTGGCAAAATAACTAGAAAAGTTAAGTGTGAGTTGGCAGTAACAGTCACAGTCAAAAATGAAAAAAATGTCATTTTGGAAGAAGAAGAAAAGCAATTTTACAGATTTACAGATTCATGTGGTGTTTATTCTTGGTAGCTGGTATATAGTAAACAGCATATTGCATATGTATATACTACTTAGGAAAGAGGCACAATGGATTTTGAGATTAGCCCAATGGTATGTAAGAGGTTAAGCACATGGATTAGCCTCTCCTAATGCATTTTATTAGACAGACAAGTTGCTTTGTGAAATTGAAAGGTGTTTCTTTTTAACAGACACATAGCATCCAGAAAAATGTGGAGCTGTTTCTTATGGAAATAAAATGCCAGTCTCCAAATAAAAGGAACTTCCAGCTAGACTTAATTATAGTGTCTGAATTCGGAATCTGCTGGTTTCCCTTTCTCAAACATTTGATTTCTAATAAAACCTAATGTTCTTCCGTTTCCAAATATGAAGAAAGTGCCAAAATTTTCCTATATTTTTTACTGAAAAAGAACTAAAATAAAAATTTCCATCCTTCTGCACTGGCAAAATGCAATAGGTACAGTTATTTCGAGTGTTCAGAATACTCTCATTGCTGGAAAGGCACTCTTAAAAATAAAGTATGTCCCCCCCCCCCCCAAATAGTTGGCAGCCCTAATTTAGCACCACAAGCATGTTTGAATACTCAGTAATTTAAACCTTTAAGACAAAAATCACTCAAAGTTATAGGTCTAATCTTTCTTCTGAGGCTGGGAAACAAAGCCACACTTGACATACATCATTGTTATTGTTGTTGTTGTTGTTGTTGATATTTATCTTTCTCAAAGCATTGTATGCATTAGGATACAATTTAAAATATACAAATATGCAAACATTGAAACAGAATTAAATATAAACAGTATTTTAAAATTCAGTAAAAATCCATTAAAACATATTCAAAATTATAACTTACTCTTAGATGATGAGTATCTAAGGTGATAATAACTATCCTATGTTTAATTCTATTTTAATATTTATATGTTGTAGATTTTAAATTGGAATTTCCCCTGTTAGCGTTGTGAGCTGTTTTGAGCCTTGTTTAAGAGAAGAAAATTGAATATAATAACCATACTCCATATTTATATTCAATGTTGTAGCTTCTGTTAATTTTTGTTGTATATTTTACTTATTTCTGTACAAATATTTCATAGATGAAAATTTGGGCATCTATGGACAAGTAACATTGGAATGTGTTACAGATGGAACACTGTTAACAAGGAAGAACATACAAGCTGGGAGAGGCTGCTTGAGTATGCTTTTGTCCAAGCCATTTGGGATCTGAAGATTCTGTCTCCTCCTCTATGTCTTCCCTGCTGAGTGGAAATTACACTTTAAGCTTAGTTCCCAGCCTTTAAAGCAGGGGTCCCCAAACTAAGGCCAGTGGCCCTCCAAGGTCACTTACCTGCCCCCCACCCTAAACTTTAGACTTAGGGTCACTTTAAGTCTGAAATGACTTGAAGGAACACAACAACAACAATCTTAATTAACTTGACCATCACATCAGCCAAAAGGAAGCCCACATTTCCCATTGAAATTGTTATACCCCAGCCACCTTTGGCTTCTGAACCTGATTCAGAAATGAACTTTGACCAGGATGAAGCTTATTTTGACCTTCGCCCAGTTCTCTCAGCTCCTTTCAGTTACAGCTGCCAGCTGTTGATAATTCAGATGCATCCTTAATTGGGAGAGATACGGGAGATGTTACTCCCGTGGCCGAACCAGATGTCCAGAGTTCTCCAGAGAATGTGCCCTTCAACCAAAAGGAGTTTTTGTTTTGCCAGAGATCAGAGAAACAGGAACTTAGAAGGAGTAGCCGCTTGGCATCTTGAGGGGATTGTGGATAATAAGATTCCCTTGGGAACCTTTGGGGAGTTTGGTCTCCCTTTGTTGGAATCTGATCTTCATTCCATAAAAGTGTCTTGCACTGCAAACATCTTGCAGTGTAGACATAGCATTTTCTGAGAACACTTAACCGACTCCAGTTCCCTGATTTCAACAAGCCAAGCCTCCTGTTCCTGGCGGCCAAGCCGAGCCGCGGCTCCCGATTGAAACCGGAGTAAATTCACTTCCTTGCCTTGTTCCTGAATCAAGATTGTGTTTAACTCCGTATTGTTCCTGCCTTGATATTCAAGATTACCTAGTGACTTTGGACCTTGTTCTTTGGACCTTGTCATTTACTCTTGCTTCCTTGTTGTTTTCCCCATTCAAGAACTTTCAAATAGTTTTGAGCTTGTTTCGGTTTCTGGACTTTGGACAATAATATTGGACATTTCTCTTCAATCCTTTGGACTAATTCATACCTTATTATAAAGGACTATTCCTCTCTCATCCTTTCCACTTATTCATTCCTGAATTTATTATTGTTTTAATAAAGATATTATATGATTATTGGTCTCTGTGTGGTTTCTAGTGCTCGCGCTGCCTTGGGGTACAACAGAAATATTGTTATGTTTATGTTGGGTAATTTTAAAAAAATATTGTATTGTTCCTTTGCACTACCAATAAGATATGTGCAGTGTGTATAGGAATTTGTTCATGTTTTTATTTCAAACTATAGTCCCTCCCCTCCTCGACAGTCTGAGGGACTGTGAACTAGCCCTCTGTTTAAAATGCTTGAGAACCCCCTTCTCTAAATTATGTAGATGAGGGAGAAAGAAGGAGTGAAATCAGATTTTTTTTTTAAGCGCTTGAAAAAATAGATGGCAGAGGACTAACTGGGACTGTCCTGGCCAAGTCAGGCCACTTTTTTACATCATATCCTACCTTGGGAGGCAGTCTCTATTTCTTTTCTACTTACTTATTCCAGGAAGTCTCCTGCAAGGGTATTTAAGTTTCACATACAATCTGTGTTTATTGTCAACAAGGATTGTTCATCAATCAGTAAAAGTAATAAACAAACAAATACTACTTCATGCTGGACATAAGCAGACCCTTTAAGACAACAAACAATCATTCAATAACAGGAAAACTATTTCCAACTTAATGCATCCATTTTGCCCTTCAAGTAATCAAGCAGACTACACGGGAAACAAAGCAAGAATTGTGAGAAAAAAAGCAGCTTGATGCTCAAGCTTTGAAACATGAAGCCTGGAAAAGGGGATATATATTTATATAGATGTGTTTGTGTGTGTTTTAGAAATGCATTTGTTCCAAAGGCTTACAACTATTTGGAATAGAGGTTAGACAAGCAGTGTGTCTGATGAACTAGATGGCAATTGAGATTAAATCATAATGCCAGTGAGCTAAAGTGTATTAATTTGACATTTAAACTCGGGTTATCACTTTATCAAATTATCTTAACATTTCTGTATTTAAACAAAAATACTGAGGCCATCTAAGAAAATTCAAAAGAAAACAAATGGCCAGCAATTACAAAACTGATAAAACCTTACAGGAAGAAGGAGCTCTGTTAAGAGAACTGATTTAACCAGTTTCTTTTTTTCAGTGCTCTCTAGTATTATAAACATTTCCCCCCTAAAGTGCATTACAGTCAATATTTAATGTAGCAATTGACTTACAGACAAGGAGGAATTTAGACAGTCTTGCTGAAGACATGAAATGTAAAGCAATGTTTCCTGCAGTTTGGCCAGGGGTCACCAGTTTAATATGCAATGGAATTCTTAGATGCCAAAAAACACCAAATAATTTGCTCACATACAGTCATGCTGCGAACATATTTGGAAAGTAAAGTAAACTCACAAACCTTCTCATACCTAGTACGAACAGGGGTCTCAACTTTGTGAAAGAACATTTTTTTAAAAAAAAAAGAACCAAGTACTCTCTGGGCTTTTTTCCACAAGAGACAGTGATTTTTGTACAAAATGCACTGTTAATTGTGAATAAAATTAATTTTAGCAAGTCCTAAAATACAAACACAATCACAAATATGCAAAAGCTCTTGATAATTGCTTGTTCTTACATGCAGTTTAGTCACTAAGTGATGCTGGTCTATGTTGTGTTTGAGCTGATTTAGATGCATGAAATTATATGTCGGAGGTGCTTTGAATGCGATTTCCTGCTTCTTGGCAGGGGGTTGGACTGGATGGCCCATGAGGTCTCTTCCAACTCTACTATTCTATGATTCTATGATTCTATGTTATGTAAAATTAGAAATTCTGCATTCATTTTAGAGTCAACAAAGACACTTGTCTTCTTGCTTACAATAATAAGATAAGCAATTGTATATATGCTTAATCTAAGGTCATTTCCAAGTTTGGTTTATTTGCAAAGGTTTATATCCGATTTGGGAGACTATGGACTTTATTGCACAAAGGATGCAAACCAGCATTGAAATAAGACTATCCCATTTGGTGACAGCTCCTATCACACAACCATCTGTGTATCTTATTGTCTGTCTGCCACTTCAGTATGATAAACCATCATTGCTATTGATGAAGAAATGTCAGTAGCCACAGATCATTACAGGTAACTGTTATTTTCCTGGTTCAATGTGGCTATCCTCCTTTTGAGTGAGCATGCAAAATTGCTTTTTTAAAAAAATGCAGGGCAGTGAAACTGAATGAAGGCAGATTTATTATATTAAACAGAAGTAAAGTGTCAGGATTGGCAAATCGATGCAGTTCTGCGAATGCAGAGAGATGTGATAGTGCTCATCCTGATATATTGCTGTTATTTGTGGTTGCGTGATGGGATAGAGGCTTCATGCAATAAAGTCATATAAGTTCGTAACAAAGGCTGCATCTTCACTAGTTTCTTGCATAGTAAGTATCTTTATATAGTTTAATCACTAGGCAGTTCTAGATGTTACTCTGTCTGAATTGAAATAATAATAATAATAATAATAATAATAATAATAATAATAATAATAATAATAACAATAATTCTTTGTTTATATCCCACTTTTCTCCCTTACAGGACTCAAATGCTGCTTCCATTTGATGCTGTTCTGTTTTCATTACAGAAAGATAATAATGTGACTTTTTTAGCTTCCTGACTACTGTACCCTCTAAATTTTCTATGAAATTTTCATGTTAGGCTAAGTTATCATGCCAACAAGTACAAGGTTACTGTAGCAGATGAAATTTAAAGTTTCATAAAGAGAAACGTGAACCCTATTTGTGAAATTTCTTTCCCAATCTCAAGCTCTGGAGGTACATGCTCTATCCTCATTCCTTCAATTTCTAGCCCCATTATTAAAAATCTATAATGCAAAATTTATAATTGAGATATAATCACCTTCAAATAAATATGGTTACAAAATCAAGGGAACACTGACAGGGCAGCATATCAAGTGGCATTGAGACTAGGAAACATGTTCACTTGAACCTAGTTATATCTCTCTTTTAAAATGGAGATGTTGAGTGTAAGACACATGGAACTGGAGCCTATTTCCCTGATTTCCTGTATCTCATTTTAAAATGCAACATCTGAATAGGGCTTACATCCTTTTAATGACCCAGGTAAATGAAGTTCAGACAAGTTACTTCTTTAGTAAAAAGAAGATGAAGGTGAAAATGTAGAAGACAAAGAAGAATAAAACAAAGAAGATAAGAAGATAAAGAGGCTACTTTCCATTTGTAAATAAGCACTTGTGCTAGAAAGTGGGTCTTCTACTACACGATATAAGTTTTGTTGCAGTTTATTTGAATTTCCTGTGCTAGGAATGGTGTAATTTAGATTTGCTGCTAGCCATTTGCCAAAGTCTAACTTTGGTGCACTTGTTGACAGGTGCACAGTCAACAAGAGCTGAACATTTGCAAATATTAAATGGATAATAGCTTTTCTGGGGCCCAGTGCGGGGCGGGGTCCCATATACTTTTGGAAATTTTGGTTTGCTTATAAGTGTCTGCAACCACGTTGCTTCTTCTGTCTGCCTCTTGGCTAAATTGGGGGGGGGGGGGGTCCAAAGCCAATGAACTACCTTGACAACAGGGATGCTACTGCTTCTGGTTTAAATGCAGTTAGACAAGTAGCAGCCTTCTAGTTGTCTTGACAACATTAATATGTTCCTTCCCCTGTACAACATGCTAATGCCACAGTGCCTTTGTGACCTTCAGTAATCACTAGAAGCAGATTGTTGAGGAGAGGACACAAAGTGTGCAAGAAAAAAGCAACTTCTTTTGACTAAGCCCTAATGTAAAATCAGAAGTCTCACTTTCCTAATATACTGTGAAGTTTCACAGTTAGGGTGGCAGCTACAATAATAAGCACTTCATTATTAAAATCTGCTGAATATTTCTATCAAAATCTAGAGGTCTGGAGATATCCAGTGACCCTTGGTCATCATAATGGATGGAAGTTTTTTTTTAATAATAGATTCATTACTTCACACATTCTTGCTCTCATTAAATACATCTCTGGAATAAGATGCAGAATGTCATCCAGGGGCTCCAATAATAAAACAATGTGTAGCATTCTTGTACATTTATCTGATAGTGTCCAAGAGAACTATTATTTAGATATCAAAGCTGGTACAAAAAATGTAGAGGAAGATCACAGGTGCCTACCAAAGGGGCATTGAAACATTTGGCCAAAGTTTCTAAGCATCAAAATGAGACTGTTGTTAGTTTAATGAAGGAACAATCCATGTTTTTCCCTTTAACAAATCAATAGAAATCACAAAAATTATTGACATTGCTCTGAAAAGATTGAAGTTACAACAGATTTAGTAAGCAAGTAATTTTAGAGCCAAGGCCTATGCTTTTATCATCAGTAATGTTGGCTTCTAGCAGGACTTATGTACAGGTTAGCACATATCTAACCTATGGTATATGTAGTGTGTTGTGTACCCTATGGATGCTGTACAGAATGAATCAGTCCTTAAGTGGACATAGTGTTAAGAGTATTTAGGGATCATTTTATGAAAATCTAACAATTTCAGCACAAGATTTCCCCCTTACTTTTTGTTTTTTTCACAAACACATTTACATGGAAGTTTTACCCTCCCTTTCATATTTTAAATGTTTAAAATTAGTGCTGTTTTAAATATAATAATACATTATGTTTTTAGAAGTTTTAAACTTTTTAATCTGATGATTTGTGTTTACCTCTATTTTGTTTTAATCTGTGTTGTGACCTGCTATGGGTTTCATCATCAAAATCAAGCAAAATATAAGTAAGATAAATAATAGATATATAAACTAAAAAAGGTGTCTTTATAGGCTATTTTCTCTTGTTGTTCTCCAAAGTAGATTTGTTAGGTGTGGTTAGACTGAATATTGAAAAGGATTTATTTCTAAATCATGCTATTCACATGGAAGGGGGGGGGGTGGACATATTCATTTGCATTAAGAGAAAACTCTTTATGCAAAAGAAAGATAATTAAAGTGGATAGCACGGGAAAAGTCCTGTGCTTTTTCTTAATTTTAATTATTCACATTCTCTAGAACCTTCTGTAAAATTTCATTTTAAACAGCCAAGAGTTCTGGGCAAAATGTTATAATTTAAATAATATCCTTACATTGAGACTTGGGAAAGTAAGGCAGGAGGATTAATAATAATGAAAAAGAAGATGACTCAATATGACGTGGCTGATTTACAGTGTCCAGGGACATTCACTGGGAGCCATTAGGAGCTCTTTGAAAAGAAAATGTAAGTCATGTCTGAACTTCAAAGATCATGCAATCTGGGAAATATCATCCAGTTTCAGATTGTAAATATTTTATGACTAAAACTCTATTAACTCCTAAGTGTTTTAAATTCCATAATGTTTTAAAATGACTTGGGAGCATGAGGAAAATATAAGGAAGGAAAAGGAGTAAAATGTTTTGAAATAAAATAGTGAAAGAAGGTTTGTGTTAAAAACCAAATAATGCTTTAAAAAAAACTCATAGAAAACATCTGACATAGGAAACAGCACACATGTAACCCTTTGATATCGTTTTAAGCATTATGGCTCCATCCGATGGAATCCTGGGACCTGTGATGTGCGCTGAATTCTCCAATAGAGAGCTCTAACTCCCCTGAACTAAAGTAGTAGCACTCTTTAGTAAAGTATTCTCAGAACTAGACTAAACTACAAATCCTAAGACTCTATCAGTGTGCAGAATATATGTCTATTTCAGATTGCTGTGCACTTAATAGCCATCATTGGCAGCTACTGACATTGACATTATTTGGGAAGTGCTCTGCTTTGGATTTTAGCCTGACTTTCATAGTTTGAGGATAGGATTCATCACCTTGAAAAAAATGTTATGTTATTACACAGATTGCTCATAAGACTCACTCGTTTGGGATGGGGCTGCTGTTAAGCTCAAAGAAAGCAGGAAAGGCTGAACCTCCACCCACATAGGTCACAATGCCTGTCAATACTAAAGTTCCAGGGCTTTGATTTTGCAAGCCCTGACTTGAATATGCCACTTACTTCTTTCAGATTAGTTTCCTAAAACCTAAATCTAAGTCACCTTGTCTGTATCTTGAGAAATCTGAATAATGACCAAGTAGCAACAGTAAGAACAGACCAAGGAACAACAGACTGGTTCAAGATTGGGAAAGGAGTATGACAGGGCTGTATCCTCTCACCATACCTATTCAACTTGTATGCAGAACGTATTGTGCAATGTGAGAGGCTTGATGAATACAAGGCTGGAGTTAAAATTGCTGGAAGAAACATTAACAACCTTAGATATGCAGATGATACTACTCCAATGGCTGAAAGCGAGGAGGAGTTGGGGAACCTTTTAACCAAGGTGAAAAAAGAAAGCACAAAAGCTAGGTTGCAGTTAAACATTAAAAAAAACCAAGATTATGGCAACCAGACTGATTGATAACTTGCAAATAGAGGGAGAAAACGTAGAGGCAGTGACAGACTTTGTATTTATAGGTGCAAGGATTACTGCAGATGCAGACTGCAGCCAGGAAATTAGAAGATGTTTACTTCTTGGGAGGAGAACAATGACCAACCTCAATAAAATAGTGAAGAGTAGAGATATCACACTGGCAACAAAGGCCCGCATAGTTAAAGCAATGGTATTCCCCACAGTAACCTATGGATCTGAGAGCTGGACCATAAGGAAGGCTGAGCGAAGGAAGATAGACGCTTTTGAACTGTGGTGTTGGAGGAAAATTCTGAAAATGCCTTGGACCTCAAGAAGATCAAACCAGTCCATACTCCAGGAAATAATGCCTGAATGCCCACTGGAGGGAAGGATATTAGAGGCAAAGATGAAGTACTCTGTCCAGTCCAGTAGCCAGGATTTTGATTTTTGGGGGGGTGGGGGGGTGAGTCTGAGTGAGAGAGGACCTAGCAAACCTTTTGTATCGTTTTCCAAATACCCCCATCCATATAGGCTATATTGAGACTGGTGATCAGATCATGATATGAATATACACGTACCATGTGCCACGTACCAGTAAGGACTTCTCGTGGACCACCCTGAGGATTTCGGGGGGAGGGGGCTTGAAGCCCCTCAAGCCCCCCCCCCCCCCCGGCTACATGCCTGAATGCCTGACTCTGTCTATATAATGAGAAGACAAGAAAGCTTGGAGAAGAGAATGATGCTGGGGAAAATGGAAGGAAAAAGGAAGAGGGATCAACCAAGGGCAAGATGGATGGATGGTATCCTTGAAGTTACTGGCTTGACTTTGAAGGAGCTGGGGGTGGTGATGGCTGACAGGGAGCTCTGGTGTGGGCTGGTCCATGAGGTCACAAAGAATCGGAAGTGACTGAATGAATGAACAACAACAAAACAAATCTAAATTTTAAATTCTGTAGTGCAGGAATTCATGAGGATAGCCCTGGCAGGTATGCCTCAAAAAGATTCCATAGAAAACAAAATATTAGTGCTTCTATATGAGCAAGATGGCAATCATGTTAGTTGTGCTGCAAAATACCACAAAATCCAAAATCCACAAACAGCAATAACTTTTCTGGGCCATTATGCATTATGCAAGCTCACGTATCAAGAAATTGATATACTGCTTTCCAAATATTTATACTGAAATGCATTTCGTTTTGAATATTTATTTATATTCGAAGGAACTAACACTCCATCATAAAAAACAGGCATCAGAAACTACTGCCATTAAGCCTTCAAAGTTAAAATGTAGAAATAATAATAGTAATAGTAATAATAGTAGTGATAATAATAATACTGCAGACAAAGAATCAGTACAAGAAAACCGCACTACAAACTAGAGCTGACAGCTGGCACAACAAAACACTGCATGGAAAGTTCCTTGACAAAACTGAAGGAAAAACTGATAAGGAGAAGACCTGGCTCTGGCTCACAAATGGGATACTGAAGAAGGAGACAGAAGGCCTGATCCTTGCAGCCCAGGAGCAAGCCATCAGAACAAAGGCAATTAAGGCCAAGATCGAAAAATCAGCTGATTACCCAAAATGCAGGCTGTGAAAGGAAACCGACAAAACCATTGATCATATCCTCAGCTGCTATAAGAAAATCACACAGACAGACTACAAACAGAGGCACAACTATATGGCCCAAATGATCCATTGGAACTTATGCCTCAAGTATCACCTCCCAGCAGCAAAGAACTGGTGGGATCACAAACCTGCAAAAGCATTGGAAATTGAGCAAGCAAAGATACTGTGGTACTTCCGAATCCAGACTGACAAAGTTCTGGAACACAACACACCAGACATCACAGTTGTGGAAAAGAAAAAGGTTTGGATCATTGATGTCGCCATCCCAGGTGACAGTCGCATTGACGAAAAACAACAGGAAAAACTCAGCCACTGTCAGGACCTCAAGATTGAACTTCAAAGACTCTGGCAGAAACCAGTGCAGGTGGTCCCAGTGGTGATGGGCACACTGGGTGCTGTGCCAAAAGATCTCAGCCGGCATTTGGAAACAATAGACATTGACAAAATTACGATCTGTCAACTACAAAAGGCCACCCTACTGGGATCTTCACACATCATCCAAAAATACATCACACAGTCCTAAACACTTGGGTAGTGTTCGACTTGTGATTTTGTCATATGAAATCCAGCATGTCTATCTTGTTTGCTGTGTCATACAATAAAATAAATCTTTGATCTTTATTTGTATCCTGCTTTTCTCCCCAAACGGGGCCCAATGCGCTCACCACATTATGTAAAAGACAATAAAAAACAATGTACATATGTAAAACAAATTTACAATCAGAAATAAACATATTTTAAAACATTTATCTAATACAGTTATTGAAAAACAGCATCAGATAAAATAACAGAGCCGTCTAGCCCCTATTTGATTATTGCCCTTATTCTCTATCTTCCTCTATGCAAACCTGTCATGGTTGAAAACAAACAAATTTAAAAGTCTTATTATCACCTCATACACTTGTGGTGCAAGAAGATCCCATAAATAAGCCTCATATTCCTGCAGAGAATGTCTGCTCTGGAAATAGTCCTGGAGCAATCCTTACCTATACTTGTGGAAACCTTCTCCACAAGTGAGTGACCTGAAAACCAAGTTCCATGAAAAACATTTTTAAAAGGCTATGGATCTTTAAATTAAAAAGAAAAGGGTCTGAAAGGCTGTCATACAGTAGATTGAGTAAGCTTGTTCTTTCTTACTCCGCAGAACAAGATAGAATAGATGAGTCAAAACAGCAGGAAAAGAGTTTTGGCTAAATATCAAGGTCAAGAGGTAATGGCGTACTTTGGTAGCCAGTTGCAGTAGGAGTGATGCATGATGCTGCCAAAACATTTCCTCAGTCGTGCAGAACTGGATTTTAGGGTAGAAGGATTGTATATTAATTCTTGTGTAAACATTGGAGTCCCATGGCACACAATTGGATTCTGGCTCAGAAGATTAAGAATAAGAACTGTCATTAAAATCCTTTCAAAATCTATGTAATTTCAACTAGCATGGTAAAAATGGGTCAGGGAGAGGCACAAAACTTTATGAAAGAACATGTACGGTAAGTCTTGTTTCCAAAGAGAAGTAAAATGCTCAAATTACTACTACACAACTTCTTGGTAAATAGTCTGGTAGGGTATGAAGTTTTATTTCTGTAACTTGAGCTGAAAAAAGATATTGCTCTTAAGTGTGTGCTTTCTTCTTTTGAGACTACAGTAGAGTCTCACTTATCCAACACTCGCTTATCCAACGTTCTGCATTATCCAACGCATTTTTGTAGTCAATGTTTTCAATACATCGTGATATTTTTGTGCTAAATTCATAAATCCAATAATTACTACATAGAATTACTGCATATTGAACTACGTTTTCTGTCAAATTTGTTGTATAACATGATGTTTTGGTGCTTAATTTGTAAAATCATAACCTAATTTGATGTTTAATAGGCTTTACCTTAATCGCTCCTTATTATCCAACATATTCGCTTATCCAACATTCTGCCGGCCCCTTTATGTTGGATAAGTGAGACTTTACTGTATTTCTTAGGAACAATAATTAAAGAAACAGACGGTATTAAGAGGCCTAAGAGAAATATTCCACCTAATGAAAGAACATGAAGCAAAATTAAATATCCAAAAAAGGGATGAAATGAATCTTCAATTTCAACAGCAAAAAGAGTCATGGCATGATAAAGAAGGTCCCAGGGATTTCCTTTGGATTTAAATGCAGGTAAGAAAGCAGGAATAGTTTGTGCTGCTTATTATTTTTATTCTTATTATTGCCAGTATTAGATATTGTTTCCGCCGCCGCTGCCTGTGGTTTAGATTATGGTGATGATGATAATAATGAACTTTATTTACACTTCATCTCTTCCCAAAAAAAAATCTTTCTTTAAAGCAATCAGAGCCAGCCACTGTACTGAGTAAGCTATGCCTTACATTCCCACCAGCCACCACTGCAAAGATAAGGAGGAAGAAGATCTCAGCACTCATATAGAGATATACTGCCTATTACATAACTTAAACCAAAGTCTAAGAATTTTATGTTGTGACTGGAAGCAGATCAGTAGCCAATGATACTGCTACAATATTTACAGTAATATCTATACGGCACATAGTTTATCATGTGCAATATTCCTAGTCACCAAGATCATTTATTGACAAGCAGGGTTTCAGGGTTGGTTAGGATTAATTTGTGAAACTGCTTCTAAATTCACATCATCACTGGCTACTGTTTCATTACAACCATGCCAGTGCTATATTCCCATCCCAGGGGAAAATCAAGCTATAAGACAAATAACGAAACCGAAATCTCCCTATTTTTCATTTTGAAAGCAATTGAAAGTCCAGGAATTGCAACCTGAGAAAACAGTTGAGGGAGAACAAAGTTCGATGTCCTTTTGATACATGTTTATGCTTTCACGAAAAGGTATGAGACAAAATCTAAAATAAATTAGACTTTTCCATAAACACATGAAATTTCTTTCCTTTTATACTGACCCCAGCAGGACAGTGATAGATTTTGAAGTTCAAACACTCATTGACACACTCATGCTCTGAATGACAGTTGAGAAATGGAAGTGCTGTGCTGATCCATATCGTATCAATAGTTTTAAGAGTTTTCCTATTTTCCAGGAGGGGGTTAGTTGTAAAGCTAATAAGTCTTAATCACCCATTCAAGACCAGCCACTCAATAATGTTTTGGACTAAAACAGTGATAGCTCACATCTTCTTTCTGGAAAAAAAAACAAGAGCACACTTCTCCTGTGAGGATTGCAGATGCATGCAGAGAAAGTAGGGATGTTATGTGTGGGTGCCCCATGCTGTTATTGGTCCTGCTAAGCTCAAAGTCTTGATGGTACAACCCTCTTCTTTCCTACCGGCTGCCTCTGTTAAGAGTCTGCAAGGAATTCAGGTGGAAAGTGTGAAACAACTGAGTTTAACCTTTGACTGATCGATAAATCTTTTCTAACAGCCAGGCAACTGGTCAGTCTTTCATTTAATATAAAAGCACCACGGGGTCCACCCCTCTGCCTCATGCTCTCGGGTTTCCAAATTTCCAACTTAAATTCATAAAGAGATCACTGCAATAACTACAGCCGATTTTCCCTTTCATGTCAATTATTGCAGCACTGGGAGGATAATTTTCAGAGTCTGATTGTGCCTTTCCAAATACACCAGGAGACTTGATTCTCTTTGCCTCACCGTGCAGGAAGATCAGTAATTGCCTGGAGGTGGATAAAGCATAATGCTTCTATCTTTGCTGAGGAGCATAAATCCAGGTTTATTACAGGGATGTATAAATTGAGTAGAAGCTGTGAGGGGAAACTACATGAATATAAAGAAATTTCTACTTAACCTCCTCCCCCTCCTCATCTTCAAGTAAGTAAAGGACAAGCTAATCCCACCAGTAGGGAAGGGAGAAATTTATAGTTTCCGCTGTATCTAAAATATCATTTTTGCTGTGTGAGCTCTTAAGGAATATAATAACCAATCTCGCACAACCGTCTCAAAGATGTATTTTGACAGCACCCTGCTTAGATAATTACATCAAATGCTCACTCTATACAAATCAATGAAATGGTGATAATTCCCAATCAATCATGTTTACAGATCAGCAGTTCTGTTTTGCAAGGCTGGAGTAGGCAGAGTGAGTTACTTTTGAAAGGATTTTAAAAATGCAACAACTCACTGAGACATTGGAATTTAACTGCATATAGATAGCAGTACAGAAACCACCATCATCTATCTAAAGTTTGTAGAAGGCAACTATATAAATGAAAAATAAAATGAAGTTTGATTTTCATCATTTTCATACATGTAATCAATACATCTTATGATAATTATAATCAAATTTCAGCAGATACAATATAGAAATGCACCATATAATCAAAAGTGTTTTTTACTCTTTTACTTTGATTGCAATATTTCTTAATTAGGCACAAAACCACATATTATTCTCCTTCATTTCAGTGCTTGGGATTTTGGAGAGGATGAAAAAGAAATTGTTTAGGTGAGCTGTTTACTCCCATTTCATAAAGAGGAAAAATAAATGACTGCTCCTCTTCTAATGTCATATAGGGAGAGCAAGGAGGAGCAAAATGTGCCATTCTACTTCATCCTGCTGCTTCAAATTTCAGAAGACAGGAGGGATCATAGCTCTTCCCTCTACACTTATCAGAGACAGAAATACCACTTTCTATCCCTTGAAAGAGCTTTGGTGTGCATTGGTTCCTGAAGGATAATAACGTGCCTACCTCTTGCTCAACAATACATCTATTTATATTTTTCTTCTGATTTCATTCAATTTATTTCCTGGAGCTAAACGTGCTTGACCCCTGTCTTTATTCTCACTGAGTGAGGAGCAGCTTCAGTGGCTGTAAGTGGTTCAATGTGAATGTGCCAACTTCATGTGGAAGCTTGGTTTGAACCTGATGTCTATGATGTGGTTGATGTGAAGGGAAGAAAGCAGAGATCCTTGATCTGAGAGAAATCTGATCAGTATTTCACAGGGTTTCATCCTCTCCAACTGACCCAAGTAGTTCTCTATCATCCCACTTTTCAGCTGCTTTCAAAATGTTCTAATTTCTCTCCCTCTCTCCCTCTAACTTTCACCCTTTGTACTCAGCTTACTTCAATTTCTGAAAACTGACTTCAAAGTTCAAAAATAGTTTGAACTTGGTTAATTCAGCAGGAGGGAGAGAAGTGGGCTCAATTCTGCCTTTATACTCAGTCAAATACAAACTGCTACACATTCTTTGAAGTTCTTCAATGGCAACTTTTGCCACCTTGACCACACTTAGATATTGTTTTATTCTGTGATATGTCAGAAGCTATGGCTTCAAGAAAGATGTGTTATTTTTTGTATCTTAAAATAATAGTGTAACACTGTTATTACACTATAAAAGGGCATAAAAAGTGTGCAAAGTTTAGAAATCTTCAAATAATTTCATCAGGCAAGCTGCAAGGCAACTGAAGAGAAAAAGGTGTACATTTTCAGGCAGGTATTTTTTCAGCAAAGGCTTATTCATTTTTGAAAACACCTGGCATTTTCCAAACTAGTAGTTCTTTGTTAGAAAATAAGTGAGCATGTCAGCAGGATATTACAAAAATCACTGATGCTTTTGCTGCTCTCAAAAGAAGAAAACATGTTTTAATTGAACTTGATCAGAAAAAAAACATATGACCAGAAAATATATAATGAGATACTGGTTTATATTCAAATTAAATTAGAAATGTGTTCTGTTTAAGGGCACACGAGAAACCTTAGATAGTACCATTACTTGCCACTATTGTTAGCACTGAAGAACTAACTCAAATTCCATTTACTTTTCTCTGACAAGGAATGCTAGCAAATGACAGGATTTGAGGCAGACTTCTGGCCTTTAGAATTAGTGAGAAGACTTAATGCTTCACCTCATCCTGTCATACATACAACACAACATTTACTGTGAGCTGCGGCTCTCATGCTTTTTCCCATTTCAAATATACAATAAGCCTATAAAGTAAAATATCAGTTAAACCCATATGTCATACACACTGCACAGAAATAGATAGTGCCCATTTACTCTTTATCTTCCATTCCAGTTACATGTGTGTGTTTTTTAAAAATAATAATAAAATGCATTGAGTAATAATTGCAGTAAACAAAGAGCAGATGCCACAGCAAATCTAATCCGATCCAATCTGAAACTCTGTCACATAAAAGACAGTAAATACATCAGTAGGAAAGAAGAACTTATGAGAATGGGAAATAGGTTCAGTGACCTTTCTGTGTAATAAGATTCAATAGGTTGAGTTAAATCTGTTTTTCTTTTATCTTCCTCCTTGTCCTGTCCCCCTACTCCCCATCTCCACTGATCAAATTTGTTTTGTTTTGTAATGCGTTTAAAGTGGAGATGGAGATGCCTGATGGAAAAGATCTATGCTACACAACAGAAAAGAGCCAGTATGTTCTGTCTGTAGCAGAACATCAGAAGATGAAAAGTCAAATCAGTGAATGAGAGAGAAAAACACTTCTTATCACTTTTGATCCTCATGAAGAAAGTTGCAGTACAGATACCATCCTAAAATTGAGGATGAACCAAAGACACAAGCAGATTATGCACACACCATTTATGGATTTCATGGCTAGATGGAACAAACTCTGCGAGTCCATATATGTCTTCATGTCATCTGCTGCCTTATGGCAATGATGTGAATTTCATATGGTTTTCTTAAAGTAGTGGTTCTCAACCTGGGTTACCCAGATGTTTTTGGCTTACAACTCCCAGAAATCCCAGTTTATCAGCTGTTCGGATTTCTGGGAGTTGAAGGTCAAAACATCTGGGGATCCACAGGTTGAGAACCACTGTCTTAAAGCAAGGGAATACTCACATTGCCATTACCTTCCTCTAAAATATAGCCTACAGCATCTGGCATTCCTATCCAAGTACTAGCCAAATCTGACCATGCTAAACTCCCAATATCTGAGATGAGTTGTTGCCTTCAGAGTGGGCGTAACTAGCATAAAAGCCAATGAAACTCGTTATTTTGAAGGTTGGGTCATCATATAATCATTAACTGTTTTCCCAAACACTCTCTTGCTAAGAAATTATTATTTTTGTTTTTCATTGTTCGCACTAACCACACTTTTAGCTTGTCTTGACTGCAGTTAAATTCTTTGTTATGTATGGGACTAGAAGCATGCATGAGCTCCACTGTTAGCAGCAGGGTTCCAGACAATTAATTTCTTCCTATGGAACCATTAATATATGCAGGGGCTGACAGAATAATATAAGCAAAAAGGCTGGAGGTTTCAATCTCTAAGGAATTTATAATTTCAGTTTTGGAAATGATTGCAAAAGAGAACAATGAAATGCAACAGCAAAAACAAGCATACGGTAACTGGACACAAACAGTTTCACAAGCGTAGGATTAACAAGGAATGGGCATTCACTACCCTTTAACAAAGTGGTGGAGGGTTTGAAAATAATGTCTCAAATAACATTACCCATAAAATACTTGAGGGAGCATAACAAGGCATGATTTTGAAGTTTTAGATATTTGTTTGTAGTTAGTGCATGCTCAATGAGGCTTCACAACCTTAAATATCCCTGTATTCAGAATTCCTTTTATTTATCCAAACTCTCTGTTTAGTCATTATCCTAATAGCACAGAATCATGTAAGCACTTCAATTCCCTTAAACCCAAAAGAGGTCTTTCACAATAAGAATCCCAGCCAGCTCCCCATAGTTTCCATCTTTAAGAAATCATTATTGGGTCTACCACTCATTCATTCTTACAGTGATTTCAAGACAGCATATATAAGTATTTTTATCCCTTTCTCTTATATATCCTCCAAGGGTAGAAATCACTTAATTGCCTAGTAGCTTCTCAGATGTCAGTAATTGTCCCTTCTGGAGACTTTTTTAACCATAAAAATAAAGCTTTTTCTGACTACTTTGCTTTTTGATCACATCCTTAAGAAGACAATTCCTCAAAAAAAATTTTCCCTAAAATTATGAGATGAAAACTAACTTGTTACAATGTTCTACTCTGTTGCCTCATGATGATATGAAGTTGGCCACAGCTTCTTGAAGGCCATGCCAGTGAAGAAAATATTCCGACATGTTCTAACAAGCTAGTAAGGCTTCACCTCTAGTTTCAATGGCAGACTGCATGTGTTTTACTCACAAATATGGCCAGTCATGTACAGACAGAAAGTTGGCCAACAGCTGACAGTCACATCAGCTAAAATGGTGGTATAAATTGGTTGCAACTTGCATCAATGGACATTCAATCCACACCAAAAAATGACAAATCTTCAACACCTCATTTTGATATTAAACATGTGAATGCTAGTTTCAGTGTGGCGACCTAAACACTTTTCAAAGTGTATATAACACTAGAATGCATACATTTTGTCTAAATTAATACTTCTCAGCTTTGTTGTTCTTTAATTGGAAGAACAGTGAAAGACAAGACCTACCTGGCACACCAGGGGGTGTTTTCAGGTATTTTCCATTAAAATGCTGAATAACTACTTCACATTTTTCAGTAGATTCCATCCTGGGTAAAAATAAAGAAAATGATTATTATTAAATATCTGTTACTGCACAATGATCAGGAAAAAAATTAAATGAATTACTTGATTGGGGAAGAAGGCCCGCAAAAACAAATCTTGTAGAATTTCATAAAAGAACAGAGAGAACATTTCATTCCCATTTTGAATTAGCTGGCATGAGTCTGTTGTCTTTTTAAATGTATTTACATGACAGCAGTAATATGCATTCTAATTCCCATTTGCCTCAAAGCCAATGTTATACTTGCATATGTACAAATGTTTGTTTAACAGTTGATGATTTCATAGAGATGCAGAACTGATCTTCCTCAAATATAATAAAAAGGCAGAACAGAAAGCAAACTCAGTAGAGTTAAAATGAGGAAACAGTCTAAATATTACACATGTTTATTTAAAAACAAGTAAGGCATAAAGATATACATACAATGATTACAAATACAATGATTAAGAATAATATTTTGAAAGCATAGTATTCTTGTTGTAAAATGCTTCTCCTGATGGATGCAATTTTCCCACCTAGAGTTCTTCTCTCAGTGACAAAGACACTATTAATAGATTAGCTGATGGAAAGTTAGAACTATACCTTCTGTAAACTTCTTATTTCTGGAGATAAAAATGACCATAGTATTCATACCAACATTCATTCCACAGAAATCATCCTCCAGGAGAAATGATCACAGTTAGATTTCTGCTACTTAAATGTATATATCTGTACCAATCACTACCTTAAACACTAATGATTCTCTTACATGAAATAGAGGTATTTATATTAATCAGTGGCATACAGTTATCTGTGCCTAGACTTGTTCCTGCTACTTTGTGGAATCCCTAATGTTATAAATACCATACTTTCCTTAAAACTGGCATAGACCAGGCCTATACATTATGACAAGATAAATATTATTGACATTCTTAACTTTTCTTTCAATCATGAAATATAAAGCGCAACTACTTTTTTCATTTTGGGATTTACTCATTTTAATCAGATTCACGATTTCCACAAATTCAAGAAGATAATAAATTTAAATGTAAACTTCAAAACAAACTAAAATACTTTTATGTCAGACTCAAACACTGTTTAGCCCACCATGCTATCTGTTTTTATACAGATAGCATGGTGGCTTAAACGGTGTTTGGGTCTGACTACTGGAAGGCATGATTCTAATTCATACCCACCCAAGAAATCCACAGTAAAATTGTGTACTTTATGGAAGACAAAAAGAACAAAAAACTTTGAGACAAAAATGCTGAAGAACTTTGTACATGGGAAAATTCCACAATGGAAGGAAAATGACCTAACAATACTATAACTTAAGGTAAGCCTCACTTGAAGCATACACCTCATAAATGTTTTAAAATCCTTAGCCCATTCAGCCTTAGTAACTTGATCCCTGAAGTCCCATCTAACCACTACACAGGAGAGTTTACATAAGCCCATTTAACTTATAACCCATTTCACCACTATACTATTGTCACTACGACTATTGAAAATCAAAATCTCATCACAGACAGCAGGAGAAGATGTCATAGAATTTCATACCCTATTTTTACAGATGCTTTTAAAATGCATTATTGTATCTTTCCTTTTCCAAGATTTTTGCAAATTAGGTGCAAAGTGCAAAAATAGTATGCAATTTCTTAACTCATTTGTGGGAGAGAGGTGATTACAGTATGTAGTGGACGTTTGCTCTTCTCAATAGATACAGGAAGAAACAAAGTGTTGCTGCTTCTCCTAACTTTTCTGTTCATCTTATTGTTACTTTTCATTGCTTGGCCACAAGTTTCCTAATATCCATCTGTGAAATATTGGAGGATATGAGTTCCACCAGTGAATGGTTTATTTCTTTTTTGGTGATTTTTTCCTCTTTTCTAGATGTGACAAGTGCCATTCGAAACAGAATTGATAATGAGGATTTAGAATGGAAAGGTCTGACTTGGCCAAATGTCCCAACCTTTTTTAAAAAACCAATTTCATACTACTTTAATTTTGGTTTCCTAGAGCACAAGAACTGCAAAGTTGTTTCATACTCCTAGCTCAACTTGAATTCACTAGGGATTAATACAAACCCCCTGCCACCCCTCCAGCACAAAAATATACATACACACACAACTCCCTCTGTAGTTAAAAAGTCAGAGCAATAATGTATTCTTCTGCAGTGCAAAACTGTTCTTCACATCCTAAACCCAGGCCAATTTGCCAATTTGCTTTCTCCTGCTGAAGTTTTCAGAGCTAGTTTTGGAAAATCTGAATAGGAGATGATTAACAGGATCAAAATTTATGTTACTTTGTTTCAGGAGGAGGCACTAAAACTGTCCATTTTGGCTTGCAATCACAGAAGTCTTTTGTAGCCCCATCTTTTCCCTCGCTGCTGTGAACATGTGGGATGGGCCATTTTTACAAACAAAAAGACTGAAGTCTGGATCATTCACTCTAACTTCATTCAGATTTAAGCGTATGTCGACAGTGAGTCTTTGGAAACTCTAATCTCTGAAAGAATAAAAGCAATAAAAGTCTGTTTTCTGTAGCTGCAGGCATGGAGTGTCAAACCACGTTACACTGCACCACACAGCAGTGACAATTTCATTTTAAAACATGGGGGCATCTCTTCAGAACCCAAAGTATTCCCAGCAAAGAAAAATGCAACAGGGAGGCTGCCAAGGGAAGGAGCATCTGTACACTTTGTACATTTTATGTGAAAAGAGAATAAAAGTGAAACCCACAGTGTTCTGCAATAACAAAAGAGAGAGGACATCTCTTGAATAGGCAGCATCTTTAGAAAGAGCCCCCATAGCCCATTTGCTTCTCAGATTTCATAACTAAAAGCTCTCAAATGGAAGGGTTAGCTCTCTATAATCTGGCTTGCTCACTTCACTTGAAACAGACACTAGTATTATCAACTCCATCTGAAAACGAAGGATAAGAGACAAAGCAATAGAGGCATGTTCCTTTCAGACGCATTCCTGAATAACTATCATTGTTCCCACTCTCCATTTTTGTTACCAGAATCCTTTAGAGCCATACAAGTCAATGTACCACAGGCAACTCACAGTATATTTACTGGCCCTCACATTAGAACATAAAAGGTCACACTTCTGCGACTATATATCTGAAAAGCGCAGCAGCAATGCAACTGCCTCCTATGGAATACAGATTGCTGACATACTTTATATTCATTCAAGCAATAGATATGAAAATATTCAATTTGCAATACACCCAATTAATCTGTACTATGAACATTGTATAATGTGGAAATGTCTGAACCCAAATACTGAACAAGAAGTTTCTCATCTTTCACTGTATAAGCATCCACAGGAGAGCTTGGAGTGACAATACTACAAGTAAAACATTTCTGTTGGGAGTTTAAAAAGACATACAACCTTTAACAAATGCCTGTAACATCATTACTTTTTGTGTCATGTTTATTCATTATTTGATGTTTATCAGTGCTTTCTTGGGTCAACGTAAAGGGATTTCTTAAAATTGCAAATCTCTTGTGACATTTTTTTCACAAAAATGTTAAGTAAAACGTTATTCAATTCTTTTATTAACATTAATTAGTTTTTCAGGTATTAGTCCATCTCCTTTTCAACAAATTACACCCCTTTTATTATAACATGCATTTTAGCAGTAAATTTTAAACTGCATTTTACCTGTGTATATTTTATATGCATTTTATAGTGCTTTGCTTTACCTCACTAGGAGCCCCAATGGCGAAGTGTGTTTAAGCACTGAGCTGCTGAACTTGCAGACCAAAAGGTCCCAGGTTCAAATCCCGGGAGCGGATTGAGCACCCGCTGTTAGCTTCAGCTTCTGCCAACCTAGCAGTTAGAAAACATGCCAATGTGAGTAGATCAATAGGTACCGCTCCGGTGGGAAGGTAATGGCGCTCCATGCAGTCATGCCGGCCACATGACCTTGGAGGTGTCTACGGACAACGCCAGCTCTTCGGCTTAGAAATGGAGATGAGCACCAACCCCCAGAGTCAGACATGACTGGACTTAACATCAGGGGAAACCTTTACCTTACCTTACCTCACTGTTGAGCCACAAGGACATGTGGGGAAATTATTATTATTATTATTATTATTATTATTATTATTATTATTATTATTATTATTATTAAAAAAAATTCCCAAGATCTGATTACAGGAAGTTCCGAGACTGGAGCCAGCCTTCAAAAATCTTTTCTGTAAGCCAATGGGAGCCTGCTTCCAAGCCCACATAATCTAACTGATGTTTTTGGATAGCAGCAGTCATCAGCTCTTAAAGGATGGTTAGGGCTGATGGAAGATGCATTCCAGCAACATCTAAAAGACCAACATTTATTAATTCCTACAATAGATTGCATTGCTTTGAACCACTGGAATCACTGATGTAGCAACCTCACTGAATTTCTAGCTTACCAAAATCAAAGGGAGAACAAGAATTTCCACAGAATTACTTTGGAACAAAGTTTCATCTTACATACCCATAAAACATCAGCATAAAAAATTAGAAGCTCAAGTTGATAATCTAAGTCAAATGTCAGTCATGACTAAAGCAGCCCAAGTTCATACTTCCTTCTTGCAAACATATATTTATATGATTCTTAGAGTGGATATTTCTTCCTCTGGGAACCATAATTGACCCAACATGGTTATTAGAGTTTCAAAAGTAATGGGAAGCCTTCATAAAGATAACAAAAATAAATCCTGCTTGCTGAGACCTTATGGAATGAAGTCAATGGTACATGTTCATTATGCCAATTAATAAAACCACATATAAAAAAAATTGTTACAGTGAGCAACAAGATGATTAACTGACAGCTCTTAGCGAAACTCTGGAAGCCTAAAATAATAGGTTAGTGGCACAACACTGTAATTTTCTTTCAGTACTAGGCTAATGATGTGGTTTCATCCTCATAAACTGACAATGGGAGTTACAGCCAAGAAACATCTAGAAGGCCACAGTTTCCAGATACCTGTTTTGAAATGCAGCCTAGTGAGGAAACATAATTTCATTGAAGGATCTCCACCCCTGAAAAAGCAAGTAGAAATATTCTTTTCAGATAGAATCTCAATCCCCAATGGATACTATAAAGTTGATTTAAAGGTGATTTAATAACATTTCATCAAATTATTGAAAGCATCAAATGTCTTGGTTTCTGCGTCAGTAGACAGTAGTGTCCATTGAATGAGAGGTGAGATAAACAATAGCCAGTGGCAGTTTAACAATTCCCAGGATCTAAGAATGGAATTCTATGGGTGGCGTTGGAGGCAAGAATGGTCTTATTCTCTAAAATCAAGGCCATCCAATGACTCTGTGAGTGGGATTTGCAATGAATTAATTTTAATTGTTGTTTATCGCTGATATGGATGCACTCTTTCAATGCCTATATTCATTATATGTAATTTAAACATTACAGGCCACAAATATATCTCACATTGAGGCCAACATTGCATCTGCGAGGAACCGTCCAGCTGAGCTGTTTCAAATGGTCAGAGGTTTGTTGAACCCCGCCACTGGTGACAGGGTCCCTGGTCCTTCGACAGCTCGCTGTGAGGCATTTGCCGGGTTCTTTGTGGATAAAGTCACTCTGATTCGCTCTGACCTGGAAGCCACAGTTACTGCTATCTCTGAAGATGTAGAGAGAGCACCTGCTCATCTGGTTTTAATGGATTCATTTCAATTTGTGCAACCCAAGGACTTTCACAAGATTCTTGGAGAGGCGAGGGTGACCAAATGCATCCTGAACCCCTGCCCATCCTGGCTGATAAAGGAAGCCAGAGGGGGTTTGGCATAGTGGTTAAAGGTGGTGGTTAATGCCTCTCTTTGGGAAGGCAAAATTCCAGTGAGCTTAAAAGAAGCCGTGATAAAACCGCAGCTGAAAAAAAACATCATTAGACCCCACTGATTTGAAGAACTTTCGGCCAGTTTCCAATCTCCCCTTTCTGGGCAAAGTCTTGGAATGTGTGGTTGCCTCACAGCTCCAGGGGTTCTTGGACAAAACTGACTATTTGGATTTGTCACAGTCTGGTTTCAGACCAGGTCATGGAACCGAGACAGCCTTGGTTGCCTTAATGAATGATCTACGCAGAGATTTTGATCTGGGGTGGGGGAGGTGTCCCTGTTGATTCTCCTGGACCTCTCAGTGGCCTTCGATACCGTAGACCATGGTATCTTTCTGGGTCACCTCGTGAGGATGGGTCTTGGGGATACTGTTTTGCAGTGGCTTCAGTCCTTCCTGGAGGATTGTACCCTGAAGGTGTTGTTGGGGGACTCCTGCTCGGCCCCACAGCCATTGTTCTCTGGTATCCCACAGGATTCAATATTGTCCCTGGGTGAGATCATCCGGAGTTTTTGGAATTTGATGTCATCTGTATACAGATTATGTCCAACTCTACTACTCTTTTCACCAGATGCTAAGGAAGCTGTCCAGGTCATGAACTGATGCCTGGCCGCTGTGACAGTCTGGATGAGGGTGAATAAATTGAAGTTGAATCCAGACAAAACAGAGGTCCTCCTGGTCAGTTGTAAGGCCGAACAGGGTATAGGGTTACAGCCTGTGCTGGATGGGGTCACACTCCCCTTGAAGGTGCAGTTTCACAGCCTGGAGTCCTCCTGGACTCATTGCTGAGCCAGGAACCTCAGGTTTCAGTGGTGGCAATAATTTGATGAAATGCTTTCACATAATTAAAACTTGTGCGCCACTTGAACCCGTATCTTGAGAAGTCAGATTTGTCCATGGTGATCCACGCTCTCGTCATATCTAGGATAGACTACTGCAACATCTCTATGTGTGGTTGCCTTTGAAGACTGTTCAGAAGCTTCAAATAGTCCAACGAGAGGCGGCCAGGTTAATAACTGGGGCAGCGTACAAGGAGCACACAGCTCCATCGGCTGCCAGTTAGCTAATGAGCATAATTCAAAGTACTGGCTTTTGCCTATAAAGACCTAAATGGCCCTGGTCCAGTTTACCCTCTATGAACCACCACAGAGATTAAGATCTCCCAGGGAGGCCCTGCTCACAGTCCCGCCACCGTCACAGGAATGTAGCTGGGATGAGAGAAAGGGCCTTTACAGTGATTGCCCCTCGGCTATGGAACTCCCTCCCTGGTGAGATTAGATTAGCCGCCTCCCTCCTGTCGTTTAGAAATATGGTAAAGACCTGGCTATGGGACCAAGCCTTTGAGGCAGTGCAATAATACCAGCAATAGGAAATTTCACCCTGCTGACCGGATATGGTATGGCTGACTTGTAATGGTTTTAATGTGAAGAGAACTGATTTTAATGTTTATGTATATTTATAGTTTATTTTATGTTCTGGCATTGAATGTTTGCTGTATATATGTTGTGCTCTGCCTTGAGTCTCCTTCGGGGTGAGAAGGGAGGAATATAAATGTTTTAAATAAATAAATAAATAAATATACACCTTATGGATCTGAATTCATAAAGGAGAGATGGAAAGATCTGGGGTTTATTTTCAAACCCTCTCCTAACAGGAGCCACCATAGCCCACACTAGCAACTTTGGGTATCTTGAAAATTATTTGGGCTACAATATTTGTCTGTGTGTGCCTAGGGTCTAAACATTAGGCTACAATTCTAGAGACCAGGTTCAAATACCCTTCTACGCTGCTATATAATCCAGTTCAAAACAGATAATATCTATTTTATATGGCAGTGTAGAAGGGGCTTCAATTTCACTCAGTCTCAGAAGAAGGCAAGGGCACAACCTCTCTGAATAAAGTTTGCCAAGAAAACCCCTTGATTGGTTCCTTTTAGGGTCGCCATAAGTCAGAAACAACTTCAAGGCACACAACAACAACAGTAACATCTTTGAACACATCCATCTCTCACCAATTATCAGGCCTGCTGCTAGATTGAAATGGATGTGGCTAAAACATCTTGTTCAGAAACTCCGGGTGGTGAGACTAGAGATGAAAGGAATCTCTGATAAATGATTTAATATATTTTAGTATTTTAAAATTAGTGTTATTATTTATAGATTTACATTGATTGCACTATAAGAGACTTGAAATCTTTTTTATATATGGCTGGATATAAATATTTTAAATAAACAAATAAGGAATGCTCACAGATTTTTCTCATGCTTGAAAGCGTGGGGGAGAGGGAAAAGGGAAGAAGAATGTGTATCTTAATACAGTGAAACACCATTCCAAGAAATAGGGGGAAACCATGATTTTTTTTGCACTTTGGAACTTATTATCTAGAATTGCTTTGTACTTAAAAATGTACATTTTTGTAAAGGAAGATATTGCTTTTTGTGTAGACACTAGTGTTTTGGGATGCTTGCATACAAAGTTTATAATTTGAAAACTATCACTGGCCTTGTAATTTAGAAAGTGTGCACATGTAGAAGCACATGGAAACATCATTAGTTGTGAAAATATGTTTTGGCCTTAAAGCCACACCATAACCCTCCATTGGAAAGTTCAGAGAAAAGTAAATCCTATTAGAAGACAAGAGTGTGTAGTCTTTTGATCTGAAATTGTTTGAAAACTGTATCATGTACTTCACTGGGGAAAACAGCCTTAAGCATTACATACTCCATTACAGGACACGGATATATGTTATCCTGCTATTGCAGAATAAACTGTGTTTCTTGATAAATGACAGTTATGGAAAAGTAACTTCCATTTTCTGAAGATGTTTCTTAATGACATTTCACTGAAGTAGCAGACACTATAAGTTTATTTCATTCTTTTATTTTTTTGCCTGATGTCTTGTATCTTAAATTGACCTTCCAAAATTCACCCCCAAGTGACATTTTATAGAAGACTCATAAAATTCTGGAAAAAACAAAAACAAAAAAGAAATGCTGATGGTCAGGCATTAAACTATTGCAATGCTAGTGGGTATATAATATTTAATGCGAAAGAGAGGATAAATCAATCAGTGTCTCGCTATGCTTTATACTATCTATTTTCCTGTTCTGGAGATGCCAGTAAATTTGTTCAACATCAATTGCCTTAGAAGAATATAGCCTTATGGCACACATAAGTATGTCAAAGATACCAGTGGATCTTTAAAAAAAATTCAGCAGGCATGGATTTGTGAAATCCCTAAATGTGTTTTTAAAAACTGTCCATATAAACCAAAGGTAAGCAAACTTTTGGAATAACAGGCTACATTTTGAAAAAAGTGTTTGGAGACACATAAAGTAGGAAGTACAGTAAGATTAAGCCAAAAATGGGCAGAATACTGCCTCCTCTCCTGCTTGTCCCCTTTTCTTCTTTGGTCATCCATCATCTATTGATTTTCTCATAAATTCATTGTCTGTCTCATAGGACTTCATCACATACAATAAAATCAGCATTTCTACACATTTAGGAAATGGCTACCAATGGTGCCCATCACATGATGCAAGCTTGTACTATGAGTTCCAGGTATTTCACCATTTCTAAAGTGTGGTTTTTTCCCTATGCTTTCTAAATCAATTGGCAATCAACTTCTTTTTAAATTCCTCATGTAGAAACATGTAAAAACTTGAAATGTAACGTGTGATGGGAATTCCCCTTTGTCCGCTTGTAAAGATAACAATGACATCATTCTGGAGGGAGGAGCTGAGACAGGCAGTATAGAATCCTTTCTTCAACCATAATTTTTAGAACCAAGCAGGAAGGAATGGCAATGATTATCTTAAAAAAACAAACCCCAATGTAAATTCAGTAGAGTTGCATTTTGAATTGAGAGGTATCTGTACTTATAAACTGTAATATAGAATACTATAGAATAGAAGAAATCCCATTTAATGATTTCGGTTAAAAGTACTTTCATGAGAACAAACATAGATGATTTCTTCAAGCAAAAGAAAACGGGGGTGGAGACAGTGGAAGGAGAATGTCTCCTGTGTGATGGGAAGGCAAACAGATAATTTGAAAAGAACGCTGAATGAAGGAAAACATGTGAAGGGGTAGAAAAATCATTGCTTAATTTCCAAATGGAGCGTTGTGAAGTTTAAGAGAAAAACAACGATCCCCAGCACTTTACTTATTGCATGGGATGAAGTCAATTCCGGAACCCCTACACTTTGATGCAGACAGATTATATACAGATATCAAAGGAAGCTATTTTGGTTTCCAATAATCAATAGTAGAAGTAGTAGCAGAAGTAGCTAATAATAATAATAATAATAATAATAATAATAATAATAATAATAATAATAATAATTATTATTATTATTATCAACACAACGACATTGTATGGCACAGCAAACAAGATAGATATGCTGGATTTCGTTTCGCAAAACCACAAGTCGAACACTTCCCAAGTGTCTAGGACTGTGTGATGTATTTTCTGATGATGTGTGCAGATCCCAGTAGGGTGGCCTTTTGCAGTTGGCAGATGGTGATTTTGTCAATGTCTATTGTTTCCAAATGCCGGCTGAGATCTTTTGGCACAGCACCCAGTGTGCCCATCACCACCGGGACCACCTGTACTGGTTTCTGCCAGAGTCTTTGAAGTTCAATCTTGAGGTCCTGATAGCGGCTGAGTTTTTCCTGTTGTTTTTCATCTATGCGACTGTCACCTGGGATGGCAACATCAATGATCCAAACCTTGTTCTTTTCCACAACTGCGATGTCTGGTGTGTTGTGTTCCAGAACTTTGTCAGTCTGGATTCGGAAGTCCCACAGTATCTTTGCGTGCTCATTTTCCAATACTTTTGCAGGTTTGTGATCCCACCAGTTCTTTGCTGCTGGGAGGTGGTACTTGAGGCATAAGTTCCAATGAATCATTTGGGCCACATAGTTGTGCCTCTGTTTGTAGTCTGTCTGTGCGATTTTCTTACAGCAGCTGAGGATATGATCAATGGTTTCGTCGGTTTCCTTGCACAGTCTGCATTTTGGGTCATCAGCTGATTTTTCAATCTTGGCCTTAATTGCATTTGTTCTGATGGCTTGCTCCTGGGCTGCAAGGATCAGGCCTTCTGTCTCCTTCTTCAGGGTCCCATTCGTGAGCCAGAGCCAGGTCTTCTCCTTATCAGCTTTTCCTTCAATTTTGTCAAGGAACTTTCCATGCAGTGTTTTGTTGTGCCAGCTGTCAGCTCTAGTTTGTAGTGCGGTTTTCTTGTACTGGTTTTTTGTCTGCTGTGTTTTGAGGAGTTTCTGATTTTTGACTTCAATCAAAGCAGGTTCTTCACTTTGCTTGACATATTCTGCCCCGCAGGTGCCACCTTGACGTGGTGGGGGGGCTTAGCTGCTCCAATGATGACTGAGGGCTGTGCTGGCGGTAGTGTAACTACCGGCAGGTCCAACCAAGCCAGAGAGGCCTCAGCTGAGGAGCACAACCAAGAGCACCTAACCCATTAGCATTATGGAGAATCAAACCCAAACGAAGTCTATACTGGCTCGGTCGTCGCCCAGGATAAAAAGGACCGCGGTGGATGCTGCTGATTCTGGACATCCATCGACAAGTGGGCTACGGAATCATCAAAACCCAAATGAACAGTCACAGAAGCGGCAAAAATATACAATGCCAGAAAACCGCACAATTATTATTATTATTATTATTATTATTATTATTATTATTATTATTATTTATTACTGGCTTCTTCCTATACATCAAGGTGGGGAACAACAGCCGGTATAACACCCGAAGCTAATAGTAAATATTCCTCACTGTAGCATCTATCTGGGCTGTGATGTGGAGCAATGGATCCAGAAACAGCTAACACTGTTAACTAAACAGAAACTTGTTCCTTTCCCATAGCAAGTAGTGGTGAGGAAAAATAAGAGTAATGAACACCTTAGATAAGTTTTAGTGAAGGGAAGTTACTGGATTTTCCTCAGGGCTCAGGTGGAGGTGAAAATCAAGGGATGATATCAGGCTCATCTGATCCTACACTAGAATGATCCCCCTTCTTGCTCCTTTCCATTTTAATGAAACTAGGTTAAATAAAGTGTCCCTTATTCAACCCAAATATCTATGTCTGATCATATTATCCATGTTTGTCTTTATCAGAAGAATGTTACTGGGTCCTTTTATAAGTCTGTATTTCATTTTGTCATTTTTATTCTTTCCAAATCTCCACTAAGTCTGCCAGAAGAAATACTAGTCTTCAAAATGTAAGTTAATATTTCAGATATGTCTTCCGTGTTATCAAATTTATAATAAGGTAAAATTAATGAATTTGCTAAGGAGGAGCAATAATGTATCATCAGCCTTCATTTCTTCTTAACATTTTCTTGAGAGAATTGTTCTTTTGTATCAAGGACAAAAGGTGAAATTGCAATGCCTATTAACTCATGTTACCTTATTAACACAGAGAAAACTCCGATTATGGTGAACTAAAATAAATTGCTTTGCAAAGAAATGTATACAACTGTTGTTATCATTCCAATTTCTTACTATTTTATGTGTTCCTTGACATATATACTTTATTAAAGGAGTTTGGGTTTTGCAGTTTATGCATACGCTTTGGGAAAATTCTGAGCTGTTTGATTTTTTTACTAGAAACTAGCATAAAATGAATGGGAAGGGCATTTTGAAACCAGTCACAAATCCAGTATTTTACAGGATTGTGTTATATAATGGTCACAGCTTACTCATAGTATGAAACAGTGCATCTGCCCATTTTGTTAGTGGAGGGTAGAATAGGAAGCACTCACTAATGACATCCCAACACATTTCAGTTAATCTCTCCCATATGAGTTCCACAGTTATGAGGATCGCAAATACGGAGTCTGCTAATTCATATTGTACAAACCTGATAATTCAAAATTCAAGCTTGTATTGAATAAAATTATTTTCACACAAATGTGTGTGTGTGTGTGCTTTAAAGACAGGTTTGAGAACTTTAATTGCCCTCTAATACTCAATGAAAAAGAAATAGAAGCATTTTACTTTCTGAGAAACGACAATACTAATAGCACAATCCCAGACAAGCTCATTCAGATGTAAATCTCAGTGAATAGTTTCTCCTAAGGCTATTCTTTTCACACTTGATGCGAATGATGCTTAGGATGCCATGTTTCTGCACATTAAAAACTATTTATTTATTGGTTTACTGAGAGTTTTTGGGCTGTATTGTTATGTTCCAATAGCATTCTCTTATTGGTTTCCCATCAGTCTGGGTCTCAATGTAGTTTACAGTTACAACAGATACAGTGAAACATTTTCATTGCACAAAAATTAAGAATATAAACTATTAACATCTTTTACAATAGTGAAAAACAAAACCATGACAAAGAAGAACTTATATCAACAACATAGAAGACAAAAGACTATTTCCCCCTTCGCATCCTGCCCTCAAAGAACCTCTTGAAACATATATTTATTTACCTTTCTAAGCATATATCTCAGAGTCTGGGAACATCTATCAAGAAGACCCTCTCCCATGTTCCTACCAGAAGCACCTATGAGAGTGGTGGAACAGAGGAAAGGGCCTCAACATGTCAAGCGTATATGGGCAGATATTTTCCTTCTGATAAAATGGATCTGAGTGGTAAACAGCCTTGTAGGTCAAAAGATAAATAGTGCCCAGAAAAGACTGCATCATTCTATTCTGTGAAAGAGATTCCTTCTTAAATCAGATGTTCATTCTATCCCGTTCAAATACTACATTCTGGTTCTAAATACGCAATGCCTTCTATATCATCACCACCACCACCATCACTACCACAAGCACCATCATCGTCACTATCACAACTACCATCATTATAACAAATGCAGCAGCAGCAATACTGGCACCGTAAACGTGTATATATGTGTGTATGTATGTGAAAACCTTCCAGTATTCTAGTGTCTGAAATGTAATGAGAGGTGTTGATCACAGAAACGTTTGCTATTAACAGTCTTAAGGTGGACCTTCTGGGTTTGTAACCAACCAAATAATTTGGCATAAGACAAGTAAAGGCTATAATAATATTTCTTGATGAAGCATAACTCGGCAGTACTGTAGTATATTCCTACAGAAAAAAAACTTTATTGAACTCAATAATTTATTCTATTTTGTAGGAAATATCTGTTCAGCAGATACTCTGTTCCACTTAAGCTCTGGAACAGATTTTTAATTACCTTATAGAGACAGTGTGGATCCTATATATTTCAGAATTACTCTTTCCCTTTTCACTTCTATTCTTTACAGTGGCAGAATTAAGAAATTTGCAGCAGAAACATTTATAGGCTCTTTGACAGAATGACATATATTCTTAGTAAAGTTGAAATTGAGTTGCTACCTAATTATCCCTGATTATTTCACTGTCATCATATTAGATAAAATAATCCAACTTTTCAAGTGATGGGTTTTCAAGAGAGGAGTCCTCCTCCTTGAACACTTTCAGAATTCGACATTCACAAGGCCACAGAGCAATAGCAAAGATGGCTTTTGAAAAAAGTTCAGAGGATAATAAAGGGAGAAACATATTCAGCACACAAAGCAGAAAGAACAAGATTTTCACCTGGCAAAGCCGACTCCTCTACTGACACCATTTGCATCTCTTAATATTCTGGTGGAAATGACATGTCCGAAGGGTTTCAGCATATTCTCCAGCTCCTGCTCATCCATGGAAATTGGTAAGTTTGAGATGTAAAGATTTGTAGGGTCTTGTTCTTGTTGCTAAAATAAAAGAAACCACCTTATTAAATTCAAAACTAACCAAACATCCTTCAGCTACATTATGTCCCAGATGACATAAAGTGACAAGGTCTTCAAGGATTTATAGATCAGGTCATATGAACATTATGCATCTTTATTTTCTGGGGAATTGAAGAAGTGCTCTTAAAAATCACTGCAATGGCAACCATTTAATCAAATGAAAGGAATACTTAAAGCCTTTTCCAATAGTACAGGCAGTCCTTGAGTTACAAATATCTGACTTACGAATGACTCACAGTTAAAAACGGGGATGAGACAACAGGAAGTGAGAGAAATCTACACCTCAGAAAGGAAATTCACTCCTGAAAGAGTTATCATGGAGAAAAGGTGTCTCCACTGAAGCTTTATCCCCAATCCTTGTTTCCACAACAAACCAGGTTTTTCAAAATCTAATTATCTAGGGAACTGTCCTTCAAATACTTCATTAATTTAGGAACAGGAAAGGGACATATCACTGTTCCTTCCTTTATGGTAGGAAGGCATTGGTGCTTTGTAACATAGTTCTTATGTCCAACCTCCCTCTTTTCAGATATGACATTAATATACATGGGTTATAGTAGGACCTAACAACATATGGCCCTGGGCCTGTATAAAATCCACATTATATAGCAGTGTGGACTCAGATCACCCAGTTCAAAGCAGATATTGTGGATTATCTGCCTTGATATTCTGGGTTATATAGCTGTGTGGAAGGACCCTTGGTCTTCCATTTCAAGTCATATTTGCAGTGGGGTCAGGTAGAGACTGCTGTGCTTGTTTAACGAGAATAATTTGCACTAAACTCTTGCCCTTAACTCTCTTTTCCCTTTCCCATCCATAAAGATTCCATAAATCTTTTCCTCCATTTTTTCTAGTTACTAAGATGTTTTCCTCATGTACTATTATTCAGAAAATACACTCAAATGCAAGCTGAAATTATTGAAATATATTCCATAAAGGCATGCAACAATCCATTGAAGAATGAAATCAAGCACAGAAAACAGACAGATAGGAGATTCAGGTTTGACTCCTTTCCAAAATGATTTTTCATTGTTTTGCCCCATTTTCCATTTTCTTTTGGAGTGAACTGTAGGTTAAAAAGTGGAAAATTAGCCATGTGTTGATTAGACTAGTAAACACTGTCAGAATGTCAAGTTCTAAAGTCAACTGAAATATTAGAAAAATCTATCACAGCTCAATTCTAGTTCCATCACTCTATTAATTGAAAACAATAATTCAATTATACCAATGTTAATGCTTTGATTAGTTAGTAATTCAGCCAATCACAATTTAAAGGTTGACATGCTCCATAAATACACACAATCACTCCAGAGAAATAAGAACACGGCATAGGTAATTTCCAGAATACTAAAGGAATGAATGAGTATTAGACCCAAAGCAGTTGGTTTGTAATGCATTTTTTATTTTCACAGACTATTGGAGGTATTCTGCTTCAGAACTATCAACAAACTATAGATCTCATTCAACAAATTTAAAATACCCAATTTTTAGTTTCCGTAAATATCAAAATCCTTGTAAGTATCCTGCAAATTACATACTTTCAATATGTAAATATTTTCAGCCACATTTGAAACATTTCTTAACTTTCTACTTTTCTTAAATTCATAAGTTATACATTTAACATCATTTTGTTGAGTTAAATGCAAAAGATGACAACAAAACATATATTAAATATAAAATCTTACGAACTGTGGAGTAAGTGCTCAGGCTTACTCACTGAGCATCTCTCTTTCTGTCTCTGAATCCTTCCATCATTCTCCCTTCTTTCTTCCCCATCTGCTCTATTGTATATCTATCAATTCACCTAACAAGAGGTAAACATTTGCTTATTTCATTCCACATACAAGAGCTTCCCCTTCTCTCCAAAACTATTTTTTCTCCCAACTGGGCAAGTTTGTAAGTTTTTCCAAATATTTTGATAATCTTTCTCATTTTGTGATATTTTTGTGAAATTTCCACACCTACTTTTTGCAGAGAGATTTCTGTCATGATTTTGTTACAATGAATTCAATGAATTTGTGCAGGAAAAATACTGTTTCAAAAAGGTATTAAAATAAGCACACACCACACTCATAACAGTTAATATTTGGGGGCTGCATTATGATTACCTGGTTAATTTTAAGTTTTGAATTTTAATCTACATTTCATCAGTGGATTTGACTTGTGTTTTAACTCTGTGTATTTTGTTGTATGGTTGTTGTATGTTTTCTGGGCTGTATGGCCATGTTCCAGAAGTATTCTCTCCTGATGTTTCACCCACATCTATGGCAGGCATCCTCAGAGGTTGTGAGGTATACTTCTGGAACATGGCCATACAGCCCGGAAAACATACAACAACCCTGTGATCCCGGCCATGAAAGCCTTCAACAACATATTTTGTTGCATGTCTTTTAACAGTGTTTTATCATTAAAATAGTGTTTTAATGATGCTGTATCCTGCCTCAAGCCACAGGGAGAGATAGTTAATGAAATAATAATAATAATATCGGTTCATGCTAAAGATGAGCAAATTGAGAATTCCTTTTACAAATATGCAACTAAGAAGCTTTTTGTGATACTTCATGCTTCCCACTGAATGGTTAATGCAGTGGGATTACAGCTATGCTGCAAATAGGGCGACCAGGCAATTAGCCAAATATATAAATATCCATGCCAGAACAGGGAATGTTTCATTCCCCCATCCCACCCCCTCAGTAGATATTAATTCATATTAGTTCATGGACTTCATGCTCTAAAGCAAATGACTGGCCATGAAATAGTCCTTATAGATACATGGGCAGAATCTGAGAAATGAATCCTTGTAGCTAACTCCCATCCTGTTGCACCCCTAGACTGCAGAGACACCTCAAAACCATGTTGGAGCCCTAGGCTATAAGCAATACAAGTTGTTTATTGAAGAATATATATAAGCAATAGCAAATCAAAGTTCAAAGTCAATGAAACAAAGTTTTAGTGCACCAGATACAAGATACTTGAGAATCTTGAAGCAGGGGTCCATGAAAATCAAGCACAAGAATAAACTTCAACAAGATATCAAAATTAGTCCAAGGAACAGATTAAAAACTGGAACAAAGAACAGGATCTTTACTTGGATCCAAAATGCAAAACTTTCAGGAACAATGACTGGATAATCCAAAATTCCCCAAGAGCAAGACCAAGAACTGGAACAAAACTCAAGATACAAGGCTACAGGAACTTGGCATGAAAATCCACAGGAACATGAAACAAGATTCCATGAAGCATGAAACAAAAGTCCATGAAACAGGAACAACACTCTTGATTAGCAAAGTTACCACCTCTGAAAATTTCTCCCAGAAGCGGTTCCTCTTAAAGCTGGAATCAAGACCTCTTTCCGCGGGAAGTTTGCTCGAAACCCTTTATCATTGGCAACCATCTCCTCCTCAAAACCTCCCTTTTTTGTCTCTGTTGACATATTGCTTTCTCTCTGTCAACTTCATTACTCTTATCACAACTGGAATGCCCATCTGCCTAGGGATAACTCAATCTTGACTATCCTAAGGAATGCGGTTCAAGCTGCCTGCTTGAAACCATTATCTGGACCTTATTCGGAGTTTTTGCACTAATCACCCTTTATACATAGCAATTGATGTCTTGGTTTTAATCATTGTCATGTTATGTTGTTTTATACCGTGTTTCCCCTAAAATAAGACCTCCCCAAAGAATAAGACCTAGTAGGGGTTTTGGGGGATTGCCAAATATAAGGCCTCCCCTGAAAGTAAGATCTAGCAACTAAGAATGGGACCTTCCAGGCTGCAGGAGAGTTCCATTGGGGAGCATGGCTGCAGGGCAGAAGCAGCACTCATACGCACTGGAGGGAGGGAGGGAGGGAGGGAGAGTGCTTGCTTTCTGTGCCTCCTGCCTGTCCCCCAGCCACGGCTCAAACCTTCCGTCTGCGCTGCCTGCCGTTTCTTTCTTCCTTCGGAGACAAGGCTCCGTCCTGGCCATGCTCCCTTCGTCCCAGAGGCTTCTGATTGGCTCCTGGTGCCAGGGCAAGGGAGGGTGGGAGGGAAGGAAGAGGGCTTCAACACCCTTTCCTGCTCCTTCTGCTTCTTAAAGGTACAGGACGCATTGAGATTCTCCTCCCATTCTTATTCCTATCCGATGCCATGAAACTTATTATTTTATACTATTATTATTACCATATTATTAGCCTCATATTCTGTTATTATTATATCCCATTATTATATTATCCTATTAATATATATTATATCATTATATTCTATACTATTATTCTATTATATTATCATTTTATTATTATTATTATTATATTATTATTATTATTAGCATATTCTGTTATTATTATTATATTCCATTTTATATTATCCTATTAATATATTTTATATAATTATATTATATTCTATTATTCTATTATATTATCCTATTATTATAATATTATTATGCTATTCTGTTATTATATCCCATTATTATATTATCCTATTAATACCATATTATTATCATAATATTATGTTATTATTATATCCTATTATTATATTATCCCATTAATATATTGTATATCATTATAATATTATTTTATTATTAATCTATTATATTATCATATTATTATTATTATTATTATTATTATTATTATATTATATTATTCATGACTACATTGAAACTAGAATAGAGAGAAATCAGCGTGGAAACCTTGTGAACCCTAAACTGCAAGAGGTACCATAGATTGCTGTACATGTAAATAATGGTAGTAACAATAAATTTTTGATAGGATTCACAGTTTGTCTGGTTATGCTGGTTTGTGATGACAACTACTTTACAGTATATAATAAATGTTCATTTTGTTGTTCAACAATAAATGTGAGCTCTTTTTCATGGAAAAATAAGACATCCCCTGAAAATCAGACCTAGTGCATCTTTGGGAGCAAAAATTAATATAAGACCCTGTCTTATTTTTGGGGAAACAGGGTAACTATTTTATTATATTGTGTTTTAAATTTATGGATTATATGTTAATTTATGTTGTGGTTGGGTTGTTTTCTCATGTAAGCCACACCGAGTACCTTCAGAGAGATGGAGGTGGGGTACAAGAATAAAGTTGTTGTTGTTTTTGTTTTTGTTGTTATTATTATTATTCTCCCAGAATCCTCAGGAACAAACTCTGGCTGTCCAGGAACAGCAGTCTCACCCAACTCTGGCTACATGGGAATCCTAGGCCCCAACCCAGATTCATCTGACAGAGCAGGTGCAGGTACAATCACAGGCTGAACAGGCCCAGCCTCAGGCTCACCTGACAGCTCAGGCTTACCTGACAGTTCAGGTGCAGGCTGGGATACAACACCTCCCCCCTCACACAGACAATGAACAACCTTCATGCAACAAATACCAGTACTTCACTGGCAAAAAGCAAGGGTGAGGAAAGAGCTTCAGATGTTCTCGGACTCTACACTCCCATATGAACAAGGATAATGGGAGCTAACATCTGATTCACTACCTTTGGCAAAGGACACCCTATGAGCCATCCTCAGCTTGTTTCTTGTGGCTCTATTCAAACAGGCCATGACTCAGAATTTAGCTGGCCATATGTAGGTCATAAATACAGAAGTCGTGATTTTCCTCCCAATATAGTATTCATTGTATATCAGGCTAGTTTTCAGAATGGAGTCAATAGGATGGAAATTATGGTGGTTGCAGAATATATCTACATAATGGTATTTTTGTGCTGGTCCTAGTTAAACCAAGAAATGTGTAAATAGAAAAATTTAAATGCACTACTTATGACTTGTACATCCTCAGGTTTTTTTAAAGGCAGGAAAATGAATACTACATTACAGAGAATAAATAAAATATTCAAATCAACACAAAAAATAATTCAGCTGGAATAATGGAAATAAGATATTCCTACCAAGTAGATTAAAACAAAACAGTTGAATGAATGATTACCAGTGCAGACATCAACAATGAACTGGACATATTTATGTGGAATTTAATGAGCTTCAACAATAAATAATTATGTTCTGGAAGTGACGTATTTATTTCAATCTGATTATAGGAAAGAAATGCTAACAAAATCTTAAACTCTTAACAAGCAAAATATTAAGCCAATTGCTGTAATAAAATGGGAAGTATAATAACTAAGTAGCCAGTATGGTGTACTGATTGCACTCTGAGAGACCAACGTTTGAATCCCTGTTCAACCATGGAAATACATTGAGCACATTGTTGCCAGCATTATCAGTTTTATTAGTTACCCACCTCTTAACATGGCTCAAGGCAGAGTACAACATACATAATATACAAAGATAAAACAAAATACCATAAAATTAAAAACCATAGAACAAATTTTAAAACACCAATACTAATAAAATATCACACTAATAAAATAATGCAATAATTAATAAAATAATACTAATAAAATGCCATGCCTTAGGAATGATAAATTGCATCTGAATACATTTTGCAATTAAAAAAAAAACAGGGTCTCAATTGTGCAACAAATTGAAGGCACACAAAAATAACAACAGCTAAGGGGGCATAACATCCTCATTCCTCCCTTGTTCAGATATTCACATTTTTCAGTATGTATTTTTTTAAAGACATAAAGGAGAACAGATATTGTCATCTGAAAATACAGCCTTGTGAAAATTGTCATTGCAAGATGAAAACTTAATCTGCCATAGTCAACATTAAGGTAACACTGTGCACCTGTGTGTCTCCTTAAACAGTCACCATGCTGACTTATGGTGGTCCCATGAATTCCATAGGGTTTTCTTGGGTAAGGAACAATAAGAGGTGGTTTTGCCAGTTCCTTACCCTGAGTATACCTGGTATTTATTGGCAATTGCCCATCCAAGCAGAGCATGTTTAGCTTTCAAAATCTGTCAGGATCTGGTGCCTTTAGGGAGGCCCTAAGATATCACAAAAAAACCCAGATGGCATAGTGTTTAATGTAGTATTTAAATGAAACTATATCTCCAGAGTGTTACTTTGAATGACAACCCAGAAAGAATATATGTAGGCATGTATCAGAATTTTGTAGAGGCTCAAAATATGGCTAACCCTATAGAATTACCATGTGTTTTATTTCATTAATTATCAATTTATTTGTTTGACTTACATTCTGCCTTTCTCCAAGAACGGAACTCAAGCTAACACAGCAGATTAAAAAGGAAGAAATGCAAAAAAGGCCTTTCTCTCAACAGTCAGTCAATTGCTGAGAGTGGGTCTTTTGTTCAACCACAAAAATAGGAGGTATATAGAGAGGGCAGCTTACCCTCCTTTGGAAGGAAGCTCCACAGCCTGGGAAGAAACCAGTCTGTAAGCAAAGTAAAAACACAGTAAGACCCCCATAACTAAGAAACCTGTAACTTCAGTTTCGCTTACCCATGGGCAGTGGGAAAATGGTCTCTCTAGGAATTTATTAGGTTCTCTTTCCCTTAAAGTTATCACTGAGTTGCACTGAAGGACCTAGCAAATGCAATTCTATGGCATGCTGAGACTGGAAGTGAGATAACTTAATGGTATTTCATCATATTCATAGTTGCACATTAACAGTGGTCCTACCCAGGGCCGGCCGGAGATATTTTTAAATGTTAAGCGGGGGTGCTAAAAAGCGCCCCCGCCACCGGCCCCGCCTCCCACGCCCTGGCCCCGCCCAGCATGCCCTGGCCCCGCCTCCCACGCTGCGTGTGAGGCGGGGCCAGGGCGAATAGTGCTGGGGGCGGGGCCAGAGTTGGCCCCGCCCCCCGTCCAGCATGCCCTGGCCGCGACCAGGAAGTAAGGGCAAAATGGCCTATCTGTGCTGTGCGCATGCGCACAGCCAGATAGGCCTTTTTGCCCTTACTTCCTGGTCGCGGCCGCCGATCGCCCGGGCGATTGGCGGCCGCGACCAGGAAGTAAGGCCAAATGGCCTATCTGTGCTGTGCGTATGCGCACAGCACAGATAGGCCATTTGGCCCTTAGTCTACAAACTAAGGGCAAAAAGGCCTATCTGGCTGTGCGCATGCGCACAGCACAGATAGGCCATTTTGCCCTTAGTCTACAAACTAAGGGCAAAAATGGCCTATCTGGCAGTGCGCATGCGCACAGCCAGATAAGCCATTTTTGCCCTTAGTTTGTTGACTAAGGGCAAAATGGCCTATCTGGCAGTGCGCATGCGCTGCAGGAAGTAAGGGCCAAATGGGCTATCTGCGCTGTGCCCGTGCGCATGCGCACAGCCAGATAAGCCATTTTTGCCCTTAGTTTGTTGACTAAGGGCAAAATGGCCTATCTGGCAGTGCGCATGCGCTGCAGGAAGTAAGGGCCAAATGGGCTATCTGCGCTGTGCCCGTGCGCATGCGCACTGCCAGATAGGCCATTTTTGCCCTTAGTTTGTTGACTAAGGGCAAAATGGCCTAGCTGTGCTGTGCGCACGCGCACAGCACAGCTAGGCCATTTGGGCCTTACTTCCTGGTCGCGGCCGCCGATCGCCCGGGCGATCGGCGGCCGCGACCAGGAAGTAAGGCCCAAATGGCCTAGCTGTGCTGTGCGCGTGCGCACAGCACAGATAGGCCATTTTGCCCTTAGTCTACAAACTAAGGGCAAAATGGCTTATCTGGCTGTGCGCATGCGCACAGCACAGATAGGCCATTTTGCCCTTAGTTTGTAGACTAAGGGCAAAATGGCCTATCTGATTGTCGCGGTTTGGCGTGGGCGCAGGGATTGAAGCCCCGCGCCAACACCGGAGGCGTCGGTGGCGCTACGGGTCGCTGTCGACGCCTCGACAGCGCCCCTAGCGGCCAGCGCCCGAGGCGGCCGCGTCAGCGGCCTCGTAGAAACAACCGGCCCTGGTCCTACCAGGAACATATGCTCCAGGGCCATGGGGGTCTTACTGTATTGGGAGGCTTTGCTTAATTCTCTATTAAAGCATTTCAGATGTTCTAAGGCTCAAGTTGGCAGTAAAAATAGATATAAGTGACTGAAACTCAGTGACCTCCTTGCTCATTAGAGATAGTTAGTGTTTGTGGGCCATAAGGTGTCCATTCAAAATTCATAATTATGGTGCTATGATTCCACTTTAACTGTCATAGCAATATTCTGTGGAACCTTAAAATTTTTAGTTTAGGGAGGCTTTTTAGATTTGGTAGCCAGAGTGCTTTAGTCCCTCATCAATGTACAAATTCCATGTTTCTATAGAAAGCAGTCATGGCAGGAAGAAGGAATCACTATATAGGTTGAGTATCTAGAAATCTGAAATTGAAATGTCCAAAATCTAAAACTATCCACATGGATGGCAAAAATAGTGACACTTTTGCATTGTAATGGTTCAAAATACACAGGCTTTTTCATGCATTGAATTAATAAAAATAACTGTGAATAAAATTACTTTTAGATTATGTATAGAAATGTATATGAAACATAAAAGAATTTATTTTTTAAATTTGGGGCCCATCTGTAAGATATCAAATGTATCCAGTACATGCAAATACAGTTATTTTAACAATTGGGGAGGGGGATACAAAATACAAAGTACTTCCAGTCCCAAGTATTTCAAATAAGGGATACTCAACCTGTAGCACAATTATGCAGCGTGAAAGAGCCTATGGCAACAATTAAATTAAACTCCTGTTTGAATACCACTCAGCGAAGAGAGCCCTTCTTATGTACCCTCCGTGTAATTCCCTCCCCTCTCTTTCTCCCCCTCTCCCACTTCTCTCCGTCTTTCTCTCCCTCTTTCTCTTTCTCCCTCTCTCTCTTTCTCTCTGAAGGGGGATGTGGGGGAGGGAAAAAAGAGAGGGCAGTTGACTTAAACTGAGAATGAATAAAATGAGTCCATGTCAAGACAGGTGTGCAGAAATCTCATGCCAGATTATGGCTGGCTGGTTGAAAACAGAGTCCAGCAAATTAATGGTATGTTAAAAACAATATTTACACTAACTGCAATGTGAGAGCATTTTAAGCACTTGGCACCGAGCACCTTGCTGTGAGAGCTGAGCTTGAGAAACTGTTAGGAACATTTGTGTAGGGGATGCAGCCAGAAATGCTGTCACTGCTGCCAGTGGGAAAGATCTGAGTCAAACCTCCAGAGCTGTGCCAAGAAACTCTTCTGGGAGCAATCAAAACTGATTCAGCCTGAAATACTCCACATGGCTGATGCTAAGACACTTTGAAACAGAAAAGGAGGGGCAGCAAGACTTTAACATCTAGTTATATTGTGTGTTGGAGGATAAAATGAGTTGTTGAACAATGTGCTATCTGCTTCATTTGAGGTGGACCTTAGAAGCATTCATTTCCAGTATATTAACAATACTGTTCAAAATAAAACAGAGTGTTCATGCTTTAATACATGTTTAAGAACGCCTTTCATCTCCTAGGGCACATTTAATACAGCATGCTTCTTCTGGTAATGGGAAAACATTAGAAGAGTCTATAATCATAGGAATGATATGAACAAATCCAAAGAAGAGATTTAGGCTATATGGATGTACACATTTAGGGACTTTGAACTGACCATCTTAGATGCAAGGTCTGGTAAATAGACGTAGATGACCTTGAGATGTTCTAGGGCTTCTCTACACTAGCCTTTTACCCAGAACTGGAAAAGAAATTGAACCGGGATTGCCAAATTACACCAGGGACTTCCCTACTCTCTCAGCCTCAGAGAAATGTAATGGCAAACCTCTTCTGAAATAATTTTGCTAAGAAATCCTAGGATATGGTCACCATAAATTGGAGCCAACTTAAAAGCACAAAAACAATACCCATCTACTCTTTTATTTCTACTCCATCTTTTCCCCAAACTAGGACTCAAGGTTAGTTACAAGATAGAAAAAATTACAATGCAAATATGCAAGGTGAAAGATATACAGAAATGAGTTTAAAACAGTATTAAACTAAGGACAAAATTGAAACTATTTAAACTAAAAAGGATAGTTTAGAACAAAGAATGAAAATAGTGCAAGACCAAAAAACCCCCCACTTCTCCCATATAACAATAACTTTTCGAGGCTTGCTGAAATAAGGTTTTCATTATCTAAAAGGACAACAAGGAGCCAAAAAGAAGGAGTCAAATTAACCTCCCCAGGAAAGAAAGGTTCAGAGACCAGGAGTATTCACTGAGAAGGCTACGCCAGTTTAGGTGAGGACTAAGAGAAGTGATGGGATAGAGCACATGTGTCAAAAGAAAGGCCCACAGACTGAATTCATCCCACCACAGGGCTTACAATGCCAGGGTAACATAGTTACCGTACATTTATACAGTCTTACAATTATTATTTTTTTCGTGTCAGGAGCAACCGGAGTTGCTTCTGGAGTGAGAGAATTGGCCGTCTGCAAGGACGTTGCCCAGGGGACGCCCAGATGTTTTTTTTTTTGGATGTTTTTACCATCCTTGTGGGAGGCTTCTCTCATGTCCCCGCATGGAGCTGGAGCTGATAGAGGGAGCTCATCCACACTCTCCCCAGGTGGGATTCGAACCTGGCAGCTTTCAGGTTACAGTCTTACAATTAGAAATGGCCCTTTGAAGGCAAACATAAGGATGATGTGGCCCTCAATAAAAATAAGTTTGACACAATTGCCCTCTAGCTCTGTTTCCTCTACCATTAGAAAAGAGATGGGCTACAAGTAGTATTCCAGATTTTCTTGGCTGTAATTTTATCAGCCTTATCCAGCATAGTGGATGGTGAGATATGGTAGGAGTTGCAATCCAAAAAGACCAAAAGACAGAAAGTTTCAAGCAGATTGCACACACTTTTTAAGTTGTCCATGTGAGGAGGTGATGTGAGTGGAAAGACAGCAGGGATGTCAGTGTGCCCTATAATGCTACAAGTTTTGTAAACCTTTTCTTTAAAGTTAAAAAAAAGAAAATATGGCATCTTTTATAGTTAAGATAAATAAATGGCACCCTTCTCATATAGTTAACGTAAATGAATGCTACTTCCCTAAAGATATCACAGACATTCCCTTGATCTTTTAGACAAAAGTGTAGAAAAGCAACCCCTACTTTGCAGAGGCAAAAGATTTTATAATACTGGACTCAGATCAGAGCAGTTTTGACACAAGTAAACATCTTTGAAGTGGAAATAGTAGTCCTTACTACATCATTTCCTATATTAAAAGAAATAACAAACCTTAGCTTAACAAATCATTGATAACTTTTTAAAAAAATGCTAATTTGTTTAGTTAAGAGGTTCCTAACAACCAACTATTTCATGTGCTTTTTTGATCATAGAATTGTAGAATTATAGTTTCAGTGTAACTGTCTTGGATGTATCCTCTGTAATGGGATCCTAACTCCCCCTTGTGGCTTCCCCCTTGAGTCTCACCTGCAGATAGTGTAGTTTTAGTAAAATCTGAATAAAAATAATCATGCCATATCAGACCAAATGCCCATCTATGCCAGCATTTTGCTCACATCACATTAACCAGCTACTTATGGGAAGGCTACATTCAAGACTGTTACGTAACCCTGTTCTGTTTGTGGGAACAAGGATAGTGAGAAAAAACTTGAAGTGTGTGAAATAATGGGTTTTTTTTTTCAAATAAACTTTGAAAGTCTTCTTGAGTATACTTTGGAATATATATTAATAAAGGAATGTGTACCAGTCTCCACTTTAGCTCCAAAATTGTAATTTCTAACTTGGCACATGTGCTAACAGGTCCATAAAGTTTTACATTCAATAAGTTTAATCTATTTATATTAGATGGCAAATCTCCTTTACCACAGCTATTATTAGCTGAAACATCAGAGCATGTATGTCCAAGACAGAAAATGCCAGAGTTGGAGGGTAGATGTATGGGGAAAAGAGGGGGTGGAGGACATGCAACAGATCACAAACTAAACATGAGTCAACGATGTGATGAGGTGGTCAAAATTGCTATTTTAATTCTGGATTGCATCAATAGAAGAACAGCATTAAGTCGGAAGGAAATAATGTTGTTTATCCAATGAGCTTTGATCAGATCTCACCTGAAATACTCTAGCCAGTTTAGGGCATTACAGTTCAAAAGGATATTAGCAAGCTGGAACAAGTCCTGAGAATGGCAAACAAGATGATCACAGTTCTTGAAATCAAACCTAAAGTTTCAATAATCTACACAAGCTAAATTGAGCAGGGATGAGTGGACTTCATGGCATCCACATGATGGACAAGGCCCTAAGACAGTCTTGTGTTAACCAAAGTCAGGAGATGACCCAAAGCTCCCCAAAAGATCTCCAAAAGATCACCTGCACTTTGGGATGTGTAAACAGCTGGGCTTGTTCTGATTCTGAAATGGCCATAGCTGTTAACATGGCCACCCTGTTTTTTTTCCCAGCCTTGAAAAGCCAGGTACAGGAGGGGGCACTTAGTATCCTCGTTGTATCCTCACCTTAGCGGCAACCAGTGGACGCACAATTTTTGGTGATCAATGTTTGCAAGATGTTCTAGTGGTAGTTGGAGCACCAGAGAAACTGGAGAAGGGTCCTCCTTTCTCCTCTCCATGCCACTCTGGTGCTCCAGCCAGTGTCGGACCATGTGATGAGCAATGGCTACCAATAAAAAGAAGAGAAACCAGAGATGGCATGGTAGTTATCATCAAAGAGCTGAAGGGAATCTAGAATATGGAGCAAGAAAGATTAGAACATGAATCAATGGATTCAAACTACAAGAAATTTCTTCTTGCCTAAACATCAGAAAGAGCTTTTACATATAAGAATGTTTGTTGATGGAATAAACTGCCAAACAGTAAAGTGGATTCCCCAATTTGGAGGTCTTACACAGAGGCTGGATGGGCATCTTTCAAAAGTGATTCTATTATGTATTCCTGCATGGCAGGAGATTGGACAAGCTGTGGCCCTTGCAGCCCATTGCAATTCTAAAATTCTTTGATTTGTTGTTGAAGGAGAGCAGGACGAGAACTGGGGGAGTGGGGTTAAGACATTTTTAAGGCATTTAAAGTTGGACACACCTGCTAGTTTTCTTTAAAGATTCTTATTCAGGAAAAGCATTCAGGCAATTTTCTATCCCATTTTTTTTATATAAAACACACATTTGAGTAACAGTAAATATATTAAGCTTTCTGTATTCACACACTCACTGTTCTGCAACGATTCCACTCCACTATCCTTCTGAAGCAACAAAAACAACAATTTCTAACTACAGAGCTCAGGTGAATAACAAGAATTCAAAATTACCATTATTGGGAAAGTGTTAAGAAGTTTTGAGAGATTTTGTAGGGCTGTATTATTGTTTGACTTTTTAACCAGATGCAAATACAAACCACTGTCATATCCCCAGTGATTGCTTGCAAAGACAGATGAATGCCGCTTTGTGATGTGTTTTATTCAACTTCTTATAAGGCATAAATGATTCTGAGATGTTCATACTTGAGAATTCCTATTGGAATATGGCTTGTGTGAATTTACCCAGAGTTCAGATCACAAAGCTTACCTGTGAGTGCATTATTCACTTTTGAGCAGCAACCTGAAATGGAAGCCTACTAGTCTTTAGGGAGACATCATCATGTCATAAATCATCTTGGTTTTAGGAATAAGACTTGAGGAGGGAGGATCTTTACAAATACTTCCTAACAAAATGAAAAATGATGGTGACTGTTTGGGAAAGCAGGCCTATGTGTTATTGTTTTAATTTTTAGAGAAATCACCGTACTGTGACAACCTATCTTATACGTAAAAGATTGTGTAAAAACTGGATTCTTCAGAGTTACTGTGATGTGTTTTAATGAACTATGTATGCTGCTATGTTTCAAAGATGGTTCTAAAAAGGATTATCAAGAAAAAGAATGTTGCACTGAAAAGTATGTTAGGTAAATAGGGTTTTATTATTTTTGATGTTGTAAGCCTGAGATAGTTTCTGAGCTATGGTGATTCTAAGTTGACTATATCACAGTATTTTTTTAAAGAATCAATTTATTCATTGATCTGATAACCCTAACTAACTTGTTAGTTTAACTGTAATTCCAAAATTTAACTCACTAAGTTTTTTATTAGAAAGTTGTTAACACTGGTGTTATTTTGCCATTGGGAAACACAGATTGGGCATTCCTTATATGAAATTCCAAAACTCAAAATACTGCAAAACCTAAAATCGTCTACATGATGGTTAAGATGGTGACGCCTTTGCTAAAGATATTGTTTAAAATTACATTCAGGCTATGTGTTTAGAGCATGTATGAAACATAAATGAATTTCATGTTTAGAATTGGGTCTCATCTCCAAGATATCTCATTATGTATGTATATGCAAATACAGATATTCCAAAATCTGGAGAAAAAATGAAATTCAAAACACATCTGATCCTATGCATTTTAGATAAGGGATACCCAACCTATACAATGAAATTTTGTCTGATTTCTCCATATGATCAATTCAATTATTGTATCTTAAATTCTAAGAAAAATGTCCCAAACACAGCAAAGCACTTCTTGGTTGCTGTCCAACCATTCATGTGTCCTTTACTTCTCCACCTCCTATTGCCCCAACTGAGCCAGCATACATACCCAGCAGTGAGTAACAAGCAGACAATTTATTTTTATTCCACTGAAAGTAGTGTTTACAAGGGACGTAATAGCCATGCTAAATATTTGAAAGACTGTCATATTGAGGAGAGGTCAAGCTTGTTTTCTGCTCTAGGGACAAAAATATGGAGCAATGGGTTTAAACGATAAGAAAAGAGATTCCACCATACATTAGGAAGAACTTCCTGACAGAAAAAGCTGTTTGTGGAAAATGCTGCCTCAAAGTGTGGTGTTCTCCTTCTTTGGAGGTTTTTAAGCAGAGGCTGGATGACAATCTGTTAGGAATGCTTTGACTGGGTGTTCCTGCATAGCAGGGGGTTAGACTCGATAGCTCTTGTGGTCTCCTCCAACTCTATCAGTCCATGATTATATGTTTTAGAGCCATTTATTTATTTATTGCGTCAGAAGCAAACTGAGGGTACAAGTTGTAATGTTTTTTAAAACACAGAGTTCGGGGGGAAAAAAAACTTATGCCAAATATCCTTTGACCAGTAGCTGGCCTCTTGGAATGCCTCTGGTGTTGCTATAAGAAGGACCTCCATTGTGCATGTGGCAGGGCTCAGACTGCATTGTAATAGGTGGTCTGTGGTTTGCTCTTCTCCACACCCGCATGTCATGGATTTCATTTTGCATCCCTATTTCTTAAGGTTGGCTCTGCATCTTGTGGTGCCAGAGTGCAGTCAGTTCAGTGCCTTCCAAGTCACCCAGTCCTCTGTGTGCCCAGGAGGGAGTCTTTCATCCAGCATCAGCCACTGATTGAGGTTCCGAGTTTTAGCCTGCCACTTTTGGACTCACTTGCTGAGGTGTTTCTGCAAGTATCACTGTAAATCTTAGAAAAACATTTCTTGATTTAAGGCGTTTGCGTGCTGGCTGATACCCGAACAGGGGATGGGTCAGAGATGTCAATGCCTTGGTCCTTTCATAGCTGGCTGCTACTTCCCGGCAGATGTCAGGTGGTGCAATGTTGGCTAAACAGTATAATTTATCCAGTGGTGTGGGGCATAGACATACTGTGATAATGTGCCATGTCTAATTAAGAGCCACATCCACTGTTTTAATGTGGCGAGATGAATTCTAGACTGGGCATGCGTATTCAGCAGCAAAGTAGCAAAATACAAGGGAAGATGTTTTCACTGTGTCTGGTTGTGATTCCCAGGTTGTGCCTGTCATCTTTCATACGATGTTATTTCTAGCATGCACTTTTTGCTTGATAGTCAAGCAGTGTTTCTTGTAAGTCAGGGCACGGTGCAGGGTAACTCCCAAGTATTTTGGCATACTGCAATGCTCCAGTGGGATTCCTTCCCAGATAATCCTCAGTGCTCGAGATGCTTGTCTGTTCTTAAAGTGAAATAATAGAGCCATGGCCATTAGAGACAAAAAAAGTAAAAGTGATCAAATGTATTCCTGCAATTAAGTAAGTCATCACCAAGGTCTGTTGCGAGGCATTTCATTTCATGCATTGGGTGAAATCTACCAAATTTTATGTTACCAGCTTCTTTCTCCCAGTGAGTCTGAAAGGTGCCAAAAGAACCTGTTGCATTCTGTTCTTTAAGTGGGGCATCAAGAAGAGCTTCCTGATAACCACCCACCACTTTTCAGATCACAAAGTAATATGTAAGGTGACAATAGAGCAAGGAAGGACACAGGTATCTTCACGAGAGTTACAAATAATCTTTCTCTCAAGATGCAACTGCTCTTATCAAAATATTTAAATATTTAAAATCATTTCAACAAAGCTGTTGTTTTGTGACTTCATGCCATTTTTTTTTTTTACTTATGGCAACCCTGAAGCAAATCTATCATGAGATCGTCTTGGAAAGATTTGTTCAAAGCGGTATACCCTTGCCCTGCTCTGAGCCTAAGAGAATATGAGTCACTCAAGATCACCCATGGTCTCCATGGTTGAATAGGCATTTGAATCTTCTTCTCCAAAGTCCTAGTCCACTATACTATGCAGGTTCTCCTAATGTTGAAAGAGACATTGCTTCCTAGTAAGAGCAAACAAAAAAATGGAATGTGCTGGATCATTATGGTAACACAGTTCTTTTATGGTATACAGAATGTATAAACAGAGTAAAGGTTTGCAAAATCTGACACTGTCCCTCTTCCCCATTTCCTTTCATTCTGCTGTAATATAACTGCTTCATGCAGGTTCACAACTAAAAACAAATCATAAAGTAACCCTGTGTCCCTATAACTATTTGCATCATTTCAGCAGCAAATGCCTATTCTTGATACGAACTGCAAGGATTCCCATTTAGCACTCAAAAGGAGTATCAGCATTTAAGTGAGGGAGAAATGACCTATACTCAATTCAGAGAATTTGCTAAGCTACTCCAACCTGAAGAACACTTGTTGCTTCGATGTGGCAAGAATTAGTACTACTTATTCTGATTTCTCCCTTGGCCATTGTCTAGGTGTTTAAAAAAATAAAATTAAAGCAGGTCATCTCTCATTAATTCAAGATTCAATACTTCAAAATGAAACCATTATGAGAAGGAAAGTCTGTGCGTACCAAAATCAATGGGACTGCTGCTATTGTCTGGAGTCAAGATTTCACGCCAGGCCTTCAAGGCAATCTGAGCAGGGCGGGGGAACATAACAAACCTTCCCACCCCAAAACACTATTCATATAATTTATGAGCCAAAAAGATTAATGATTTATTACTGGGCTCATTAATCAAAGAAGACTGAGAGAACAGGGAGGAGTGTGTGTGTTTTAAAGGACCAATTCCACTGTTCGAGTCAATTAGGCCCTGTAAAGCACTGAGAAGAAGCTGCAATATTATCAAGGCTTCCCCGAGTGTATTCAGAGTATAAAATAAATGCTATTATTCAGGAGATACTGAATTGCTAAGCTTCTTAAATTTGTACAATTGGGAACCTGCAGTACATTAAAATGCTGGAGCTCATTAAGACCCCTTTTCCACAGCCTTCAAATCATTGGCATTCACAGCAGTATTTAGAACAATAAAGTACTCCCCACACCTAAGAAAAGAGTGGCTTCTCTTCTTTCAGTTCTGTTTTAATGAATCACCGAGGCAGAACTTGTACCCAACCTTTTCAAGGCAACTTCTGTCTCCTGAAACAAGAAAAGAATATCTAAAACAAAAATGCTAATACCCCGAGTTGAAAGAACAAAATTTGCCAACACCACCATACTGAAAGAGCCCTGACAATTTAGCTAACATTGATCTCTTGGTTAGAGTGCGTAATTTAATTTTCGCCCCCTGCCAATAATAAGTAAATCACCTTCAGACTTACAAAACAACCTGTTCTGCTTGATGAGCACTGAAATACAACACCGCCCAAGAGAGTCCACTTCCTTTGCTGTCATCCTTTGGTGTGAAGGGCAAGGATTCTGCTGCCTCAGTGCTTGCTATCATTAATGTGAAGACAACTCCATCTTTCTGTGGGCTTGAAGCAAAAACCTCTGCTATTCTTCTGGCTACCTATTTTGGAGCTTTGGGAGCATGTGGATAGCTCATGCTTTCTGATTTGTTTTTTCCAGGATATTATTATCAGGACCAACAATTCTATCCTTCTTAATATCAAGATATTTTTATTTTTTATTTGTTTGTTATCATTTATTTTATTTTTATTACACTTTTCTCTCTTTATAGTGGGAGGTAGCTGTATGCATGTTTGCTTATGTATTTCATAGGTGAACTGTAAAGCGGGAACAAAACAGAAATCAGGTGCATGGGTTGTGTACCATGAAGTTCCTCATGCCACACTGTCATAGAACTTGCTGGATGACCTTGACCAGTCTTCTGTTTCATCCTAACCTCATACTCATATGAAAATAAATGGAAGAAAGTATGATAGGAAGAATTATGTATGCCACCTTAAACTTCAAAGGGGGGGGGGGAATGGAAGGATTGAGAAGATACAAATAATTATTGGTTCACATATAGCCTAGGGATGAATGTCTGTGATTATAACATATTTGTATGTGATGATGAATAAATATAGTAATTTTGTCCCACTAGGGAAGAAAATGAATATTATTTGAATAGTCTTTCATAGCATTCTCTCATTTGTTAAATGCTCCAAAGTGTTGAAGTAGAATTATTTATACATTGTGACATTTCCCTTATAAATATTTTGTGCTGCAAACAGGCTTCTCGAATGGAAAAGGATGTTCTCTGTCTAGGAAACCCATTTTCCTACATGGAGAGTGTTGCTAAGAAATAACATATTTTACTTCAAAGAATTTCTTCAATACTTGAGATGTCCAAATACCAAGAGAAAGTTTTGTAACCTTCTCATGGATATAATAATAATAATAATAATAATAATAATAATAATAATAATAATAATAATAATAATAACTTTATACCCCACCACCATCTCCCCATGGGGACTCGGGGCGGCTTACATGGGGCAGAGCCCTTCTTCCTGAAAGAATTTATTAACTGTTTTTGTTTTTAATGTGGGAACAAGTAATTATGAATATTCTTTCCATCTCTAATCACACACAAACAGTGGCTTCTCAGAGAAATTGCTACTTTTTGAGACATAGGTCATAATCAGATGCTTTCTAAGTTTCCATCTCACCCCGGGGGGTTTGAGAGTGCTCTGTAAGCCTCTATATTTTATTCCAATTATCTGGTCAATGGCCTTCACAGTCTTTTAACTTGCACTTTCCAGTTGAGGATATAATGACCTAGACAACAGAGAGGCCAAAGGATCACTCTAATGAGCTATACTAAATAATCTGAAGGAAATAACTTTTTAATGACCAATAGTAAGTTGATAGAGTTTTCATGTAGTCCACATCTGTTTTCGTAAAATTAAATACAATAGTCAGAAGGAAGTGAAATTAACAAAACAAATGATGTATTTCCCATAATGAGCAATCAGAATATAATAGGGGGAAAGCCCAATAACTGTTTCTGGGGTTTTGTCTAAACATGGAATTAATGTATGTTTCATATATAATTTATGGAGATAGCCTGAAGGTAATTCAATATTTTTTGTAATTCCATGCATGAAACAAAATTTGCACACATTCAACTACCAGAAAGCAAAGGTTTCACTATTTCAGCCAGCCTTGTGGGCAATTTTGGATTTCGGGTTTCCATATAAGGGATGCTCAACCTGTATTAGCTTATTTGTGTGGTTAATTGACAGTATCTGTATACATTTTTTTTAGGTAAAATATTTTGAATGAAGGATATTAGAGGCAAAGCTGAAGTATTTTGGCCACTTAATGAGAAGACAGGAAATCTTGGGAGAAGATACTGATGCTGGGGAAAATGGAAGGAAAAAGGAAGAGGGGCCGACCAAGGGAAAGATGGATGAATGGTATCCTTGAAGTGACTGGCCTGACCTTGAAGGAGCTGGGGGTGGCCACGGCTGACAGGGAGCTCTGGCGTGGGCTGGTCTATGAGGTCATGAAGAGTCATAAGCGACTGAACGAATAAACAACAAATTTTGAACGCACCTCAAAGTTCAGGGAAAAATATTTTGCCTTAAGTTATAAGATTGTTAATTGCTAACATTTAATCTCCTCCCTTCCGTTAGCATTACAGGATTGATTTTAATGGACAGAGTAAGACATTTCCCCAGATTCTCTTATGGAAAAAATAGTTCCATTACAACACAAAGCTCTAAGCTTTTATTGCCTATGTACCAAAGTTCCTGCCTCAAGTTTTGTTTATATGAAAGATACATAAAGATGATAAATGTGCACAGATAAAAATGTATATAGTCTTAGCACTGCTGTCCAACTCGGTCAATTGCTCTGTGGATCTAGGACTCAATGCACACATGATTTTAAATAGGTATAGCAAAGACTTTTAGTCACTTCCAGGATTGAGACCCAGCATGAGGTTTTGAAATGGGAGGGCTTTTAAAGGTATGTAATTTCTTGACAAGGAGCCACACCATAACATTTAAGTAATCTTCACCAAAATGACTTCTTCCACTAACTCTGGACTAAAAAATTTGGACTACATCATTACTGGCAATGTCTATGGTGGTTAGGAATTGTAATCTAAAATATCTGTACCCAAATTTCCAGAAATAATGAGCTGTATTATCACAGATGATATATAGGCAGGTTCAGATTCTGTTTCAGCAGCTGCTTCATATTTGTCAAACTAAATTTTGTTCCAATATAATTTTTCTTTTATCCATTTTAAGAGTTGAGAAGGGGGAAACCCACAATGTGGTAAATTAAAACTGTGGGAGTATTGTTGATGGTATAATCCCAGGAATTGTGAGTTGGAACAAAAGATTGTTCCCAAATCATCTTGCTTGAAAAAGGCAGTGACAAAGAACATCTCCTTGTCTGGAAAAAAAATAGATGTTTGCACAATGCAACTTAAATTTAATGTCAAATAATTAGTCTGCAACCTATACACTTAGCTCCAAGCTAAAAATGACCTTTTGACATATTAGCTACTAAAGCATAAAGCAACTAATTTAATGGGGATCCATAAATTAAACGTCCAATGACTGACAGAAATAATGGCTTGTATCTTTTTTAAGTTAAAGAAATTTGGGGAAGAAAATATTGGGTAGTAAATACATCTGAAATATTTAATATTAAGGCTTTCCAGTCAATAGATCATTGAAGCATCAACAAATGAAGCAACAAATGTTTTGGCCTGAATATTAAAATTTACATGAGGAAATTAATTGAAGGAAAGGTTTTGAACCACAACCACTTGCAACTCTCAAAGACTTTTTCCGGGAAACTAGAAGATTATTGGTAGGGAGGAGGTGGTGGAATGGGAAATCTATTTTGAGGTAAATTTTCCTCATCCACTATCATCCTAACTAGGCTGAGATTTTGTAGGAGAGGACTCTCAAGTGCCGCAAATGACAAAAAGAGAAGGTCTCATCCTATCCTCCTTATATTCTTTTAGGCATTGTCACGCTCATCATATCCCTTTAATTACATAAGTATAATGTTTATAGATAGTGTTTCCCTCATACATAGCAAGTTCAGACCCTTTTCTTAGGGCTATAAACTAGACAGAGGGCAAGGATTAGAGACCAGGGTTGAAATCCCTGCTTGGCAATCAAAATCCACTGGGCGATTTTGGGCCCAAGCATACTCAGCCTTAGAGAACCCTGTGAGACAGGTTCACCTTACGGTTGCCATAAATTGGAAACAAACTTGAAGACACACAGGAACAACAACAACAACAACAACAACAACAACAACAACAATAATAATAATAATAAAAATAATAACTTTATTTTTATACCCCGCCCCATCTCCCCGAAGGGACTCGGGGCGGCTTACACGGGGCCTTGCCCGATAAAACAATCAAATATCAAAACACAGCAATAAAACAGTTATCCAATAAAAACATCAATTACAGTAAAAACAATCGTTAAAATCAACATAAAACATACAATATTAACACTGGAGACTAATTCATAGAACCCAGGCAACGTGCAACATGTGCCGAAATGGGCCGAAATGGGGAAGGTAATTTCACAGTTAAAATGGACAAAGTGCAATATAGCATTGGCAACACCTCAAGAATGGGGCTATTATAAAATGGGCAGATCAATCAGTCCAACACCAGATTAAGTATTAAAGGCCTTTTGAAAGAGCCAGGTTTTTAAGCTCCTACAGAAGGAGAGGAGGGTGGGGGCCTGCCTGATCTCTCTAGGAAGCGAGTTCCAAAGCCGGGGGGCCACGACGGAGAAGGCCCTCTCTCTCGTCCCCACCAACCGCGACTGCGAGGGTGGTGGGAGCGAGAGGAGGGCCTCCCCCGACGAGCGAAGAGAACGTGCGGGTTCGTAGGGGGAGATGCGGTCTCTAAGGTAGGTGGGTCCCAAACCGTTTAGGGCTTTGTAGGTGATAACCTGCACCTTGAATTGGGCCCGGAAAGTAAACGGCAGCCAGTGGAGCTCCTTAAACAGAGGCGTTGAACGTGCCCTGTAATTCGCTCCAGTTAGAAGCCTGGCTGCCGATCGCTGTACTAGTTGTAATTTCCGGGCCGTCTTCAAAGGCAGCCCCACATAGAGCGCATTGCAATAGTCCAGTCTAGAGGTAACTAAGGCATGGACCACCATGGTCAGATCAGACTTCTCAAGGTATGACAACAACATTGTGCCCTTGCCTTATAGCAGTGGCTCTTAACCTGGCGTCCCCAGATATTTTTGGCCTTCAACTCCCAGAAATCCTAACAGCTGGTAAGTTGTAGGCCAAAAACATCTGGGGACCTCAAGTTGAGACATCACTGCAGGGACAGTCTTATATCCTTTGCCTTGGGAACTGCACTGATACATAGTGAATTTACTTCCTAAGTAAGCCCTGTTTAGGATTCCACTGTATAAAAATTAAGGAAACAAGCCTACAAATCAGACATGAATGGAATGGAGGAGGAGAGAGACAATCTCATATCAAGGCATAATACATAATTGTGTACACCTCACAGGGAATGAAAATTGTTTGAATTGAGGGATAAAGATTGCAAAATTAAATTTGTACTCCTTCTAACACTTAGTAAGGGAAATTACGCATTTCCAACACAGCCCAGTGCCAACTCCACAGGGATTATATTACTATTTATTGTTTTCTTTGCTCAAATAAAACACCTGTTGGGGTCATCTATTTGAAGAATTTTTAATATAGCAGCTCACACTAAAGGCGAGTGAAGAATGTTTATTCTGGTTAGATTGCCAGCCTTTCCTTCCCTTCCACCCCCGAGGTTGGTGCATAATGATTTAATAACAGAAACAGCATGCCTGCAAACCTCTGCACCCCACATTTAAATAAAAACCTAATATATTTGAGATCTGGGTGTCAATCTGTACTGTTACTTGAAGGTTTCTGGGTTATGAATAGAGCGGTATCCCTAGGATACAGCATCCTTCTTTTATCAAGTCCTGTCTTAAAGTGTCAGAAGTCAAAGAATTAAAAACAAAAGCAGCATAAATTGCTGTCAATCATTAAGCCCTTTCATCTGCTCTAGACTTCAAAAGGCATTCTGCTTCCTAAATGGAGGGATCAATCACCCCACATTACATCTGCTGTTAGGAACAATACTGCCACACTGTCAGCTCTAGGGATGGCTAGCTCAGACACATGTAATTTAACACTCAAGACAAACTAAACAAACATATGCAAGCAGTAAACCTGTTGCATGTGCCGCATTGTTCCCACACACCGTTCCTTCTCTTTATTTTTCTAGATATGCAGTCTTTTCTGAAATAACAAAATACAGTCCCACCCTTACCCCAGATCTCTATAGTATGTGAACATTCTATTATATGTATGAATATGTTCAGTTCTCATGTATACTGCCTAAACGGTAAAGATAACTTTTAACAGTCCTTACTTTTTAAAAAAGAGATTTGATTTTATAAAGTAAAAAAATGAAAGTTTTTCCTCCATTATATTTATGAAGAAAATTGCCAAATTGGGGTACATTTACATCTCCTTCCAAAGAGTATGCAACATTCTCAATCTGCTGCACTGGTCAAATTTAAAAAAGTATAGCAATTTCTGAGGAGCCCCGATGGTGAAGTGCGTTAAAGCACTGAGCTGGAGACCGAAAGGTCCCAGGTTCAAACCCCGGGAGCGGCGTGAGCGGCCGCTGTTAGCTCCAGCTCCTGCCAACCGAGCAGTTCGAAAACATGCCAATGTGAGTAGATCAAAAGGTACCGCTCCAGCAGGAAGGTAACGGCGGTCCATGCAGTCATGCCAACCACATGACCTTGGAGGTGTCAACGGACAACGCTGGCTCTTCGGCTTAGAAATGGAGATGAGCACCAACCCCCAGAGTCAGACATGACTGGACTTAACGTCAGGGGAAACCTTTACCTTTTTATAGCAATTTCTAGCTCTTCAAATGAGGAGCCTGTCAGGAAGAATGAGTTGACCACCTGATTCAGTACCCTAAATATGGATGAATTCAGGAAGATTCACATTTGAACAATCTTATTCCAAAACAGATCTAAAATCATTTTAAGAGCTAATTTTAATGAGTAACATTTTGAAAACGTGCATACAAAGAAAACAGCTGAATCAAATTCTCACCAATTTTTAGTAGGTAATAATTCTTGTTTCGTTCATTGTGGCTATCTTTTAGATAAATATATTTATGGGAATAAAGTAAACCAATAGTCTATCCAGTCTCTAAGATGTAGCACTGGTTTCAAGAGCTTTTAAAGAAGTCTAATATATTCTGTTAAAAGCCCATAAAAATAGAAGTTTTGAAAGAAGATGCAAAATGTCTGTTCTCTTCTATAACAAGAGAAATATCAAATAGCCTTGCAACTTTTCAGAAAGATGATCTGACCAAGACTAGGGGCAGTATATTTCTCCTGAGGAATAAGCATCTAAATGTGCCCTATTGCTCTAATGAATGGTATTACTGATTGTCCGTATTAGAGATTATGAAGGGACAGGACACACCAGTGGAGGCAGTTTTGTAAGTAAATTATTATTTCAGTTTGACTAGCAACAACATGGGAAATATTAAATTATTTCTGGAAAAGGCTTCATGAAAAGTTTATTCCAATCATACACCATTGCCAAACACCACCCCTAAATTGTTCCCAGTGTTGTTAACTATTCCTGAAATATAAACTTTGTTTTGATTATTCAGAATATGTCTTTCTTTCAGACACTTATCAGTAAATAATGCATTTTTCATATTCTTTCATAGTAATGTAACAATTTCAGAGATAGTATAAAAATACTGAAAAGTTCAGACCAAAAAATCCAGACTGGATTCCTGTAACACACTCTACATGGGGCTGCCCTTGAAGACGGCCTGGAAACGTCAACTTGTACAACGGTTGGTGGCCAGGTTGTTAACCGGAGGGAATTATAGAGAGCAGACAGACCCCCTATTTATTTATTTATTTATTTAGAACATTTCTACCCCGTCCTTCTCACCCGAGGGGACTTAGGGCGGCTTACAACAACCGGCAAAATTCAATGCCAAACAGATCAATAAAACAGCAACACATTTAAAACCATTAACAACTATTCATAAAATACAACACATAAAATACATAAAATACATTAGTCAGCTAAAACATATAGTTACTTAAAATCACTATTTAAACACCTCCACTGCCTGCCGATAAGTTTCTGGTCCCAATTCAAGGTGCTGGTTATCACCTATAAAGCCCTAAACAGTTCGGGTCTGGCTTATCTTTGTGATCTTATTTCCTACTATGTGCCTGCGTGGTCTTTGACATCAGCTGAGGAGGCCCTCCTTTCGTTCTTGACACCATCTCAAACTCAGTTGGTGGGGATGAGGGAAAGGGCCTTCTTGCTGGTGGCCCCCCGGCTCTGGAACTCCCTCCCCGGAGAAATTAGACTTGCCCCCACCCTGGCCACATTCTGAAAAGATTGGAAAATCTGGCTTTTCCAATGTGCATTTGACTGAGTTATTATAAATTGGTGTCAGTCCCTTAACTACACCTATATCCAGCTACTGCTTTTCTCCTGGTCCATTCAATAGAAGCTGTAAGATTCTGTTCATATATAATGTTGTCTAGCTTTCAACTTGATTATGCCCACTGTGCCTGGTTATTTCTATCGGTTTTGAGTATGTTTTAATATATATTTTATGTTTATGATTTTATGTCTTGTTTTAAGGTATTTATCTGGTTGTATTCTATTGTATACTGCTGGGCTTGGTCCCCATGTGAGCCACCCCAAGTCCCTATGGGGAGATGGGGCGGGATATAAAAATCAAATTATTATTATTACATTATGATTAAATCTTAAAAGCTGTCTAAGAACAAAAGACTGGAGAAAACATAGAGGAAAACACCAGTTTGAACATTCTCCTGAGTAACGCTTACACTTGGCAGGAAAGAGATGGAACAATGTGAAGCCCCCTAAGTCTGTAAGGGGCATCAAAGACCCCAAATTGTGGATTTTAAGCAAAGGCCCGGATGACAAGTAAATATGGGGAAAGCTGCTTCTTCATAGACATAGGATGTTGTGCCTCTTGAAGTCAAAGTTCTCAATAAATAATTCAAAGCTAGTACAGATGACTGAAGTGATTTGCTCACACTGACAAGTTTCAATCAAAATTCTCATTCTAAACAAGTGGTCCTTACCAAAGGATTTGAAAGGCAGCCCCACATATATTAGCTTCTAATTGAAGCAAGGAGAAAAACCCACATTTAATGAGAAATCAAATACATCTGTCTTTAGAAATGTGATATTTAATTTTGTTCTGATCAGCCACATATTATATGGGCCCATCCTTAATGGATTAATTGCATGCCATTCCTCTGATCTTTCCAATAGCAAATGCTACCTGTTATGAATAGTACCATTAAGGAGGCAGTTCAAACATGTTGTATTTCTCTCATATAATTCATTGCTTCTATACACCAAAGGATAACTGTTGTAAACAATAAGACTGAACAAACGAGTTCATGAAAGCACTAACTTCTATTCTATTTTTATACATTTGCTTGACCTTGTTGATAACATGTCTGTAGTACCATAAGGATTTTTTAAAAAGTGAGCACACCAAATGGTGACAGAGTAGAATGTGGAAACCTCTTCATTCAGGTTTGTTGTGCTCCTGTCCCATTCTTTGTTTGGATTCTAGAATGGAAATTGGATTGCATTTTCTGAATTCATTTTTCATAATGTCCATATTCATTTACCTGTCTTTCTTAATAAACTCATTTTGGCCCATTTTATCCACTGACAAAAGCCTGTCTGTGTGCAATTGTGTGCGCACAGTTGGCCATTCACATTTTATAATGCAAAGTTTTGTGCGCATTTCAGTCTCTAAAATGTAGCAGAACTCTTACAAACATGGGAATTTTTTAAGGAAGGTCTACTTTGTATCACAACAAGTCCTAGGATGTGTGAAATAAAAATGTAAACCTTCAGTTTTCTTTCAAAGGAAACTATTGGTAATGTCAGCAATTTTCTTCCTGCTGTAAGAAAGACTTCAAAAACCAGAGTTTTCAACGTTTATTCACAATTTGAGATATATTTTGTACAAAATTTACAAGTGCCTGTTCTGCATTAAAAAACAGCATTTTTTGCACAGGAAACAGAATTTCCCCTGTAGAACATTACATTTCTCTGTAGAAATATTTTTGCACATAAAATGCTATCTGTGAAAATCTACAACATGTAAATTTAGCACATAATAAGTCTCCAATTACATATTTTTCTGTAGGTGAGACAGTAGACAAATATTATTTCTGCAAAGATAATACTTTTTCCTTTATGTAGCTTTTGTGTCATTTTTAAACAAAATATGTATGAACTCCAGCAAGTCTCTGCCATCCAGGATTCTTAGATTTTCTTGAGAGACATAGGAATAAGGGAACAGGGATATAAAATGGTGAAGCAGTCTAAAGGATAAAATCCAAGGGGAATAACCAGAGTGATATATTACATTTACTCCCCAAAGGCACATCGGAAAAGCCATGTTTTTAGATCTTTCTTAAAGGCTAACAAGGTGGGGGCTTGCCTAATCTCAGTGGGCAATGAATTCCACAGTCGGGGGGCCACAGTAGAAAAAGCCCTCTCCCTCTTTCCCACAAGACGGGCCTGGGACAAAGGCAGTGGCGAAAGGAAGGCCTCCCCGGATGAATGAAGGGAACGAGCAGGTTTATGGTAGGAGATACGGTCACTAAGGTAGGTGGGTCCCAAACCGTTTAGGGCTTTATAGATGATGGTCTGCACCTTGAATTGGGACCGGAAAGTGAACGGCAGCCAGTGGAGCTCTTTAAACAGGGGAGTAGATCGTTCCCTGTAGCTCGCCCCTGTTATTAATCTGATGTTTTTCAACAATTTGTTGAACATTCCCAAGCACTCTTTCCATCCCTAGTGAGAAATGAATTTGATTCTCAGTGATTATCCCTACCAGTGGTTCTCAAAGTGCACTCTGTAGAGCCCTTGGGGCTCCACGAACCATACTGAGGGTCTCCGAGAGGGGCTCTGTGGTTCCCTCCTTGTCCTTCCTTTCTCCTTCCCCTAGATGCTCTCTCTCCTCTTTCCTGCTCTTCCCTCTCCCCTGTCTCTCACTGCCAGAAGCCTCTTTCCCTTGGCCCCCTCACCCCAAGGCCTTTTCCCCTCAGATCAAAAGCTTTTTTCCCTCACCTCCCTCAACCCCAAAAGCCCCATTTCCTTGCCTTCCTTGCTCCCAAAACCTTACCCTTTGCTTCCCTTGCTGCTCAGATCCTTTTTCTCTCAGTCTACTCACTGTAATTCCAATTGGCCATAGCAACGCGTGGCAGGGCACAGCTAGTATAATATATAAACATTTACTGGGGCATCATGATAAACTTTTCCATCAAAAAGGTCTCCATAGCTGAAAAGATTTGAGAACTCCTATCCTAAATCATCCAAATTCTTTCTCATACTTAGCTTTTTGGATCTTGCTGAATCACTGCCTACTAAATATGTTACTCATATACATTAGAATTTGTGTAATTTCACAAATTCTTGATCTTGAGGACTAAAGGGAGAGACAAGTCATGAATCAAGCAAGAACAGAACTCAGGAAATGGCTACCATAGTTTTGCCTACAACAAAATTCAGATGTACGTTTCAGATCCCTCATCAGGACTAACAAATGGCCACTTTATTTTTTATTACATTAGTCAATGTTAATACTATGTTTCAGATATATTTTATACATTAACACTAAAAAGGAAAACTGTTCCACAGATGTGGAGCCAAATCTTCAAAGGCTTGCAGTACATGCCAGTGGAACCAACAAGAATCCTTTGTCTGAAGACCTTCAGTTCCTAAATGGTGCATGCCATGCAGTGAGTAATGAGAGGACAGAGCCCTAGATAGAAGGAACCAAAATCCAAAAAATATCAACTGCTAGCCAGTGGAAGGATTTACTGGGGGTGGGGGAGAAAAACATGAGAATATTTAGGGGACTTTAAAATGTATTTGATAAGCATTCTTGGGCACAACATTAAAATAAACTAATGGTTATCATGATGGCCACCACACATTGCTACTTTTGATTTTAAGTAATCATAAAATACCAGTTATTCAATAAAGATGCTAGCTGTGATGGTACTAAAGTTTACTGGTAAATACAATATGTAAAATAAAACAAGATATAAAAACAAAACTAGTGGGTAAATTAAATGTTTATCTTGCTGGCCACTTTGGCCATGCTTCAGATATAGTATTCAAATATCATAGATGAATATATATTATATAGTATTCAAATATCATTGATGAATATATATTGTGAAGTTAAAGAGGATGAAGAAAGGGGCAACAAAAATGTTCAAGAAGACAAGGCAATTCCCTTACCAAAAAAGGATATGTCTTGAGATTTTCTTTCTTAGAAAGCAGTTAAGTAAAGGGTGACATAAAGTAATGCATACCATGGTGTGGATAAGAATACTCTCACTCATAAGAATAGAACTCCAGGTTCATCTAGTGAAGTACAATCATAGAAGATTTTGGATAGAGAAAAAGAACTACTTTTCAAACAACTCCAGGTTGAAATATGGATTTTCCTACCACAAGATGTAATGATGGCCACCAGCTCAGGAAGCTCGGATCAGAAATGGGATCCCAATTGACCAGTTTATTAGACAGATAATCAGAGTACAATGTGATTGTGAAGGAAGATGGCTTGTGGCTTAACATTGCTGCCTCCAGGATTAGAGGTTGAATATTTGAATCTCAGTTGTTATGGAACATTATTTCACTCAAGTCTGTAGGGTTCCCATATGTAACAGATTGAGAATGAAGGGAAGAGAATACTGAACTATGGGAGTCTTTGATTTGATTCATATGAACTTTTTGATGTTCCTATGAGAGCCTTAGCTCTCATAATAATTTCCTTCTAATTTATATCAATTCCTTCTTCGTTCAGCACATAAATGAAACAGGAATAAACAAGAATGGCTACCTCTGAAGTGTTTTGAAATAAGATGAAGGTTGCAACAATATGTGCCATTATGAATATCATATGCCATGCTGAATAACTCAGCAGATGTGGGTCAGTTATTTTATTTATTTATTTATTTATTTATTTATTTCACATGAGCACATTTGCCCATCATTTTAGGAAAACCAACATCTCTGAAAAGTATGGAAAATCTAAAGAGCTACCAGCAACAATCTCCACCAAATACAGTCATTTTTATTATTCTATGTAGTTCGGGTAAATAATTAATTTGATTTAATTTCAAAACTTTTTACAAAACTGGATTTTAGCAATTAGTAATCCCCTTTTCAATCCAAGTAAATTTGAAAAGACTTTTAAAAAGGTATTATTAGTTCACTTTCCTCCCAATACCTGGTAAGGATTGACAAGTATTTAAGGACATAGCTCAAGGGGAAACTATTGACAGCCACCTGCTCAATGAAGGGAAGTCAATAGAGAATCTTGCATTTTCCAGATGTTAATGTCAGAATTTGATTCATCTGCTTTTCATGTCTTGTACATGTAGCAGATGTATGTTCACAAACTATATTAGCATTAATTCGACCAGCTACATGTGTTCCTTGCTGTTGCTCCTTCTCTTCACTTTCTTATTTTATCCATGCCTAGAATGGAAGATTTCAGAAATCATTAAGATTTTTTGAAATATGAACTTCTGATCTCTTTATTTTGTGCTATTTAATTTTTGAATATTAATGTTCCAACACACAAACTTTTTCTCTTCATTCACCAACTCTGATCCAAAGTGTAAGGTACACAGTATTTAGAAAGACCATAATTGAGTGGAGAGAGCCAAAGACACCTGATAATGCACAGAATGAATACAGACAGTTACCCAAGAGGAGAGGGGCATGGACCTCTTCACACTGCCCTTTTGGGCCATGCCATTGCACTAGCAATCATCAGTGAAAGGGAATGCAGGCAGGGTGGCTCTCTCCCTTCATGCCCTCTCCCCTCCCCTCATCAAATGGAGTGGCGGAAGAGGGTGTTTGGCACCCTTTCCCTCCCCTCATCAGATTACAGCAAGGGCAGCAACATGTGTTCCCCTGCCTCCCTTTCTGTCATCACATGGCAAAAAGGGAGGAAAGTGTGGGTAGCTCCATTGGTGCTACCCAAACTACACTTTCCTCCCCATAGGTAAAGGTAAAGGATTTCCCCTGACGATGTCCAGTCGTGACCGACTCTGGGGGTTGCTGCTTATCTCCATTTCTAAGCCGAAGAGCCGGCGTTGTCGGTAGACACTTCCAAGGTCATATGGCCAGCATGATTGCATGGAGCGCCGTTACCTTCCCGCCAGAGCGGTACCTATTGATCTACTCACATTTGCATGTTTTCGAACTGCTAGGTTGGCAGGAGTTGGGGCTAACAGCGGGAGCTCAGTTCACTCCCGGGATTTGAACCTGGCAGGCACCTTTTGGTCCGCAAGTTCAACAGCTCAGCATTTTAACACACTGTGCCATCAGGGGCCCATAGTGGAGGAGAAATCACCTTTTGGCACTTCTTCACTTTGGGAGGAATGTGGGCGGAGTCTGCCGTGCATCGTGTGATGGTGCATGGCAGGTCTCATCCTTGCCGTGTTTAAAAGCAGCAAAATGGGTCAAAAACACCCCATGTGAAGAGGTCCCATGTCACATATGCAAAAATGTTGTGCACATAGCCAAGTATGGTGGGCTTTAAGACAGTGATATATTTTAGACAACAATATATTGTTTGAGTATGCTACGCTTTGTTATTCAGCATAAGCTGACTTGAATGATTTATTTCTGAAAGGAGATGTTAAAAATGGGCGGATGGTGAGCAGTAAATGAGCACAGTCTGATTAAGACTTCACCCACAAAGAATTAGTGTACTACCTGTCCCTCATATGCCCTTGGACACATTGTGAGTAAAATGGATGATCAAGACAGAACCCATGTGCTTAGGGAGTTTCAGGTTATCTAATTTATCTTTGTGTTACACTGGCAGCATTGTGAAGTAAAGCTGTAAATGGTTGTGTTTGAGTTTTCCCACTAGAATGCCTTTTATGACATTTCCTTAACCTGCCTTCTTCTGTCAAAATGATTACATCAACAAACAAGGAAGTGGGATACATTAGACCCCCTAAGTACAACTGTTCAAGCCTCCCAAACTTGATTATGTGTCACCGTTGATTGATGTCACTGCAGTACCTTACAAGGTTCCTTGGGGTACAGAGGGGTTTTTTTAAAGTATGACAACCAGAGCATATATGAATCACTTATTTCAAACAGAATCAATTATCCTTGTAGCTTGTCTCATAGAATCATAGAACCATAGAATCATAGAATAGTAGAGTTGGAAGAGACCACATGGGCCATCTAGTCCAACCCCCTGCTAAGAAGCAGGAAATCGCATTCAAAGCACCCCCGACAGATGGCCATCCAGCCTCTGCTTAAAAGCCTCCAAGGAAGGAGCCTCCACCACAGCCCCGGGGAGAGAGTTCCACTGTCGAACAGCTCTCACAGTGTCGAACAGCTCTCACAGAAGAATGAGAGGATCTGTAGTCCATAATTGTACATCTTGGGAATAGAGTGCTTTCTCAAAAAATTTAAATTTCTCCAAATTTTAAATCATTCATTTCCAGTAACTTCCATCAGTGTAAGAGATTTTGTTGCAGCCTGTAAATGCTACCCCAACATTAATTAGCAGAATTTATAGAGCTAATGTCATCTATTGGGTGGTCAGGTTTGTACACTACATGTGCCTGCCAAGGAAATCAAAACCATTCTGTTCTGTGTCCTGAGCTTGCCAAAAAAAGAAGTAGCAAGTAGTTTGCATTGCTAGAATTGGCCCCGTGATTTTGGTGGCTCTTGCCCTGCTACTCAAGGGTCAAAGTAATACTGACAGCTCTGAAGGGCCTTTAATGAGTTTCCCCAGAAATACTGCCAAGAATTTGATGATGTTCCTCTCTAACTCACAATTTAGTTTACCTTTCCTTTCGTTTTAAAAAACAAAATATGAGGAAGAATGACATCCCGCGGCTTGATTTGAAACCAGCTTGGTAATTATGAGCTTTCTATGCAAGTGTGAGAATGCCTACTCAGAACTTCTTAAAAATTTAACTGAAATCAGATAATATCTCAAACTGCAAAAGGTTTTTGGTGATTGGTGTGTGTGTGTGGGGGGGGGGGGGGGAGAGATTGGTGGTTATGTCTTCTCATGACTACCAAATTGTTATACATAGGTGTGTCATGATTTGAATTAATTAATTGTGGTAATTATAAATTTTGGCAATGTCAGAAATGAGAAAAGTGGGACAATGACTCTCACTTGGCACTTAGCAGCAGGGCTAGCTCTTGTCAGTGTGATTGTGATTGTATTTGCCCCCATAGGAGCTGCTTATAGATATTCCTGTGTTGCAACTGACCGCCAAAGAAGTCCCAGCTGTTCTCCATAAAAGAAATATCAATTTCTTTCTTCATCATCTGCATCAAAGCAATACTAAAACATCCTTTAGGGAATCATCTTCTTCCCATGTGCATATTTAGGCAATATTGTCATTATTTTCCATGATTCAGCACAACATTAAACTTCATCTCTATAACTGTTCTGTATGACATTAAGTTCCCAGTCATTCAGATGAAATCAGAGTCATCTTCTGTTAAAAGAAGTCCATCATCTATCCTTATATCCATGAGCCTTTCGACATGTCAATCGTGTTTAAGTTTTAGGCATGTGATTAAATGTACTAGGCCAATACAAACTGTAAAATGCATGCCTGCATATCAAGGGATTTGTATTGTCTGTCTCAGAAAGCCAATGCAACATGAAATGGCTACTGAGAGTCTTTTCTTTCTCCCAAAGCACCATGCATTCTTAGTTTCAAGCAAGCAATTTTTCACTTGCTTGAGTAAAAAAAGTAGACTATAAAATACTGTTCCAGAGGAATAAAAAATTTGCCCGAAGGAAAAGATATACATTTCAACTCCAGAAAGAATCCAAATTTGTCATTCTGTGAGTCAAACTACCACTGAAAAATAAAAGTGCTTAAAGATTTATTTTTAAAAAATAGTATTGTACTCAGTCCCAAATCTGCCAGTTCAACACTATTCCTTTGCTCCAAAATACCCACATATCACAGCCTTTAGTCTGTAGGAAACATTTCTACATCTAAGATATCTCAAGTATTCTTTCCAGACAATCAAGCAAAAGTGTACATGGGAATACAGCTAAATAAAAAACATATGCCCATGTAAAACTAAGAAAAGCAGTCTAAGAAAAACTAGCAGAAACCTAACATAAGGTTGCTGTTTGTTCCATGAAAAAGACTGCAGAAACTCCATGTAACAAGATTTGAGAAGGGCGAAATAATCCTTGGAAATCTCCAGTTTAAGAAAAACAAAACAAAAACACATCTGGAACATTTTTTCAAGATAAACAAAAGGTGATTTAAGTTTTGCATAATCAGGTGCTATTGTCTGCCAACTAAAATACCTAATGGCTCCAAGAGGAGTTCTCTAAAAGAACATACTAGGTGGCTGATCCACTGTGTAAATTGGGTTTCTGGAAACAATTTGAGTCATCGGACATGAATCCTTTTAACTTCAGCTTTTAAGAGTTTGGCAGGTTAAACTGGATCAAAGTTCAAAAACTCCACCCAGAAGCCACTGGTGGTCTTAATATATTGCTCAGTTTTAAAAGTAGTTAAGTGATCACTGATACTCCTGGACTGAAAATTTTCTCATATTCTTAAAAGGAAACAAACACCCTTAGAAGCTGTATTAGACTTCACCAAGGTTTTAGAATGCATCGACTTCACTCCAGGTATAACTAAAAACAATTGGTGTAATGTAAAAGAACTAGTGATAAATTCATACATACACATACTCCTCACACAGGCGTGTGCCCCTTTGAGAACATATGATGAGGATATTTTCTCCAACATATAGTTCTTTATTACCACCAGCTCTTGCTTTAGCAGTATTAATTTTTTTTTTAAATGGAAAGGGAAAGATAGGAAAGGAAAAGCAGGCAGAAACATAGAGAGATGTGGTGGAAGCTGTTAAACGTGCTCAACAAATTAAATGGGGGGGGGACTTCACAACAGTATTTAAAACAAAATTGATGTATTTCTTATTACTTTCTAGGAGGTCTTCAAAGACAGAGAAAATATGAGAAAATGTATGGAGCAGGAACAATTTACCTTGCATAGTAACAATAATTAAGAGTGTGCTTTCAATAAACCCCAATAAAGGGCATTAACCCAGGCAAACAAACTTCATGTGAAATATTACTAAAAGTAAAACTGCTCTGTTAATGACCATCATGCTTTACAATGACAGGAAATTTCATTTAAAATTTTATAGAATAATAGTGGATTGCAAATACCAAGCAGAGTCTTTTTGCACACAGTTTAATGGAGACCAGAAAGATAATGGTTGGAATGTAGAACTAGAACTTGGTAAATCCAGACTCACTTCCCAAGTCAACCATGTGACTTGTTAACTGATCTTGGGCCAGTCACACATTCCTTCTCAGCCTAAACTACTTCATAAAAGTAGATGAAAATAAAGATGAGGACAGCCAGGTTTTCTTGCTGTGAGCTCATTAGAGAAAATGTTGTTAGAGGTACTCATTAGAAGAAAAGATATAATAATAATAAAATACTTGCAAAGCACTTGGCACACTCAAAACAGCTATTTAGAAAAAAGAGCAGCAGACGAGATGGGCTAACACCAAGGTTTTTACTCTCTCTCTCTCTCTCTCTCTCTCTCTCTCTCTCTCTCTCAAACAGCTGATTTCCATTCATTTATTAATATATTTAATTATAAATATTATTTATACTTTGCCTTTCTTCTAATGAGCTCAAGGCAGAGCACATGGATTGAGAAGTACCCAGGTCTCACTCCAGCCAACATACATGGCTCCCCTTATATGATTCAAATGTTTTGAGTTCACACCTTAACATTCTAATTACATTTAAATTGCTTACTTTTTAATATTGCACTATTAGTGAGGGGATTGTGAAATATCTGTATAAGTTTAAGGTTAACAAGACAATATTATGTAAAGATTCTGGAATTTCAATGGAGGGATATACAGCTTTCCTTAGGAGCCCGCGATGGTGCGGCGGGTTAAACCGCTGAACTGCTTAACTTGCTGACTAAAAGGTAAGTGGTTTGAATCTAGGGAGTGAGGTGAGCACCTGCTGTTAGCCCCAGCCTCTGCCAACCTAACAGTAGGAAAACGTGCAAATGTGAGTAGATCAATAGGTACCGATCTGGCGGGAAGGTAACGACGCTTCATGCAGTCATGTTGACCACATGACCTTGGAGGTGTCTACAGACAATGCTGGCTCTTTGGCTTAGAAATTGAGATGAGCACTAACCCCCAGAGTCAAACACGACTAGACTTAATGTCAGGGGGAAAAAATTACCTTTACATTACAGCTTTACTTATTTTATTCTTGCATGGAAAGACAAATAATTACGTTTCCCCCTCTGCATTGTAATATTTTAATAAGGTTTTCACATTTGGGAACATTTTTGGCAAAGCATTAATTGGACAAACTTGGATTATGTGCAAAAAGCTATGTGGTCTTTTTGAACAAAACACCTGAATTTGTACAAGATGCCTTCTCCCCCCCCCCCCCCCAAAACCATCACTTTATGCATAAACAATACTATGCACACATTTATAGGTTATGCCTCCTTGATACACCACCAAGACTGAGAGTTATGATGCCCCACTCCCCATGGAAGGGGCAGAAGGCATTACCATGGCATTTTATCTTCATTGCCATTTTAAAAGATCTTTTGAGGTTTTCACAAGGTAATATTAGCTAAATGCAAACAATATCCTCTTACTGCATCAGTTTAACATGCAGGGACAAGCATTGAAATATATTGTTCTGATTCAAAAATTTAACCAAAAACAGTAATAACTGCTAGTCTCGTGCATTTGTGTAGAATCACTACCTGTTTCTATTTGTCCTATTCGTATGGCCCCATTTCAGTTTCCATCTGCTGCGTCTGGAAATGGGGCTTATACAAATGGGCTTTTTCACCCAAGGTCCAAAAAAACACAAAGATTTTCAGGTCTTGGGTGGCCAAGTGCCAGGGCCTGTAGGCTCTTCCAGCCAGGGCCTACATCTGAGTGGGCCCGGCACTCGGCTATAGGCCCTGCCTGCTGGGCCTATGAGCATTGAGTGCTTGGCAGGCAGGACTTGCGAGCCGGGCCTATGAGTGTTGAGCGCTTGGCGCTTGTCTGTAGGCCCTGCCAGCCAGGACCTACAGCCAAGCAGTGAAAATCAGCTGACGAAATGGCTACCGTTCCCCCCTTTTTTTTCCATTTCACTACTACTTTTATTCTAGAGGGGATTGTGAAGAAATGATACAAAAACACACACAAAAATAGATGAAATGGTATTCGGGCCCAACTATAATAACCACCAACATATTTTCCTCAGCTTCTTTGTAAGTAATAGCTGTTTCTCTCCCATTTCAGGTTTTGATTCAGAGAATTGCTGGGTGACACTATCACTATCAAACAGTTTGAAAATGTTACCAAAAGAATTAATATATTAGCTGTTGCTCATTTCACTCATCAGCGTCATTCATGAGTAATGTATAAAACTAATTATTGTTAATGTGGTATTGCCAATAATTTTAAAAGGTTGTATCATGAAAAATACAAAATACATACTACAAAGTAAAATTTTATGAGGAATGTAAAATGAAGTTACTCGTCACAACCTACTTTGTTTTTAATATCAAGGGCCAACACTGATATTTTTAAATATCCACAGCACTAAGGTCACAGTTTTGGAATAATGGATTTATGAGCTCTGCAGTACCACAGATATCATATCATTGTTCCATTTAACCTTTCAAGTCTTTTGTTTCTACCTGTTCCCATCAGACTTTTCTCATTCTTCCTGCATAGCATTCCAGTCTAAAATATGTGGTACCCCATCTGTTGCCATTCAATGCACATGAGCTTCTTGGCTTTTATTATTTTGATTATAAACTGTGCTCCAAATTTTCAATTCAATCCTTCATGTATGACCTTCCTCAGGACAGAAAACTCTCCAACAACTCATATGTTATCATAATTATGTCCTGACACTCTCTTCTAGATAATAGTCTCCTATGACATGACTTTTATGTTACTGTACCTGGCCTAAATATCCTAAAACCATCAGATCTTGTCTTATCTTGGAGGTTAGGCAGCCCTGGCTAGTACTTGGATGGAGGTGCCAATAAATGCCAGGTGCTGTAGGACAACACAACATACCCTTGCTAGCATCTGGAAACTCTCGTCATGTTCAACTTCTCATAGAAAACGGTGAGAACAAAATATTGGATTAAACTGATCTTTATTTCTGTATGGCACCTTTTGTGTATAGTGCCATGCTGCCTTTGAGTTAGAGTTATCAGATGATTTTAGCTGTTTCCAACCCAATACTGTTTCCAGTACCGCCTGACGGTCCCCAGAAAGCTTCAATACGGCTGTCAGGACCCAGGCTACAGAACACCAATAACCATGCGCAGAGGCCAGATTCTATCTAATATCTTTATTAAAGAAACATATAAAGTCAATAAAAACAAGTGAAGAATATAGTTCAGAAGTAGACCTTTCAGGAAAGGTCAAATATAGTCCAGGAAAATAATGTCCAATATGTGATATTAGAATCCAAAGTTATAATCCATTAACCGAAACACACACTTTGCCAAGCAATAGTGTGGGGAGATGACAAGGTCTTTTAGTCCATTGAAGCTTGACAACAAGGCTGGAAAACAAACTTGATTCTTGGCTAGAACAAGACTTGAAACGAGGCAAACAAGAAGCAAGAACAAGGTCCGTGGCGAGGTCCGCGGCAAACGTGAAACAAGGCAGGCTTGGAACTTGGTCCGGGAAACAAGGAACTGGGGTTACGAAGTCCACACACGATCTCACTCCTCAAGCTGACAAATTGACTCCGCAAGGTTCCCTTTGCGGCAAAACTCCTATATAGGGTCTCGTTTCCCGCCAGAAGAACACTTTCCCTGGAGAACGAGAAGCGAAACCCAATTCTGTCCAGATGCATGACTCCTTAGAATTTCCCAAGGGAAGCAGACCTAATCAGCTAGTTGTTTGGCTGCGATTCTGAGGCTCCGGCGATTAGCCTCCCTGGCTCCTCTATCTCTATTATAATTGTCCTTTCGGGAAAACGGGGGAGAATTCTGCCCAAGGCTTGTTTGGCTGACTTCTTGAGGGCAAACATCCTCCAGGTGCAGGGGCTCCGATTCTGGCTGAACCGGTGGAAATCCCATGTTTTCCTCCTCGTCTGCCACAATAGTACTAGGAACGGGACTACAAGGCCCATGAGACATCACAACGGCAGAGTTACAAACTACGATCCTAGTATTCTACACTTTAAAAAGACCATTGAGACTATCTATACAAGATTACAAGCTCAATCTCCCACAAGTTCAACCTCACAACATTACAGACAAAATCTCCAACGATCTTTGAGAAAACTACATAAAAGGCAACTTACAGGAAACAAACCTGTAAATAACACCTGAACTGCCATTTTCAAATAGTTTAAATAAATTTTAATAAATTAAAAGATTAATTCTACAATTATTTAGAAGGAAAAGGTTTTGCCTGATATACAAGGGGAATCTAGGAATCTGACTTCTACTTCAAAATGTACTGCTTTATTATTATAACTAGGAGGCTTTTTTAAAAGGACCTACAAAAAAGATTTCATATTTATTTTTTATTGCTCAGGGCATTCTAAAACAGCATCACTTCTCTTCAGCTTATGTTCTCAGTAGTTGTAAAGAGCAGTGTATCAATAATGGCAACACAGTGATAATATTAGGGGCACCTAAAGACTTTTTATACACAATGATTTGTCGGCACAGGAGTAGTGTGATTTGATATTGCTTATGACTAAAATGTCGAATTTGACTTTAATGGAATTAAAGAAAAGCAAGAACTCAATACTCAAATATCAAAGGACTTAATGAGTTTCACAGTCATTAAGCAGCTGCTACAGACCTTAACTGAACTTGTTAGAGGTCAACCATCTCATTTTAACACTTACATTGTCAGTAAACCTTTGCTTAGTAATCTGAAGGATGCAAGGTAATTTAAGCAGTCAGTTGTGTGATTAAATACAAGATGTCATAAATCCAGTTCTTTCCCAGATCGCACTTCTGTTTATCAGTGCTAAACTATAGATAAAGCTTTATTATCTGAGGCAGACTACTTTTTATATGTGCCAATGTCACCTTATGCCCAATTTAGCTTCAGTGCTTTTTTGTATATACCTGTTAAGGAGAAGACATGCCTCATAGCATCACAGACTTTTATTGTTAAAAGGGACCACGAATGCCATCTACTCCAATTTGCCATGCTGGAATACATAAAACTGGCATACAAAGAAAACCCAACATGATCCTGTCGTTGTTCTGTTTCCATCAGCAATTTAAAACATTTTCATGCTGTCGGACTTTTAGAAATTTACTGGAGTGGGCTGTGTGGTGCTATTTTTGAGGTTTATAATGCAGTATTTTAATAGATTTTAATATTTTCAATATTTTTATTCTTGCTAAGATCCTTCTTGAATTGAGGCACCTACAACTGGTCACAGATGAAGTTTGACTACAGCAAAATATAGCAGTACTACTACTTCCTTCAGACTAGACACTGGTCTCTAGTTCAGGCACCCTCAAATTGTGGTCCTCCAGCTGTCTGTGCCTCTAACTCCCAAAATTCCAGACCATTGAACAAGCTGGCGAGGACTTCTGGGATTTTTCGGAGGCAGCTGGAGGGCCGCAGTTTGAGGATGCCTGATCCAGTTGATCTAACCCAGAATTGCATTGGGGGTTTGGACTGCCTCGTTTTATTGTTGACACGGTTGTTTACTTTGTAGTCTTTTAAAATCCCTAGATTGTTCTCATATATGTTGCTTTCAAGCCAGGGGTCACACATTGTTGTGACCCCACAGAAATCTCCTCTGTTTTGCTCCTTAGTTAGGGGAGGTTAGCCCGCATATTGTAAATAGCCATTATGGGAGAGATCCAGAGCTAGTCCCTTCCCTTTAAGATATCCCCTTCCATTCCCCTTTCAGAATCTTTCCCAGGGGCAGATCCTCTCAGCTAGACTCAACTGCATCTCTGGAAATCAGCCATTAAACCAGGAGATGTCAGAGGAGTGAAGATGCTAAAAATATTCCACATTAAGGGTTTATACTTACTTGGGTGATCCCTCATTGTCCGGGTATGATGGCCTTCCAAGTGTAGTGTCTTGGTGGTAGGTATGTAGGTGACTTTGGAGTCCTATTCTTGACCCACATGTTCTTCCACAGTGAGGACATCAGTTTCCAGGTGGAAGGCGGTCCCGGTCAGGGTTGGCTTGATGCGACTTCCTCTTCGCACGTTTCTCTCTTTTGCCTTCCATTTGTGCCTTTTCGAATTCCACTAAACAGCTGGTCACAGCTGATCTCCAGTTAGAGCACTTAAGAGCCAGGACTTCCCAATTCTCGCTGTCTATGCCACAGTTTTAAAGGTTAGCTTTAAGCTCATCTGTAAATCTCTTTTCCTGTCCACCAACATTCTGTTTTCTGTTCTTGAGTTGGGAGTATAGTAACTGCTTTGGGAGATGGTGATCAGGCATTCGGACAATGTGGCCAGTCCAGCGGAGTTGATGACGTAGGAGCATCATTTCAATGCTGGTGGTCGTTGCTTCTTCCAGCATACTGACATTTGTCTGCCTGTCTTCCCAAGCAATTTGCAGGATTTTTCGGAGGCAACGCTGGTGGAATCATTCCAGGAGTTAAGTGTAATGTCTGCAGACAATCCACATTTCGCAGACTTATAGCAGGGTTGGGAGGACAATAGCTTTATAAACAAGCACCGTAGTATACCTATGGATGTCCCGAGCCTCAAACACTCTCTGCTTCATTCGGAAGAATGATGCGCTCACATTCTTGATAGGCAATGGTTGATCAATTTAAGTTAAACAATTAAACAGCTGGTTCTGTAAGCAAAGTGGCTTTGCTGAAGACACAGGGAACAAAGAAGAAAAGACAACAGAAAACTAGGCAAAGATCTCTGTTACAGGGGGACTTCCGGTTGGTGGCTACATGGTGGCAGACATGTCCCTCAGGAGCTCCGAGGGACTGCCAGGAATTTAAGCTAGGGTGGCGTTTTTTCCCCCTCCTCTTTGTGGCGGATCGAGGCCAGAGAGGTGCGACCCTCACCGCACGATCGGCCGACGGTGTCTAAGAGGGGCGCCTCCCTCAAGGAGACGTCCGCAAAGACGCCCGGCAACGGCATGTACAGAGGGGCAGCTTAATTCCTAGGTGTAGGAGCCGACAGGCTCCCAAAAAGCCACTTGCCACCAGCATTGATTTGGAAAGAAAAGGAAGAGAAGAGTCTTAAAAACCAGATTGAAAACACATTGACTTCTGAGGACCCAGGTCTTAACAGGAGGGAGTAAGAGAAATTGAAATTGAAAACCTGAATTGCATCGGGAAGAGGTAAGAACAGCGGCGGCGCGTAGGAGGGTAAACTGAAAGGACGAAAGGGGAGAAGCTTAGGAAAGCAAAAGGAGGGGAGGAGGAAGCACGCCCCGCAACTCACCAGCAACTTACTGCATGAATGGAGAGCCGCCATTGTGGCCTTGAGGCACTCCGTGTTTAGTCTAGAGATGTCTTCTCTATAAACAAACAAAGGAGCAACGAGAACAGGAACCAGAGAGGCAGGAAGTCAAAGCTCGGAATTGCAAGGCACAGGAACAGGAAGGGACGGGGTGACCATAGAAGAAAGTGAACATAGAATTACAGTGCTACAGAGCTATAGAAAAAAAACCCTGCAGAAGGGAAAACAACTGGCCCAACAAAAAGACAAGGGCAACCAACAGGAGGTGGAGGGGAGTGACTACAGAAGAAAGTGAACATAGAAACACAGTGCTACAGAGCTACAGAGCTATAGAAAACAAACCCCTGCAGAAGGGAAAACAACTGGCCCAACAAAAAGAGAAGGGCAAGGAGCAGGAGGTGGAGGGGAGTGACTATAGAAGAAAGTGAACATAGAAACACAGTGCTACAGAGCGACAGAGCTATAGAAAACAAACCCCTGCAGAAGGGAAAACAACTGGCCCAATAAAAAGAGAAACGGAAAAAGAAACATTAAGCAGAATACAGAAGAAAGACTATCAGAGAAGACAGGTTGACAAGAAGGAGGGGGCCAGTTTACAGACGTAGGACAAGCGGCAGGGAGACAAGTTGGAAGGAAAAGGGTCAAGGCAAAACCTCCATCATAAGCAAGATAAGATATTAATAGTAACCACAGAATAATATACAATAGAACCTGAGACATATCAAACAATTGGTCCCTATATCATCCCCTTCTTTTCTCTGAGCCACATAAATTATTATCAGTAGTCAAACAGAAATTCAAAAGACATTGGAATATACCTTCATCTGACAAAATAGTGATTAAGACATAAAAGACAAACCACATATTGGGAAAAGAAAGCAACAATGCAGAACACCAAAGGAAAGTCTACACAACATCCAAGACTACAAAACAAAAGGGATTCACTCTAGGAGGAGATAGGGTTCAAAGAAATTTTATCTGAGATGCAAAAAATTGCTCTCAGACAAGATACACAATTCCAGGCAATACATGAAGAAATTCAAAGTTTTAAACAAGAATTAAAAGTGGAAATGAAAACAATTAAGGAAGATATTGAGAATGTCAAAAAAGAAAACCAAAAAATAATTAAAGTACAGAACAAATTAGAATATAGGGTAGAGAAATATGAAAACCTGAACCAAAAAACACAACTACAACTGGAAATGATTGAAAACAGGGAACTGGAGTACCAATTAAGAGTAAGAAACTTAGCAGAGACTGCGAGAGAAAATTTAAAACTAACAATAACGAATTTACTTACGGAACTGACAAATCGGGACGCAGATGATATAGAAAAAGATATAGACAGAGCCTATCGAATCACGACAGGTTACTCCAAAAGAAATAAGACCACGAGAGATGTGATAGCAACCTTCGGAAGAAAATGTATCAGAGACGAAATTTTAAAAGAACAGGCGAAAAAATCAATCTACTACCAAGACAAAAGAGTGATCTTCATGAAGGAAATGTCACAACAAAGTATGATTAAACGCAGAAAATACCAGTTTCTGACTGAAGAACTAAACAAAAGGAAGATTCGGTTTCGCTGGGAAAAGACAGATGGACTTACTGTGACCCTCAACGATACAAGATATTGGCTCAACACAGAAGAAAAAACTAAAGCCTTCTTTGCAGAACATTTAAAAAGAGAACCCGAAGGACAGTCAGCCAAAGACTACAAGACCCAAAATGGAAAATCAAGGAAAACAAAAGATCAAAATTCAGGTGAAGAAGAGGATAAAGAAGGGAAGGACATGCCAGAGGAAGAAGAGGAAGAACATCTAGGCAACATTACTAAGAAAGAAAGAGAGGCAAAGAGATTGAGGGAATTTTCTCCTGAAAACTATCAGCTGGTGATCCCTCAGGAGTTAATTCAATGGGAGATGCAAGACAACACCAATGAATAAAGATATAAAAATCTTCTCTAACAATATAAATGGGATCAATTCCCCAAATAAAAGAAGGAGGATTTTTAATGATCTGAGACAAAAAAAATATGAATTGATAGCGTTACAAGAAACGCACATAGCCAAAAAACATTCTAAATATCTAGTCCAAACACGTTTAGGGAAAGAATTTTTTTGCAGCCGCAGACGTCAAAAAAAGAGGAGTAGTTATCTATGTTCAAGATTGGATACCGGCGAAGCAAGCTTTTAAAGACGAGGACGGAAGATTTGTGGGTGTAATTTTGGAAATAAAGAATCAAAAGATATTATTTTGCAATATTTATTGCCCCAATGATCCGAAAATGAAATTCATGAAAGATTTAAAAAATAATATTGAAAAACAAGAATTCGATGAATTAATAGTAGTGGGAGATTTTAATGGGGTAGTCGATATAGATAAAGATAAATCAAGAAAAACTAATAAACAAAAACAAGATAAAGGGACAAATTCCAGTCTATTACCCAAGAAATTCCTAAAATATTTTGAGACACTAAATCTGATTGACATATGGAGACACCATAATGAAGATGAGAAAGACTATACTTTTTACTCAGGGAGGCACGAAGTATGGTCACGCATAGATATGATATGGATGACCAGAACCCTTACTACTAGAACAAAAAAAATAAAAATACACCCTAGAACCCACTCAGATCATTGTGCTTTGGAATGCACATTACAGGGTACCAAAACCAACTTTAGATGGAGACTCAACGAAAATCTGCTGAAAAAAGGAAAGGATATTGAATATAATAGGAAGATATTAAAAGAATATTTGGATATAAATAAAGGAAATGAGACTACAAAAGAAATACAATGGGATGCAATGAAAGCAGTCATGAGAGGACATCTCATGCAACAAAATATAAGAAGGAACAGAAATAGAAACAAAGAAATAAAAGTTATACTAGACCAGATTAATCAAAAGGAGACAGTATTAAAAAAAACAGCCAACTAATAAGAAGATAGCAATGGATTTAGAGTTACTTAAGAAACAGTTACAGATAACACAAACAGAAAAATTGGAGATACAATTGAAACGTTCGAAACAAAATTACTTCCAAAATGCAAATAAAATAGGGCAATGGCTAGCCAATAAATTAAAAGAGAAAAAACAGAAGACGCACATAACCAAAATACAACAGGAAGGGCTAACATACACAGAAGAAAATAAAATCACCGAATGTTTTGTAAAATTCTACAGAGTTATATAAGAGAGAGGGAATCCCAAAAGAAGAGATACTGCGATATATATGTAATTTAAAACTACCAAAAATAACAGATTTGCAAAGAGAAACATTGAATGGTACAATAACAACTTATGAAAGAGAAAACGCTATCAATAAACTGAAAAATAATAAAGCACCGGGGCCAGATGGCTTCTCTGCTATCTTCTACAAAACGTTTAAAGATGAATTGGGACCGTTACTGAAAGAAGTATTAAATAATATTTTAGAAAAAAGCACACTTCCAAAATCTTGGGAACATGCTAATATTACATTAATACATAAAGAAAATACCGATCCGGCCGAGATTAAAAATTACCGTCCAATCTCTCTACTTAATCACGATTATAAAATCTTTGCAATAATAATGGCAGAGAGACTGAAAACATTCATGACAAATTGGATATCTGAAGACCAAACGGGCTTTTTGCCCAACAGACAAATTAAAGATAATATTAGAATACTAATCGACACTATTGAATACTATGAATATCACAATGAAAAACAATTAGCACTGCTATTCATAGATGCCGAAAAGGCTTTTGATAAAATTAATTGGAATTATCTAAAGCTACTATTAAAGGAACTGGATATAGGATTTAAATTTAAAAATTCAATAGAAGCCATATATAGGAATCAAAGGGCTACACTAATAATAAACGGCCAAGAAACTAAGAAGAACATACAAATCGAAAGAGGAACGAGACAGGGATGCCCCCTGTCCCCACTTCTTTTTATTCTGATTATGGAAACCTTAGTAAGAGCAATTAATGATGATAAATATCTTGAAGGGTTAAAAATTAGAAAACATAACTTTAAATTAAGGGTCTATGCGGACGATGTAGTATGCATTATTGAAAACCCAAAAGATAGCATAACCAATTGGATAGATAAAATAGAAAATTTCGGCAAAGTAGCTGGCTTTAAACTAAATAAACAAAAAACAAAAATATTAACTAAAATGTGGACAGAAACACAAAAGCTAACAGCGATACAGCTAAAAACAGGAATAAGAATAGAAAATAAAGTGAAATATCTAGGGGTGACATTAACACCGAGTAATGCAAAACTGCTAAAAAACAACTATGAGCAACTCTGGCTAAAAATAAAAAGAGATTTGGAGAAATGGAAATATAAAAACTTCTCGATACTAGGACGAATAGTTATTATTAAAATGTCAATCCTGCCACAAATACTGTTTCTTTACCAGACAATTCCAATAATTAGAAATAACTTCCTTTTAAAAAAATGGAATAGGGAAATCACAAAATTTATATGGCAAAACAAAAAACCAAGAATTAGGCTAAAAATATTGACAGATGACAAAAAAAGGGGAGGGCTAGGCCTACCTGACTTTCAAACATATTACGAAGCCTGTACCCTGTCTTGGGTCAAGGAATGGGCCACACTAAAGAATGTAAAACTACTGGAATTAGAGGGCCATGACCTGCGCTCAGGATGGCACAATTATTTATGGTACAACAAAAGGAAAACTGAGAAAAATTTCGGTAATCATTATATTCGAGCATCTCTAATAAGGGTGTGGGAAAAATATAAAGACAGACTGTACGCAAGAACTCCATGTTGGATATCCCCAATAGAAGCCAAACACAAAAGAGAATTAGCGACAGAAAATTGGCTAACATACAAACAAATTTTGAGAAAATCAGACAACCAAAACTTTAATATAAAGACATATGATGAACTTAAAAAAGAATTTCCAAAAATAACATGGTTTCAATACTATCAAATAAAACAGTGCTATAAAGAGGATACAGAAAAGGGATTTTCACAAAATCAAGGCCCTTGGGAAACTATAATGCAAAAAGGAAAAAAAAAATTAGGATATTATACCAGATGTTATTAGAATGGTCAACAGAGGAGGAACAAATTAAACACTGTCAGGTAAAGTGGGCCCAAGATATAGGCCACAGCATAAACATAAACCAGTGGGAGGAAATCTGGAATAAAAAAATAAAATACACCATAGCCACAGAAATCCAAGAAAATTGGTATAAGATGTTTTTTAGATGGTACCTCACCCCTGTCAAACTAGCAAATTTTAACAAACACAATACGAATAAATGCTGGAAATGTAACAAAGAAGTAGGAACCTTCTTACACCAATGGTGGAAATGTAAGAAAATCAAAGAATACTGGAAAAAAGTCCACAAGGCATCACAATCAATACTAGGACTCAAGTTCCCTCTATCACCAGAGACTTATCTATTAGGAATATCAAATGTAAAAACAAACAAGAATCAAGACAAATTACTATTTCTTATTGGAACTAGCAAGACTAGTTGTAGCTAGAATATGGAAGCAAAAGGAGGTACCGTCCATCAACGATTGGATTCTAAAATTGTTTGATATAATACAAATGGATATGTTAACTCAAAGACTAAGAGAAGTCAAAGAAAAAACAGACTGGCTGGACTTCAGAGACTTCATTCAGAAAGAAGGATATAATTTAACAATAGACTTATTTGGTATGTGATATACACCAAAACTACAAGACTGTTAATACCTGAGATGAAAACAGACTACAAGATTTTGAAACCCTCAAGAGGTCAATGGGAAGTCATCCACATTTTTTTTTGTTTTTTATTATTATTATTATTATTTCTCTCTTTTTAAATTTTTTTTACACCTATTTTTTTAAGTTTATTATTTATTTATCTTTCCTTTGCTGGTGTTATCTTCTTTTGCTTTTTTGGTCTCTGGTCTCTACTTTCACCCCACTGTCTACACACAATTGTTTTCCTCGCTTTCACTGTAATAATAGATAAAAGCACAATAAAAACTATTATTAAAAAAAAAGATCTCTGTTACAGCAAATCCCCAATTTTTGCCAATTAGATCAGGAGAAGCTGGGATTTGAACCTTGTTAATGTTTTATTAAAGTCTTTATCAACTGTTCCTCTGAGCATATCAACTCTGTTCCCAGTACGATCAGGACACCTTCATGCAAACAGCTTGCATCTTTCTTGCTTAGAAGTATTACTTTAAATTGATCCCTGTTGACATTCATTTAAATTTGGGCCCAGCTGATTGATCTCTCAAAGCAATCTTGAATTCTGATCCTGTCTTATGAAGTATTGCTTATCATCCTAATTTGGTGTCATCTATAAATGCTTTCTAAAAATGTCAAACACTGGGCAACTCCGAAGCATTCCACTAGTTACTGAGGAGTGGTATATGTATTCATTTGCTTTTTAAAAACATATATCATGCTTTTTCATACATTATATGCATAAAGGGTGTGAGTGTGTGAGTGCAGAACCACTGAGATAAATTTTCCAAGGCAGAAAAAGACTGCTTTCAGGTCCAGAGAAAGCTCCTCTCAAAATCTGAGGGACGGGACCATCAGAAATTCACTTGAGAATAATCACATGGTAAGGTAGTTTAATTGAACAGAAATGAAAATACCAGTAACTGACAGCCAAAGCAGTGACTGTGACGATAATGTGTTGATTTGTAAGTAAAAGACAGCAGTTTAAGCAGGAAAGGAACTCCAGAGCTTGATAATGCTCTCCCTTTTATCGGCATCAAATGCAGTCTCTCAATGAGACCTGGAAGGTTATCCTATGGGCAGGGGGATAATGTCCCTGGAGGAATGCCTGTTCCAAAGACCTCAGTAGATACTCAACATTGCAGCACCAAGTGATAACATCCACCTATAAACAAATCACCAAACATGTACTATTACTGATAAAACTTTCACAACACCTTAGATCAGGTAAAATACAACACTCTTGAAAAGAGTCACTTCACATGCTGAAATATTAGATGTCAGTAGTATGGTAACCAAGTGTACAATCCTTGCAGATTGAAACCTTTTACGTATTCCTCATTGTCAGTGAGGGATGCTGCCCTAAAAGGTGTGCCACTCTGGGCTTTCAAGCTCTCGAAGACAAAAAAAGAGCATTCTGGATCATGTCAGAAGCAGGCTAATGTAGCTTTAGACCAGATTAGTTATGTCTGAGATCCAATGAGATGTAATGGTTTGAACGTTGGACTATGATTCTGGAGACCATGGTTCAGATCTTTACTAAGACATGGAAACCACCGGCTGACATTGGGCAAGTCATGTTTTTTCACCTTCAGTGGAAGGCTGAAGATGCATAGCAACAAACATTGTATATTTAGCATACATTTATAAGAGGTGTTCCTTCCAGTGATTAGGATGACTGTTGGTTACTACATGTGATTTTCCTCACTTAGGTGTCTTAAACTTTAGCAAGATGTTTTATGGCTGGATATAAGAAGATAAAACACAGATTTAATTTGTCAGTCATATCTCTGAGGAAACCCCTATGTCAGAGAGAAAATCTGTTAATTTCAAGCAATTAACCATTTCCCTTGACATAGTTTAGTTTGACTCTCAGATTCAAAGCTTTTCCATGCCTGGCACAAACACACATGTATGTATACATCCACAGAGAAAAGGAGAAGCATTCAACAGAAACTGGATTTGGACCACTTCTTGTCTATTTGGAACAATAGTAAACCCATTTGTTAAAAAGAAAGAACATCAAGAAAAGAGATTCTACTTCCCATTCTACCCCATCCCGCACTATCTGCTAATGTAAACCCAGTAGAATTTGATAGGTCATTCAACACAAATTTTACCTTTCCCACTGGATTGTTCTGCTCATGATGCATGTGGCCTTCATTTATAAAAACATGCCTCATCACTTTCACTTCCATGCTTCTAGTATGGCATTAATGTCAAGGCATCCCTCCAATCTTCATTTTAGGTTAAAAGTTCCTATGTAAGCCAGTGGATATAAAATCAAATACACTTAATTCTTGGTCATTTGCTTTGATCAAACTGAGAATGATCAGCAAATGATGACTAAGACACTTCAAAGGCTTTGAGTCTATATAGACTGTTCATCTCCCGACACCAAGCAATGAATCAAAATTACTTGAAAAGAAAACTTTCACATTTATTTATTTATTTACATAAAATATTTCCCTATTGCATCATACACTGGAGATGTAAACAAATGTCTATACAATGTTAAAAATAAATTGCCACAACAACTATGCCATAATGTAAGAGGTTTATCAATGACTTAGTCCAACAGAATTTGAAAGCTAAAGATGTGTGGTCTGTTGCTTTGTTTTCTATTTCAGGATTCCATTTATGCGTGCTACTAAAAGCTTTATTTCATATGCCATTCTTCAAAATTGACTTTTTCTTCTGCTTATTGGTTAGTAATTGTTTTGATATGAAACTCACATGATTGTTCTTGGTTGTCCTCTGAGGAACAAACCTTTGTTACCACCATGCTTCTCCTTCCCAAATGCCCGTAGCAGACGTGGGACACCGCAGGAAAACAGATGCATAACAACAGAAGCCAGCTTTTCCTGCTACTATTGCCAATGACTAAATTTAGGTTTCTTTGTTTTAGAAAAAAGGACATTAAAGACAACTCCTTTTGCCACTCTGTACCACTCTGTCTCCTACTCACCATGAAATGAATGGGAATAAGACTATCTTCTTACTGCTTCCTACAACTGTTTTGGGACATTTTCCCCAAATTGGCTCAGTTTTCTATTCTTGAATTCTATTTCTGTTCATCTCAAATGAAATCACATCTCCTGTCTGTATGTAAACACCGACTGTTTTCAAGTGAAATAATCTGAAATGTAGGTGCTCTTGCGTTATTACAGAATGATTAGGCTATAATTCCAAATTTCTGCCTAGATCTCAGAGCCAAATGTGCAACTCACTTTGACAGTCCCTCTTCAATTACAGCCTTTAATAAGAATGCAGAAAATGTACTTCAAGTGAGTACTGAATGTTCAGAGCAATTTCAAAGACAGGGATACTGAGTAAGCAATTACTAATAGTCATGTTGTGCTTTCACTCCTGCTTCAGTCTATCAGCAATAAATGATATGCGCAATTCTTTTTCACAACAGGCACATTCAGGGGAATCGGTACTTGTAAACGAGCTCTATTGAGGGTTTATTTTGCCAATTTAAGATAAACCATTTTGTTCACTTAACTCTATTTCCCTGGTTTTAAAAAATCCCTAATGGAATGTAGAAAAACTCACCATCACATCAACACACACACACACAAGCAAAATTAAACCCGAGAGAATATGTTGTTTTATTATTAGTAGTATAAATTTAAATATTCAAAATGTGTAGGTCATAAAAATATGCTTAGGGCAATGTTTCCTCATAAGTTCATTTGTGAATTTTTAATAGAATTTAAAGACTCAACAATATCTATGCCAAATCAAAGAGCAATAATGATGATGGGAAAAGATTTAGATAATCCAATCTGAAGAGGGCTCATTGGAATGTATGTTAGAGCCAAAAGACTGCCTTAGGGCTTAAATAAAAGCATTTAGAAGCCTGAAGCAATTCATATAATGCTTCATAATTCTATTTTAATTTCCTTTACCAAATGCACACACACACATATGCACACAATGAACAAGAAATAAATAATGTACCTTGCTTTATCTTTTTCACTGAAGCTTAGCTCCTAAAAATATTCTAAATACATGGAAGAAGGCAAATTATTACAATTTACACAAGAAATAATTGGATACTACAAGATCATAATGAAGAACCTTTATATAGCATGTTTCAGAGTCATTTCATGTTGGCTGAGAGTTCCTGTTCCTTTTGCCAGACAAGAGAACCCAGTGTGGTCTGCTGAGATTTATGGTGATCCCATTTTCTTGGGAATCACCATAACTTGGGCAAAATGTCCCTGTTCAAAATGATTGATTTGTTTCCTATTGTGCAGCAAAGCACACATACATTAAGCACATGCCTTCTAACATTTAAATCTACAGAATTTGATGTAAGAATAGAGAAAACAGGGAAGAGAAATATGAGGAGTGAAAAACAAAGACATTTTACAAGCAGTTGAAAAATTTTTAATAGCACAGGATTGGTCCCTGCCAAATCTGTGAAGCTGGACAGTATGTAAGCACAGAAGACATGGTTGGATGATTAAAAAGATGCAAACTATCGATCACTGCTTCTGTTCAAAAATTGTTATGTAACAAGGCAGTGACCATCAAAGTTGTACACAATTTCTGCTGATTATACTGCAAATATACTTATTGATATTGGGTGATACTATATTACACTCTCAAAATTGAGAAGAAGAAAACATGGATACCTTTTCTTATGTATGGATTATGCACAGATTCAGATACGTTAAAGCTCGGGGGAACTTAGATTTGAGAGCAAGACCCATGGAGTTTCTGACTTCAAGTTTAAGAATTGCTTGATTTTGTGATTTTGACTTTTGCGAATTTGATTATTCACAGATAAGCAATGTTTTTATTTGTGGTTTTTCGCTTTCATAGGGGCCCTATGCCCTTAATTCCAGTGAATGTGGAGGACTGACTGTATAGTCTCTCTTCTGTAATATTCTATAATATAGATTAAAGCTATATAGCATGTTTTTTTTTTAACAGATTATTATTTGATGTGACTGAAGGACTGCCAAAACTCCTAAAAAGTGCTCAGACCTTTTCCGGTATCTTGGAAATATAAGCATTATTATTTTTTAAAGTAACTGTCTGAACTCTGAAGAGAACACATTAACATTGGTTAACATATGCTTTCCTGTGTAAACCAGACTTTCTTGAAAGCTTAGTGAAAAACGTAATTCAAGAACAGTGAGATCTAGGGAGGAAGGAGACTTTAAGATCCAGGATCTCTAGATATCCAATATTTGGTCTACATTTTGAGAGTGAATGAGACACAGGATTCCTTGCAACAAAATAAAACTATATTCCAGTGTAGAAAATTGATCGCTGAGACAACCACCATTCATGAAATGAATGCTCTTTATAGAGGCCTGGGTTTTTTTTAATCAACTTAGACTTCATTACTTATATTCAGCTTGACATTAACCTGGAATGCCTTCATATCCAATTCTTCATTTCAAATTACCTGTCTCATATTTCTGTCTGGATGTGTTTGTCATAATTTCAAACATAGTATAGCCAATATCCTTGCACTTATCCTTGGATATTTATGTTTCTCCAAATTTTCCATGTAACCCCTCCTATCTAGAAGTATGGACAAAAGTAAAGTACATATGAAATACAGAAAACAGAATAGCAAAATATATCATATGGAGCAAACTGTTTGCTCAATCATATCAAGTAAATGATTATTAAGAGAAATGCATACCAGAAAAAATCATAAATTCATAAAAAACTTAAAAACTGAAATCGACACAATTCAGTTATCAGACAGCCCTCAGCACCTTGTTAAGATTGACTATTATGCTTCTTCCCCTGGGGTGTATTCAGCCTCTACATGTATTATTGTATTTATTCAAATGTAATGCACACCTTTTAAAGTTAAATTGCTTAGCCAAAGGTGAGGTACACATTACAATTGATGGTGCATTAGAATAATGTGCTTAAACCTGTGGTGAATTGATTAAATTAATTGTATGATAAGGATCTGGCTAGGGTTCATTAAGATCCGGAAAGGCTGAAGACACCATTTTAAATTTTAAAACTGAAACCTTAAAATGGCATTATGGAGGACTTGGCATGAAAATTCCACAGAGTTAAAATTGCTGGAAGAAACATTAACAACCTTAGATATGCAGATGATACCACTCTGATGGCCGAAAGCGAGGAGGAGCTGAGGAGCCTTATCACTAAGGTGAAAGAAGAAAGTGCAAAAGCTGGGTTGCAGTTAAACGTCAAGAAAACCAAGATCATGGCAACTACACCTATTGTTAACTGGCAAATAGAAGGAGAAAACTTGGAGGCAGTGACAGACTTTATATTTCTAGGCGCGAAGATCACTGCAGATGCAGACTGTAGCCAGGAAATCAGAAGACGTTTACTTCTTGGGAGGAGAGCAATGGCCAACCTTGACAAAATAGAGAAGAGCAGAGACATCACACTGGCAATGAAGGTCCGCATAGTCAAAGCAATGGTATTCCCCATAGTAACCTATGGATGCGAGAGCTGGACCATAAGGAAGGCTGAGCGAAGGAAGATAGACGCTTTTGAACTCTGGTGCTGGAGGAAAATCCTGAGAGTGCCTTGGACCGCAAGAAGATCCAACCAGTCCATCCTCCAGGAAATAATGCCTGGCTGCTCACTGGAGGGAAGATATTAGAGGCAAAGCTGAAGTATTTTGGCCACATCATGAGGAGACAGGAAAGCTTGGAAAAGATCACGATGCTGGGGAAAATGGAAGGAAAAAGGAAGAGAGTCCAACCAAGGATGGTATCCTTGAAGTGACCGAGTTGATCTTGAAGGAACTGGGGGCGGTGACGGCCGACAGGGAGCTCTGGCGTGGACTGGTCCATGAGGATATATATGAAGAGTTGGAGACAACTAAACGACTGAGCAGCAGCAATGGCATGAAAAGTGCTAATGAGAAATACAGATAACTGACCTGTATACTTTTGATGTAAACAACAACTGTTTACATAGTCAAATATAATGTTACCTTAAGAAAGAAGTTCAACAACTTATCTGTTCGGGGATTGATGAGGTTCCAGCAAGACTGTGCTGAATGACAGAGGTTATCTAGCCAACCAAATAACCAAATTGCTACATAAGAAGACTCTTCCTTTTTGACTGTGTGGCAGATCTGCGAGGGATGCAGCATTTGTCCACCCACCTCTCTTCTCCAGCAGCAGGCTTGACCGGGAAAGGGATGGTGAGTATGAATGAGTGAATGTATGTGAGTAAATGCTGAGTATATATGATGTTTCCCTTTTGTCTGTTTAATTAATATAGCTATTATAAAACCAGTACTGAGTCTGTGTGTCTACTTCTTTCTCTAAAAGTACCTAATGTACTCTGTCCCACTGAAAATGGATTAAAGGTTCAGAAAGTATTTATGACAAACCCTCCTGTGTCCTCTGTGAGGCTGAAGCTAACAATCATACCAGCCTAAGTCTGATGGAGGAACAGCGGTTTCCTAACTGGCTTCATTTGAAGCCACCACACTTCCATCAGGCCGAGGCTGCCGAGTGCACTAGCCTCAGCCTGACAGAGAGGCACAGGAAGGTTTAGGCACATTATTCTAACGTACCATCGATTGTAAAGCACACCTCACTTTTGGCCAAGCAATTTAAGCAATGCTGAAAGGTTTAGTGTCAGTTGAGTGCCATATAATAGGCAATGGGTTTTTGTTGGTATTTTAAAAATTGCTAGCTTCCTTCTATCATTAGCAGATAAATTACACTTAAATACATATGAATCTGTAAACACAAGATTAGCAGGACATCAAATATTCATTCAAGCAGATACATGAGGAAAAAATAGAAGACAATCTTTAAGACAGCAAATATCCTGTACCTGTAATGTGTGTCAGTGTAAATAATTTCTTGGCTGCTGGCTAGAATATATTCTGTAGTTTGTTTTGTTTTATCACATTATTCATACTTCTTTTTCCCGGGAACAAACCACCCTCTTCTAATATGACCACAGTGTAGTGGAACGAATGAGCTCAAGCTTATGATTGATTCCCTAACATGACGGAAGTATTATTGGTGATATCATTTTGTAAACATACACTCATATACTCACATACGCCTATACTATTCTTTTCCTATCTTAGCATACTTCCAAAGTGTTTGCTGCTGCATAACTACATTATGACATGTTAATTCCGCTGTCAAGGAGATGAACTTACCAGCTGCCAATTTCACGATAAGGAACAGAAGCAGACATCTCTGGCAAAATGTGGCTGTTCATAAATTCAGAAAGCAAATTCCCTGAAATATTTGTTGGGAGCTTGTTACTCCAAGCATTCCAGGTCTGTTGTTTCCCCAGTGCAGTGTTTTTAGATGCCACTGAGGGCAAAGACAGCCTCCCTACTTTTTATATCCTCAGCATGCTTGATTTGATAAGAATAATTGCTTTTGCTTTGCTCCTCTCCCAAAACCCCCAAAAACCTAAGAATAGGACCAGATTAAATAATGTGGGAACCCCAAATTGAGACATTGAGTAAACCTCTGGTGTGTCCAACAAATATAAGTAGAGAGTGATAATACAGACACAAACTCTTTGCTTGGTTTCTCATTGAAATAGAAAGTACATAATTTCTTAAACATTAAAAATCTCTCACATAGTTCCAAGACCAATTATCAGCCTTCTTCTGGACCTTACTGCATTTTTGATGGTATCAATGAGCAGGTCAACAGGAACCAAACCAATTCCCCTCCACCAATTGAAATGGAGACAGTCCTTTTGAAGGTAAATAGGGTCCCAAAGGCCACAGCTGACCCTCCAAAGCATCACTGTAGCCCATAAAAAACACTGTATTCCCAGATCAATAGGAAATCATTGAATTGGAGGTAGGTATCTGGCAGCCATTAGGGTTCTGATCAATTACCAAAAAGGTGTAAGTCATTGCTCTGTAAAGGAGGAATAAACATATTTTGTCACTTCCCAAATAATAAGGCCCTGACTGTGGGACAGAAAGGTATGAATCTTTGGTTCTTGGTGCTTGGATGATTAAAAATTGAATAGCAAGGTGACTGAAAGAACCTAGTTGGCCAGCTGCTCAGTGCTACAGCCCTCAACACATCCACAAATTCATCATTACATATTATATTTGTGTTTCATATTTCATTTATGCTTCCATATTTAATGCTTCAGATCAACAACTGATGCTTGTTTGACTAGGCCCACAGCTGGCTGTATAGTACTTATATACCATTGAGCCCTTAAGCAGATTAAACTGAAAGGCCCAAACAACTGAATGTTAAAATCATTCAAAACAAATAGTATCTGATAGTGCCAGAAATTTCTAGAAAACAATCCAGGGAAATAAAAATATAATTTTTTTTCTTAAAACACACACGCGCACATGCGCGCGCACGCACACACACACACACACACACACACACACACAGAACGAGAACTACAACAATGAATGCCTTAATCTACCAACACATTTGCCTCATCCAGGGGAGCCCTGGGGTGTGTGCAGTTCAAGTCTATTGAAGCATAATCTGAAAAATATTTTATTCAATTTCTGAAGTTAAATAGCAAGAGACAGGACTAAGAGGAACAGTAGAGAGTCTGTATGGAAATAGTGTACCAAACCAAGATGTAAGGGATATAAGAAGAATAAATTTTCCTTTCCCAAAATGTTATCAAGAGAAAATTGAGATGAATTCTGTCTCAGAGTGCTCTCCCATCTTATTTTTGAAACACTAACTTGAACATCTAGATTAAGTTAAATTCCCAAGTGCAATGAAGCCAAAATTTTCATCATTTTATTTGTTCACCTTAAATATATCAAAGTACCTGAAATGAAAGGCATATGAGTGGGGATGGGATTCTATTGCAGATTTAAATAGAAGACTGCAGGGACTGTTCAGTGGTGAAGCTGCCCTTTAGAACTAAAATACCACCCTCTGTACAGGGGAGCCAACTCACATAAAAGCTTAAACAAGTATCTAGCATTAAAATTAATAGTGTCTGGATAAGGTACATGATTGAATGTCTTACATGAATTAAAATTTGACAGAGATCTCTCTAGGGTTGCATTTACACCATAGAATTGGTGCCATTTGTCACCATTTTAATTCCCATGGTTCAGTGCTATGGAATTCTGGAAGTCTGTCTTGGAGAGGGACCAGCACTCTTTGGTAGAGAAGTCTAAAAATCTTTCAAAACTAGAACTTCCATGATAACATAGTACTGAATCATGGCGATTAAAGTAGCGTCAAACTGCCGTTTACTTTCCGGGCCCAATTCAAGGTGCAGGTTATTACCTACAAAGCCCTAAACGGTTTGGGACCCACCTACCTTAGAGACCGCATCTCCCCCTATGAACCCGCACGTTCTCTTCGCTCTTCGAGGGAGGCCCTCCTCTCGCTTCCACCACCTTCGCAGTCGCGGTTGGTGGGGACGAGAGAGAGGGCCTTCTCCGTCGTGGCCCCCTGACTTTGGAACTCGCTCCCCAGGGAGATCAGGCAGGCCCCTACCCTCCTCTCCTTCTGGAAGCGCCTAAAAACCTGGCTCTTCCAAAAGGCCTTTGACGATTAATTATTAGGTTGAACTATCTGCCCATCCAACTATAGGATTTTCTGCCACTACTATTTTGCACTTTATGTACTATTTTGACTGAGAAACTACCTCTCCCATTTTGATATATTCTGCACTTTGGCCCAGATGCTTGTTTTAGTCTCCTGTTTTTAATACTTTATGCTGTATGTTGATTACTATGATGGTTTTATTGATATTGATGTTTTACTGTTAGAATAATTGTTTTATCATTTTATTGTTGTATGTTTCGGGCTTTGTCCCCATGTAAGCTGCTCCGAGTCCCCACTGGGGAGATGGGGCGGGGTATAAAAATAAAGTTGTTGTTGTTATTATTATTATTATTATTATTATTATTATTATTATTATTATTATTATTCTACAGTGTAGAATAGCTGCACCCTTGTCAAGAGTCTGCAAGCTTTACGTTTTTTGTGTCTGGGGAAGTAAGACTCACAGGAGGTATGCATTCTACTTTACAGAGGACAGCTTTAAGATCTGTGGAGGAGGGCTATTATTATAAACCTGTTTGGTGAGAACACATGAGATAGTCTTCTCAGTGGCTGCACCCAGACTGTGGAACTCATCCACAGGATGCTACACTTCTCCCCCCACCCTCTCTCCCTCCCTCCTTGTTTTCCTTATGCTGACATATACCTAGATAGGCTTTGGGATATTATTTGCCATGGAAGCAGCTTGTGCCGTACTCTTATTCTCACTGTTATGTTTTAAATGCTTTTAAACTGCTTTAAATCAGTGCTACATGTAATATGATACCTTATTTAATGGATTTGTAACATATTTTTTGCAACAACTGTAAGGTGGTGGTGATTGCACAAAATACATACTGGAAGAATATTCTTTAGATGGTACCTGACCTTCCAAAAACTATCTAAATACTACAAAAAATGCCCAACAAATGCTAGAAATGTGGTGTCAAAGAGGGAACCTTCTTACACTGCTGGTGGTCCTGTAAAAAAGCCAAGGTCTATTGAACTAAGATACACAATAAGATACAAAAGATGCTACAAATCAATATAAAGATGGACCCCAAATATTATCTATTAGGATTGTTAGACATTAAGGAAGGTAAAAATAAGGAAATTCTATTCAATTATTTGGTTACAGCAGCAAGGATGGTGTATGCCAAGCTTTGGAAAGATAAAGAAATCCCGGAAATTAACAGCTGGTACAACAAAATATTTGAGATCATGAATATGCATAGATTGACATATTTATTAGTAAATAATCATGGCAGACCAAAAAAACAAACGAACTGGGAGTTAATCAAGAACTATCTTAACAGTGTTAATGTTAAGATTCCGATTTAAAATATATAAACATACATATATATACCAAAGAGTGGGAGATGAAGAGGCTGGGTCAACAGCATAAGATAAATAAACTGTAAAGACAACTGGCATCAGATGGAAGTCAGTTTTTATGTGCATAATTGGGGGTAGGGGTTGAGATTGTGTGTGTGTTAACGGTGATATATATATATATATATATATATATATATATATATATATATATATTCACACACTGTCGTGTATGTGTATTTTGTCATTTGTTATTATTAGTTGTTATTATTAGTTATTTTAAACCATCTTTTCTTATTTTATTAATACTATTACATTTCCTTTTTTTCTTCTGTTTTTTTCCCCCTCTGGGGTTGCCACGTGGTTTGTTAAGTGTCGATGTTTCATGTGTAGTCTTGTCTGTTTCCATTTCATTATATTTGTGTTTCACTATTTCAGGAAAGCACTAATAAATTTTTTTAAAAAAAATACATACTGGAAGATAAGCACAATGCAATAATATGACATAATATAATAAAAATATTGAAGAAATATCAGATAACAGTGTTCTGTTTGACTGATCTTCATTTTAAATACATTTTAAAGACAATGCAATCCAATAGAGAGATACAGAACATGGAAAAATTAAATAAAGAGAGCAGGAATTTTGAAGTTGTCTATCAAAAGACATCACCTGAAGAGGATATGGAGCACATCATCAGGGGTCTATTCACATTACATGGGTATGGCACTATTTTCAACTTTAATTTCCATGATGTCTTATGAAATCCTGTGGGTTGTAATAGCTCAGGGCGCTTCCAGACAACATGAAAATGGGTTTTTTTAAGGGAGGACAAAAAAAAATCCAGAATGTGAGAACATGTCCCCTCACAGACTTGTGGGTCCCGGGATTTCTTCCTCCGCCATCTTCACAGGCCTCTTCGAATAAGAAAAAGATGGAGTGTGGAAGGGGGACATCTGGTGAAAGTTTTTTTTAATCACTCTATTATGCGCTGTACCATAAATGCACACATGCAAATATCTTAATAAAAAGTTTCACATGTGCACGTATGAGGTTCAGCACATAATGGAGTGATGATTTTTTTTTAAAAAAAACTTCCACTGGATTTCTTCCTTCCCCCAATTGTTTATTCAAGTTTGGTTTGATATTATAACGTTCTAATTGTTCTCCATTTGTGTCTCCTTTCAATCAGGTGTGTCTCCGTTTCCCAGCCCAATCAGCTGATCAGCTGTTTTTGGCTTTTAAAAAGCAGACATGTGCTGGAGCAGTCTCCACAAGGGGAGGGAAGGAAATCACGTGTTTTTTTGTGAGCGCAGGGATATACAGTGACACGAATATGCATATTTCCCGGCCAGAATCGGGATAAAAGTAAACTTTTTTACCCCTTTTTTACCCCGTCCTTGCAAACGGCCAATTCTCTCACTCTAGAAGCAACTCAAGTTGCTCCTGACATGAAAAAAAATCCCTAAATTTGCATTTAATCATATAAATTAGCATAGGAAACTGCAACTTGGCACCCTCTTTTTTCTCTCATGCTTTTCCTCGAGAACCAATATGATGCAGTGGTTCAAATGATGGACTGGAATTAGGGAAGCCTCTACTCTCATCCCCATTTAGCAATAAAAATCATTAGGGTATCATGGGTCTGTAATGCTCTCTCAGCTTAATAAACACCACAATACTGATCAAAAGAAGGGCTCATTGGAGAAAATGTGGGATGTTATTGTGCTTTCAAGTCAATTTGACTTACGGTGACCCTAAGCTGAGGCTACCAGGGGTTAATCAGAGGAGAGTTGCCTGAGAGAGTGTGACTTGCCCAAAGTTATTAAATGGGTTTCCAACTGAAAACTCCAACATTCAAACCGCTATACCACAATGACTGTACAAAATGTAGGATATAAGCATAGTAAATAATTTCTGGTAATGTGTCTTACCTTGAGAGATGGGGGACAATATGGACACCCTGGTGAGGAGGAAATTTAGCCCCAGAAAGAAACTAAGTCAGTGAGGACAATTTTCTCCATTATGAATCTCCAATGTGTCTTTCCTTCCTTAAATTACACTTATGGTAGCAAGCCACACTGCTGCATCTCCAATACTTAACATTTCTTACAGGCATCTATCTGAATACAGTACTTCAGATACAGCATAATGAGCCATGTATGTATTTTCTCTGTGGTAGATGGAATTGAATTTTTTCCATTTCAAAGCAGGAGAGCCCCTTAGTCTCTCAAGTTATTACAGTTTAGCTAAAGATGACATGTAGAGATGAGGGCATTTATTACTAAGTGGCATTAAGAAAGGGGATACTTAACCCACCATTGAAGTGCTTACAGCAATGCATGGAGAAATCATCTAATATGTGCTAGCAATAATTTATGATGTTGGGGGGAAAATGCTATCATCTTTTTTTCCACTCGCCTGTGGTCTGGCTTTGCAAACTGCAAGCCCTGAGGAGCAAGTTGATATAATACAGCTAATGAGAATAAGTGAGCATGCTGCAATGCTCTTCAAGGGTTATGCTGCCGAGTCTTTGACTCTTTATACTTTTTAATTTCCTTGTACAAACAGTACAGCAAAAATGGCAAAATCCATTTGGCTGGTCTGTCGTACATATTAAATCCTTGATTAAATTTTGGTGATTATTACTTCGGGTCCTTTCTTTTCCTTTTTTTTATTTAAACATTTTAATGCATTTGAATAAGCTCCTTAATCATGATTCTAGCAATCTATTGTGTATGAAAACAGGCTCTAATAAATACTAGAAGGTAACTAGACAAACAGAAATGGAAGACAGAGACATGCTGAAAAGGGCAGTTTTGAAATCCAGGGAAGCCCCCCCCCCCATCTTTTTAGAAAAGGTCTTCCCATAAGCATTTTTTTAATGCTACACCTTTTCCCTCACTTTGCTCTTACTATGCCTGAAGTTTTAAAATTGCATTATTGCTTATATAAGTAATAAATTTAAATGACGTTGTTTAGATAAAATGTTCACATAGTACGATAGTCTTTTCACCATAAACACATGAGCAAAAGGAAGGGTGAATCTGAATTCTGAGCATATAAAATATATATGGGCATTATGTACTGCCAAGTAATACAGACAGAAAACTCAAATGATGTCTTCTGCTCTTTTCCATATAATAATAATGTGAAAAACTGGTCTTTCTAAAAACTTCCAGAGCAGTTGCTATGGTATTTAAACAAATAAACCCAAATGAGCCAATCAATCAATTATTTATTTATTTATGAAATTTGTACCCTGCTTTTCTCCAATAAAGGGCCCAAGGCAGCTTACAGCCAATAAAACATACAATATAAAAATTAAGAACAAGTTAAAACTATTAACCAGAATCACCCCCAAACTGCAAACCTGCACTTTCAGCGGGAGTGTAACCCTATCCAGCTCCCTATTCCTGGATCCATCCTACATGATAACAGTAGTACCTCGGTCTTATCTGGATTCAGTTTCAATTTGTTTACCCTCACCCAACCCATTACTACCTCCAGGCATTGGTTCAGATGCAGCACAGCCTCCTTGGCTTTATCTGGTGAAAAGGAGTAGTAGAGTTGGGTGATACTGAATCCCAAACTCTGGATGATCTCTTTCAGCAGTTTCACATAGATGTTAAATAACACTGGGGACAGTGATGGCCCCTGCAGGACCCCATAATCTAATGACCATGAGGTTGAGCAGAACTCCACCAACACCACTTTTTGGCTATGATCCAAGAGAAAGGACTGGAACCACTGTAAGGCAGTGCCTCTTAGCCCCATTCCCATCAGTTGCTCCAGAAGGATACCATGGTCGATAGTATCAAAGATCAAGTAGAACCAAATAGGTCACACTTCCCTTATCTAGTTCTCCACGAAGATTATCCACCAAAGCTACCAAAGCCATCACTGTTCCATGTCTGATGAATTTTGGTGGCAAAATAGGATGCTTCACAATGAGCTGTAGAGTGGGGTAGAATATCCTCTATGTTGGATTTAACCAGGCTTTGGACCACTCTAAACAACTCTGCAGTCTATTCTTTGCAGCAAGAATATTAAGAGTACATTGATTTTTTTTGCTACCTCTATGGCCAGTATGTATAGTTTGCAGTGATCATTAATTTTCTTCAGATTGGATTCATTCTGAGTTCTTCACCACTCACACTCTAGTCTCCTCCCCTCTTGTTTCATCGCTAACAGCTCACTGGAAAACCAGGTAGTCAGTTTAGCTCCACATTGGAGAAGAGGACACTTCAGGGCGATCGTATTGATAGTCCTGGCTCCCTCCGTATTCTAGGGCTCGGTCAGGACATCAATATAATCACCTTTCCTGGTGGCCAGAAATTCCTCAAGAGACACCAGGAATCCATCCAGAACCATAGTTCTCTTGGGGTGGATCATCTAAATGGGTCCACTACCTCTGTGTGTGAGTCTAAACCTGACCAAGAAATGATCTGACCATGACACAGGAACTACGTCTAGTTCCTCCACCATCAGATCATGACACCCCTCTTTAGAGACAATCTAATTTTTCTGGGCTACAACTCCCAAGATCCCCCAACAAATATGTAACATTTCTAAGATCTGATCAAAGGGAGGCAAGTTCAAATTCAATAATGAGACTAACAAATCACACCAATAGAGCATACCAATTCACTAGAGAACAGTTGGTCATTAATTGCCTATTTGCATTTATGGCTATATTTGGTCATAAGCTGCAGCAGAAAGAGATATACTTTGACCAAAAATAGACACAAATAGGAATAGGTAATTAACATGCTCTACTGGAATGTTATATTAAACTCGTTATTAGACTTGAATTTGTCCTTGCCATTGTGGCACCATTGATAAGGAAGAGACACGGTACCAAGATCTTCCCACTGATTCCTGGCCTAGTAGACGTTTCTGTCTCTACCACTCATTATGGATAAAGAGATGCTGCAAGAATACTATTCCAGGTGCATGGAATTCTGGGAAACATTATCTTGGATACTCAAGTGTAAATATTTGGCTCCAGTTACAAAAAAGCTCTAGGCCCAAATGTGGAAGGTTCTGGGCTGGCTTCATTGTCACATTAGGTATTTTGAATTAGAGAAGTTCATATTCCAATTGTCTCTCATTTGGATTTTATCTCCATCCTAAATTTTCCTTTGAATGCAAGCCCTGAAAAGACCTGCATACTACAATCTTTCTCCATCTTTCCTGAAGATCAATCTATACCATTCTCATGGACATTCCTCTTTGATCCGTGCTCCTCATGACCAATATTTTGGGACAGACAGTTTGAAACAGCATCCATTAAATTCCTGTTAGCATTCCTATTATGGATAAACTAGTGGTAAAGCACAACTGATGGATTTGGCTGGATTTTCTCCTGTGTGCCCAGGTAGTATCAAACTCTATTGGCCTCTCAGACATCTTGCCAGGCTTGTTTGATTAGGTTGGTCGTTTTTGGCAGAGGTAGGTTAAGCAGATGGTGGAGGGCTCATGTATCATGTAGGTGAGCAGAAGATAAAATGATGATCACGTTACCAAGGGAACTTAGAAATTAACCGTGGCAGTTCTTCATTATTATCTCTTTGGAGGTCCATCCAGTTTTAGACCTTTTACATCTGATAAAGGAACAGATGTTTTGTAAGTTTTACAAAGCACAAACACTATCATATTAATTTCAAACAACTAAATTGTTGAGAAGCAACAGCCTAGTGGCTGCCAGGTGACAAAGAGTTATCACCGTACCATTTCTCAACATTTATTAATAAATAGTGACTCAATTGGCCAATATGATTGCGTTTATCATCATGATGAAAGCCAACATATTCCTTCATTCTTATCATTTGTTAAAGAGATTTACTATCTTTCATAATTGTAGATTGCTATCAGCCAGAAATAACTCTGCCACAGCTTTAAAATTTCCCACACTTGGATTTGTTCAAGTTCTTGACATTCTATTTGTAAAGAATTTTGGAACTACTGGTTAAAATTAGTAAACAAATATTTCATATTAAAGTGAGGGGAAGAAACCAAATGAAATTATCCCACATCTGTGCCATTATGCATAGCATGGAGGAGATCACATTGTACCTGCATATTGTGTAACCATTAAAGAGGAGTTTGTTCTTTTCTTTGAAATGTGGTGACAATTGTAATGCATTATGATGAACACAGGATTCAACAACAGACTTTTAAGAACTAAATGGATCTAGACAGACAAATTTGTCATTTTAACTTTTACCCACATTTGACATGTTTTACATTCTCAAGTCCTTTCTGCCTGTTTAGGAAGCAATTTGCCAATTTTTCTGGTATGTTGTATCTAAAAAAAATAGAGAAAGAAACTATAGCATGTCATCCACACACTATTATGGTATTGCTTGTCATTTCTATGAAACTGCTGTAAGGAAGGAAGAGGAGGATATAAATGGAATGTCAGAAAATAAAATTAAAATGAATTAGGATATGCAAATTAGGATGCAGTAAAAATGAGGAGACTATAAATTTTCATTATAAAGCCATCTCATCTATAACATTCATTAAGCGTATGGACAATCTACTTTGTGATACTATCTTTTCACGTAGAATCACATTTTTCATATCTATACTTTAAAACATCTTCCACATTTTAGTTTGAACTTCCAAAGTGTTGAACCAAATTTGGGAGTGGGATCCAACACCTTGGAAAATAAAGTTCAACCTAAATATAAGAACAGATTTACCAACCAACTGACATAGAAATTCCTTGCTCCTACTGTTCACCAAGAGGAAATGATACAAAGATAAATCCCATTTTTCTCCCACCAATCCAAGTACTGTTTGGTTTTTAAACCTGTCCAAGTAGTGTTTGGTTTTTAACCTGGGGGAAATCAGACTGAATGTCCACACAAGAGAATCACAACAACTTGTCATAGTCATTCTATTTCATTTACTTCCTATGCATGTTTCTTTTTCCTTCTGCCTTAACCATCTTATCTCCCTTTCTAACCTTCACAAGGATGGATAACTATCAGAGAAAAGGATTGTAAAAATAACACTAATTTTAAAAGCAATAGAAAGTTAATAATAGAGCTAGTGTCAAATTTGCATTTCTTTGTAGATTTACATCAATGCCTTATTTATTTATAAAATATATTTAACCTATGCATTAAGAAAAATTCAGTGGAGGAAACACCACTTTTTAAAAGAAAGATAACAGTCTCTCTTCAACCAAAATATATTCAACAGGGCCAACGTATGTTTTCATTGGTCACAAAGCATAGCTGATACTTTTCTTTTTCACCCAAAGACTTACTACACACCAACCCGCATTCTTTGGCACCCCCTTAAATAATGGGAATATAACTATTTCACCATTACATCATCTTAAAGGAGTTATGGCCAGGTTCTTTGGGTGGCACAAGCTCACTTTTGTTATGACCATTATACTATTTTAATGGTCACAATTCAAGGTGACAACTGAATCTGAACATCTGGAAAGTCACTTGTGTGTGTGTGCATGGGTCTTCTGAGTTGCTTCTTGACTTATGGCAACCCCTTTGAAATCACAGAGTTTTGGATTGGGGGCAAGAAGACTATTTTCTCTAAAATATAGCACCTGGTGTTTGTTGGGGCTGATTCTACAGACTTTTCAAGATTAGACGGGATTTAGTTCCGGGTCTGGACAATGGTGGTGAGACAGACAGGCTTTGTTAGCTCTGGCAAACAATTGACTTTGTGGCTTCCAAGTGCTTATGTAATGGGCCAGGAAGGCTATCTAGGCTAGATAAATTAAAGAGCCAAATAGCTGTATAAACTTTTTGCATAGCAGCTGTAAAAAGACAGCTCAGCTGAGAGAAAAAAAGAAGACACCAAAACACAAAGAAGTCAAATTGCAGCTATATCACCGTCTCTTTCAGCAACCTTTTTAAAACTTTTTTTCTACACTCCAACTCCCCCAAAGATTCTTAGAGGACAGAAGGAAAGAAGCAAAAAAACCAAAAAGTTTGAAGTTAAGAAGTCCTAATTGTGAGGGAGAGGATAAGAAGGTGAGACAATATGAAAACAGAAATACAACATAAATACAACAAACAATAAATAGCATGAAAGAGAAAATTTCAATAATTTTTTTTCAAGGGCATCTGGCTTTGAAACAAACCAGTAAGAGCAATTAGCAAATAGAAAAGACTGATCTGAACTGTAAATAAGAGAAAAGAAGAGAGCGAACAAGAAAGTTATCTTGCAATATAAACAACCTCTAAAAGGAATTATAGCACAAGTGGTTGGTTAAATAATGTAAGAAGAATCTTTCTTAACTGTGATTTATAATTTGCCAGTCCAAAGAGAGGATTATGGCATTTTGGGAATTTGACTTTGAAAAGGCTGTTTAGTCTAATCAGAACTGTCACTCCCTCAGAAGGAGGATCTGTTTTTTTAACAGTCAGCAATAGAATTTATATGTATTTGTGTATATGTATATGTGTATATTATATATATACACACACACATACTCATATACATACATATATACACACACATACATATGACATCTATTGCTTTAAAAAAAAACTTTGCCAAGAGGATAAGATAAAAGGATGACTCTGTATTTAGAAGCAGACAGAAACAGAGACAAAAAAAGAAAAGAAATAATTAGACAATTTGAACTTTTACGCAATGCCCTTGAAATTGCAAACAGCAAACTGGATAAATTACAAAATATATCACACCCTATAGATATGCTGCATATCAAATCTGGAAGCTTAATACAGAAGAAGTCAACCGGTGAGGGATCAAAGCTGTATGATCTCCAATCAAACGATCTACACCTACAAGATAAACAGTTAAAACAACAATCAATCCTACCAAGACCTTTACTCAGATGGAATGGTGTCAATGAAAATGTCCAGAATCTGAGAAAGATATGGATTGTGATTGCAGAATATGAAAAACAGGAACCAGAGGTGGAGAAACAACTGAACAAAATACTGGAGGCTAACGTTGAATGGTTATTGGGAACAAAACCTCGAGAAGGAGAAGTTTGAGACATCTTGTCTTCAGGAGCTATCTGGGAAAGTTTTTTAAAAAATGGACTATAAGAATATTATCATACTGAGTGATTATGGTTAAATCAGAAGAGTTTTTGAACCCAAGAAATGTAGATGAAAAATATTACTATTACTATTGTATATACATTCTTGTATTTTGTACTAAGCACCCACCCAACATTTAAGAAATTTTGTAAAATGACTTTAACAAGATTGAGATGGGCTATAAAAATAGATTGGGTATATAGAATTTTTAAAAGTCTATGTAATACAAAAAGAGAGATAATGAAAATTGTAGAATTTTCTTTGTAGATAATAATAATAAATAATTTAAGAAAATATTTAATGTGAAACAATCTGTCATGAAAAAATTAAGATCAATTTCCATTGAAGAAGAACTGGAAAAGACCATATGAAGACCAGGAGACAATGTGAGAAGACACAAGAAGTTACAAACAATGAACTTAAAAATACAATTGTTAGAATCTTCACTATTTTACGAAATGTGTGTTAAAGAAATAGAGATGAAAACTTGGTTGTAAACAATGACAGCTTTGTAAAAGAACTCCCCATACCTCAACAACCCGATGCTCTTTGTTTTCTCCTTGCAACATATTATACATTTGTAAAGATGCAACTAACCAATAACAAATCTATTATCCCCATTTTTTCCTCTTTCCTTTTCCTCCCCCCCCCCCAAATTATTTGGGGAAAAATAGATGGGATTTGCTGCCTTTAGAGTATTTAGAGTATCAGAGATAATCAGCCTACCATTAAATTTTATCCTGTCAAACAAATGTTTTGTTCCAGTAAAGTTTAAGCATATATAGACAGATTCATTATTTTTAACTGATTAGTTATTACACTTATCCCCTTCTTTAATTTCAGGATGGTAAACCCTAACATGACTAGATCCCACTTTATCATTACAAAAATTCTGGTGCAAAGTTTACCAAAGAGTTCCAAGAGAAAAGGTTATAATCTGGATCTCCCAGATTTTATTCCAACACTCTAGTATTGTTATTAACTTTATTTATAGCTCCATCTTTCTCCCAAGAATGGACTCAAAGGCAGCATCATATTGTCTCCTTTTATGATTCATTGTATATAATGGTATGTTCTCTATTACTCTTTCTCAGCCAATACCATTTTTCATGCATTGTTTCAGTAAGGTAAGACAACTCTCACACTTGAGCCTTTCTACAGCCACAACCCCAATCTCCTAATTGTTCAGCACACAGTCTTAAATCATGCTGAACACTATCTAAGCCAAAGAGAGAACAAGAATGTTACAGAAAGGAGACAGATGTATAAATATCCAGATTGTGTGATCCAATGTAAAAAAATTGTTATGATGCAAGCCAACACATTATTCCTTCCCAGACATTCCCTAAAGGAACAGTGTTTGACAGAGCTGAACAGATGCTACATATTTACTGATGTAAATGTATTAAAATTTTAAATAAATTCTGTCACTTTTAATCAAATTATTATTAAAACTTGTACATTCCAGGCTTCTGATTGGACTTCTAAGACATATCTGTAGTACGTTTTGAACTTGCCTCTAAGTTCCAACCAGTCATTCTTTGCTCTTTTAACATCTATTATGGCCAAAGGACTATTTTGGTGATGGTATAACCAAGATAGCTCCAGACATTTCCAAAAGGTCAGAAGTACTAAGGATTTTTTCTTCTTAAAGCAGAACTGATATTCTCACCAATTTCCTGTTCCTTTCCTGTCCCCTCAGGTCTTATTTCAGGCTCGGTTAGTGGCACTCTGAAGGCAATCTACCCAGAGAGTGGGGGAAATTAAGATCTCTTCCTCTCACTTTGTCAATGAACAGCATCCTCCAGAACTAGGACAAGTGGCGATAGCCCTTTAGAAATTTTGTTTGCCCAAGGGAACAAACAAGAAATACAAACTTCTCGCCCAACTAAAGCTGCCACAAAGGATTGAGATCCAGAACACATAAAAATTACAGGTAAGTCAATTACCTAGATGTATTAATAAATATGACTTCTCAAATAAAAAAAAGTTGGTACCTAAGGCAGAAATAACAGAATGAAAAGATGCCTACATGACCAAAAAGTTTAGACTTTTCAGGAAAAAAACCATAATAAAATATAAATATTTTTGACCTTCTAGAAAATACCACTTGAAGTTATTTTTTCCAAAATGCACCCAAAATATTTTTTTCCTCCCCCAGTTTCCATTTTTCCCATGATTTCAATTTTGCTGGCCAAAATCACAGTACTCTGATTTTTCTAACATGCTGAAGGGAGCTATGGAGACAGATTATCTACTATCTTTTCATGCATGTACAGTATGGGATTCTGTGGGCAGTTGCTGGTAAGTTTGCCTGGTTGTAAGCAGGTATACACATAGATAGCTAAAATCAGCTAAGATCTCATTCTTTGCCATTGTTTACTGCAACCCAATGCCCAAAGCCTATGTTTCTAGGTCCCTCCTGCCCTATTGCCCAATATTGGTGCTGCTAAAACATTCCATCTATTCTAAGAATGAAAAAGAAAAGTGGAAGCTAAGCTGGTACAAAAAGGCTTTGTAAAAGTAGCTTTATTGCCTGAGGATTTCTGAACTGATATATGTCTGCAATAACCTAATATAAAAATGAACAATAATTTAAACGTATAGAAATAGATGCAATAAAGAAATATACACTGGTCAGCTTGTATTTCAGGAGCCCCCGTGGCCTAGTGGATTAAAGCCTGGTGACTTGAAGGTTGGGTTGCTGACCTGAAGGCTGCCAGGTTCGAATCTCACCTGGGGAGAGCGTGGATGAGCTCCCTCTATCAGCTCCAGCTCCATCCGGGGACATGAGAGAAGCCTCCCACAAGGATGGTAAAAACATCAAAACACCTGGGCATTCCCTGGGCAATGTCCTTGTAGATGGCCAATTCTCTCACCCCAGAAGCAACTCAGGTTGCTCCTGACATGAAAAAAGCTTGTATTTCAATGCACATTCATGTAATTTGTATTTCACAAACCAATATATAATCCAAAATGCAGCTATCCTAAGAGACAATAACTCCTCAAACTTTAGCAATGCAATTATAAAGCACATAGAAATCTACACATGCGTTAATAAAAAATATTAATAAAAGCAATAGTAGATTAATGCAAACTATTTAAAAATGTTTTAAAAACAATTGTGGAGACAGGAAAGAAAGCATTCAACACTGGAAAAAATGTGAAAAATAAAGGAATAAAAACCCAAAGCTGGATTGCTTTCACATATAATTGTATTTTTGATAAAACTCAACGTAGGACATTGGATCATGAAATTACTCAACTTTTATTTTGTATAAAATAGACAATAACCAAATTAATCTTGCACACATAATTTTTTACCATCAAACTCTGACAGTTTTTAAAGTTCACTTGCTGTATTCTCAAGTTACTTATAATTATTTCAAACTTGGGAGCAGCTTTAATAAAATTAAATTGAACAAACTTAACCTCTTGGGATTATTTTTGAATGTTAAGAGTTAGAAATGATATGGCAATAGTAAAAAAATGCATTCTCCAAATGCACAGCATTGTAATGGAACATACTTGATGTGCTTTTACATCAAGCACATTAACTGAATAACTCAATAGAAAAAAGGGAAGTCATCTTCACTGTCTTGGATATCTCCAAGTAGAATGAGCAGTTGATCAAGCTGAATCGAAAACCATGTTGTCATTTAAGAATAAAGCTTTCTTTTCTGAAATAAGTTATTTCAATGGTGTAAACTTGTCGTGAACACTGTTGTTAAAATGAGCATGCAAAACATATCAAAATCATCACTACTAGTAGTTTCTGAGGGACATGGTGAATTCTTTTGCAAGCCATCTATCAGATTGATATGGAGGCAAAACCTAGAATAGAAAATCCTAGTATGTTTCAGAAAATCAACACGAATTCTTCTCAAATGTCACCAGTTTGACACAGCTTTCACTGCCATGGCTCAATGATACAAGCATCACAGCAATCTCTCCCTCTCTCTCTCCCTCCCTCCCTCTCTCTCTCTCTCTCTCTCTCTCTCTCTCTCTCTCTCTCTCTCTCTCTCTATATATATATATATATATATATATATGAGAAAGATGGGGGGGAGGGAGAGCGCATAACATATACATAGAGCAAAATTAGAGAGAAGGCAGAGAGAGATGGGAGAGAGGCAGAGAGGCAGAGACAGACAAACTTGCCAGATCTCAAAGCGTGAATCTATTTCTCTAGTCTTCAAAGTAAGTGGGGAAAATCTCAGGGCATACTGTTATGAAAAAATGGGTGGATTGAGGTATATTAGTTAGGTTTGGTGTTTTAAATATGAATGGCTAACTTTGTGTGATACTTAATGCACCATACTTAATGACATCACTGATGATGCCCCATTTGGCTTCATCTGTAACATCACCAGAGCCCACCTCTTATAGAATAAACTAGCTGTGCCCGGCCACGCGTTGCTGTGGCTAGGACTTAATTTTTCTTTTCTTTTTGTTGTATGAACGTAGAGGCGTGGATGAGAGGTTGTGCTGTCAATTTTCGAGGTTGTGGGGCATTTAGTTTAGTTGTTTTGTCCGGTGCCGTGATTCCATTACCCTTTTATATATATAGATAGGCCTCCCTAGGTCTCATATTTTGGCTCTGGAAATGAGGGTCTATGATAAACTTGACCTGATAACCCTAATAACAAATCATAAAATATCTGGAGGATTCTGTGTGTGGCAGTGGGAAGAAAGAGACTATGGTATATTCTTTATCTCTAACGTAACATTGGAAATTGTATTGCATAAAATGAGCACTGTTAAAAGAAGCAAAAAGGCTGTAATTGGATAATGCATCCCATAACAAAATAGGAATAAGTCATTATAAAGAGACAGAAATAAGACTGATTTCTGAGCTATTTAGAATGCATTTGTTATTAAAGCCTCAAGAATACTAGTCGACGTTCTAAGAAATTGTTGAAGACATTTAAATTATTCACTCCCCCTGCATCTCTCCCAATACCTCTAAGCAAAAACAAGTAATGCGTATTTACAAGAATTGCTTATGCATTCTCAGTTATTGAGCACATTTCCATTAGCACTCGGGGAAAATAATGTATGATTTATATTGACAAACTCCTAGTTGTACTTAACTTGAATGTAGGCAGTGGCCTATCTGCATGATTTATCTGTTTGTATGAAACACAATTACCATAAGAACATTTCTGAAATAATTGCACTTTCATATATTGGTATTAGGTTTTATGAAGCAGATGTCAATACAGGAACTTGCATGACATACTGTATTCCAGTTGAGTCTTTCATCTTGCAAATCACTAGAAGCTTAAACAGAAAACAATACATATAATATATTCAATCAAAACAGATGAGCTGAATAAAACTTGGAATAATTTTATCTTTTCATGGCTATCAGAATCAAGATATACAATAACTATAAAACCCTGCTTTTCCCAGAGGAATAAATGTAATTCTTTTGTAGCCTGCAGAATATTAAGTTATAATGAATACATTTGATATCACCACCAGGTATCTGAACAGCCCTGTCTAGATTTAGCAGCTGTTAAAAATGCCCATTCTGTGCAAAAGGCTCATGCGTATAAAATGAGGACCACACAAACTTGGTGCAGAATTTCCTGGTCTTCTTCTTCTTTTTTGCTTGTCAATAATTTAAGAGACAAGGGGCATTGGCAAAAATATTGTAAATAAAGGAAATAAACTATATCCCGAATAGATTCATGCCATACATAATGTCAAACAAGAGGAACATTTCTGTGCTGGACTACATCCTGAAAATGCAGGGGCTGATTCTTCTCAACCAGTTTCAATCAATAGTTTTGTAGGCAAAAGTAACTTCCAGGGACAGATGAAGGGGGTGGGGAGGGATCTGGTTCAGATAAGAGATTATTCCCCCTCCCAGATTTGGATCCACCCTCACATGCCAGTTATCAAATGTACACACATGAAAGTCAGAAACATGAGCACCACCTTAATTGGTTCTCAGTTCACCATGGGGCTTAGCCATGTCTAACTTGTCACTGGGTCTAATGTACAATTAACTTCACACACATGGGTACTTACATCCAAGTAAATTTGTATAGCATGGGTGAGGACCCTCATCCCAAGGGTGAAAGAATGGTACCAAAAAAAAAAAGCCAAACTTTAAACTCTTATTGCCAGTGACTAAGCTTTTCAAACTTTTGTAATGAGATCCCAAACAATTGGCTTTTCATTATAAGCAGAAAGTGATAGGGCCTTCTGGGAAACCTTGAAGGGCTGGATAGCAACCCCAGGATGCTGTTATTTCAGAATTTAAGATTTTTCACCCTGGTGAATAGGTTGGCAACTTCAAATTGGATTCAACCAATCATGTTAGTAAACAGTTGTTTTGTTCAGTATGAGGAGTTTTTTTAAAAAAAATACATCAATATTTCTATATAGACACACAAAACATTATTTCTCTGCAACACATCAAATGTTTAGAACCAAGAGTTGAACCTCTCATGGTAACATGTTTAGTTTGCTTTATCGTGAAATAAAACAGAACTGAACCAAAAAGTGAATTCTTATCTTCCCAGGGGTTCACTCTTAAAGGTCTGGGTTTGATTGCCTGGGTATTCAGACATGTTGCAAAAGCATTAAGGTTGCCATCTCTTTTTTTCCTTCTAAGTAGCTCCTACTTTTTAACCCCTGTATAACAGACAGGAATAAAATAGGCGTATCCCTGCTGCCCAGAAATAACTACCCACTGGATCTATCTGGTATACATCATAATTGCTAGTTATTTCAGGAAGAATTTGCAAATATTTACACATTTCTTCATGTTTTGGATGGAAATAACTTGGTTTTTTTAATAAAAAAAGTGGAAGAGGCAGAACATTCTTCTTTTCATCTCCTTGGTATTGATAAACTTGTACTGCATTTTCATTAAATATGCTGAAAATAAATGACAGATAAGAAGATGATAAACTTTCAGGCTTCCTTCAGTACTTCAGTATTATTTCTTTAATAAAACCATACTCACTGGAGACTCTAAAAAGAGCTATATTACTCATCTAAGATTACATACTTTGCAATCCACATCTCTTTCTATTAAAGACTGCCTGAGAGGGAAGTTTTCTTGAGTACATAACACAGCAATTTCTAGTTAGTTTGACCATACCTTCCACACCTAAATCAGCCAGATCATCATTTTGAAAGCGAGAGTAATTAAACACTTGTGCTAGACCTGCATCCCATTAGATCTCCTCCACAGGTATGTCTTCTTAAACGAGATCTGCAGGAAAAGACATCTGCTAGGAGAGCTGGGCGGTAAATTACTATTTGAATGCTGACAGAGCTTGGGAAAAAACCAGCCGTTTTAAGTGTTATACCCAGAGAGGTGTGTTTTTAATTAGTTGCAAGAGCTGACAAGGCCTGAATCAAAATATTTTTTTTCAGTTGCTGAACCTGCAAAAGCCTCACTTTGTTGTTCATTAACTTTGTGCATAGTATTCAGACTTAACATGTAGTCCCTCATTTCCATCCTGGAAAAATGGACTGAGAAAAGGCTTAAAATTCTTAACAAGAATAAATAAAATTATTTCTATTTGAAGAAAGAGCCCGGCAACAGAATGGGAGAAGATGAAATATCTGCATACACTCCACCATAATTACACATTTTCTAATGTTATGTTGTCTGCCACACACACACATAATAGTTGGGTTGGATTATCAAATCAATATGTTCTGCAGGAATTCATCTTAAGAAACACCATCCTTCCCTCTGAAAGAGGCAAAGCTGCCACCAATCTCTTCATCATTCAGAATAAATATGGTGGGCTGCATCCTGAGGATGAAATAACAGGGATAAAGTATGATCTCTTTGGCAACCTCACTGCCATACAATTAGCATAAAAATGGTTGCTAATCTTCAATTGGACTCATTTTGTGACCTGTACCATCTCTACTCTAGCTAGTGTTCAACCTGTTCAATTTCTTCCCCAGCTGCCCAAAATATTCCCCATCTTCAGATTCCCAAAGTGTTTAGGAGGGGTTATTCTGCATAGAACAAACATGTGAGTCTACTTTGCACAAAAACCTGTTTTCTGTACAGGAAAAAGTCAACATTTTTTTCAGTAAAACTTAATAATATATTCCATACAAAATATGCTGCTTTTGGTGCAAAATAAAAAGTCTCAAACTGCAAAATTTCTCACCAGAATTATTCTCATTGGGATTTCTCAACATTCAAAATAGGGGGTTTTTTTTAAGTAATTTTCAAGGATTTTTGAATATTCTTTTGAACTCCCCCCCCCCCAGTGAAAGGAAATATTTAGGAAAAAATAAAATTACAGGAAAGGTTCTTAATTTCTATATGACTGAGATTGTATTTCCGAGCTAAGAAAAATTGCATATAATACTTTTCCTTGTTTCCAAATTGAATAACCACTCCGTTTTGCTGATGTCCTGCTGAAAATAATATCTGGAATTATTTCTTTTGATTAACAAGAAATATATATTCTCAGTGCTATGTTCTTTTAAACATTACTAGATACTATATTTGGACAAAAAGCGACTCTCATGTCAAAATATGTATTCTTATAATATGGAAGGGATATTATAAAAGGCAAAGTTCTGAACATTGATATGTTCCTGAATTAGCTTTTGATACAAGAATGGAATACCAAGCTTAGAACAAGTGTCCCTTTTATTTACTCAAGCCTGGCTCAAGTGGCTTGTTTGTTTCAGGCCCTGATTGAGGAAATGCTCTGATCACAATTTTCTTTCTCCAAGGAATATGCAGCATGTGCAAACACAGACACAACTTTCCCCATGGGAAAGCTACATTTAAGATGAACCCACAGGTTTCTCACAGCTTGAAAAATGCCATTTTTAAATAGAAAGCAGGCAACAGTAAAAAAGACATAGGACCTGGATACTTTTGTTTTTTGCTCATTCAGGCACTAAGGTTACAGCATGGGACAGTTATCTTTGGTCCGAGGAAACTTAACAAGACACATGTGAAAATATGCCCTAAACATATTATCATCTCCGACAATATTATCTCATCATGTTAAATTACAGCTTTTTTATTGTGGAATACACACACACAACACAGATATACAATATTGATATTCCTAAATCAAAATACAAGTATTTTTCCACAATCCAACCATCTCCCCATTCTCACCCATTAACTTATCTTTACGTAATATGAAGGTACAGAAATACTATTGAATATTTATACCTCAGTATGATCAAGCATGTAAATGTTTCCCTTGATTTCACCAGCTATTCTATTGTCATTCAAAATCCTATTAATCTTATACGTAGCCGTCTGTCTGAGGTTCTAAAAAATACTCATTTTATTTTATAAGTTCATTTACAGCTTTTGAAAAGGTCTAAATTCTAAATATGCACATACCCTTTCAAGCAATAATAACGATGTATTGGTTTTTAGGACTGTTCTTGGAGTTATCTGGGGCACTGATTCAGAAATTTGCATTGGATAGTCCGCATCAGCTCTAGTTTCTTAGATATGGTTATCATGATTTTCTGTGGGCAATCAGGTGGTGACTAGTAGACACTACATGTTCTGTATCTGAACAATTAGAGCTGGTAGGGGAAACCTGGTGCCATTTTCTGAACCAGAAGGTAAAAATTGCCATTATTATTATTATTATTATTATTATTATTATTATTATTATTATTACTATTATATTTCTTACCCACATCTCGAGGCGGGTTACAACATTGTTAAAACACATAATCAAAAACACAGAATAATTTAAAAACACTCTAATTTTTAAATTTTAACTTAAATGTATTGAATTATATGTTGTCTAAAAGCATCAAATAGTTGACATATGTAAAGCTGCCTTGAGTCCCCTTCGGGGTACGGAAAGGTGTGACATAAATACAGTAAATAAATAAATAATACTGATAACACCCCACCCCATGCCTGTGGATGATCTCTCCCAGAAGCTTCATGTAAATATTAAAAAGACTTGGGGATAGAATGGCACCTTTTGGGATGCCATATAACAGCTCCTTTTTTGAGGAGCAACTATCCCCAAGCACCACCATTTGAAACCTGTCTGAGAGGTACAACCGGAACCACTGAAACACAGTGCCTTCAATACTCACCCACCTACCCCAGGCATTCCTGAAGGATACTATGGCCAATGGTATCAAAGGCTACTGAGAGGTCTAGAAGCATCAGCAGGGATACACTTCCCCTGTCAGTGTTGAGACAAATATCATCCACTAAGATGACTATGCCGTAGCAGTCTCAACTCCATATCCTGCTCTGATACCGGTTTGAAATGGGTCAAGAAAGTGTGTGCCATTCAAGATGGCCTGGAGTTAGAAGGCAACTGCTTTCTCAATCACCTAGCCCAAAAAATGGAGATAAGACACTGGTCTGTAATTATGAAGGTCTAAGGAATCCAGAGAGGGCTTCTTGAGCAGTAGTTTAACTACTGCTTCTTTTAAACAAGATGGAAAATTCCCTTCCCTGAGAGATGTATTAATGATTTGTTGTATCTGAGATTGAATTGCATCTTCTCCCTGGATGACCAGCCAAGAGGGACAGGGACCAAGAAAGCAGGTTGTCCTCCTTACTTGCCCCAGGAGCTTGTCCTCACAGAATTGCTGGACACTTGGTTGCTGGCTTCTGCTTCAGTCACAGCATCTAAGTTGGCTCTTATGCGAGAGATTTTATCTGCAAAATGGTTGTTAAAAGCATCACAGTGAGTTACTGAAGGTTCTAACTATGGGTTCAGAGGGGAGGGCACCTGGGTTAAGCCTCTCATCACTCTGAGCAGCTCAGCTGGATGTGAATCTGCAGGCACAATGTGTGCAGAGAAGAAAGCTTTCTTTGCTGCATGTATTGCCGCCTTATAGTCGGTCCAGAAACCAATTGGGATAGGTCCATGTTTGTCATGGATACCATGAATCCTGACCTGCTCCTGACAACTGGCCTCCAGTGGTATGTTGAAGTTACTTAGAAGCAAAAGTCTGAGTGACTTCAACAACACCTTAAGACCAGTTCCGTGGGCTCAGCCAGGAAGCCTGTTAGGCAGCAGGGTGGATGGTAAAAAAGTACACACACTCAATGAGATTCAGCCCCCTATTTGGTAGTCTGGTCAGGTTAAGATGGTCTTTATAGGCCACAGCTATCCCACCCCCTGCCCACTTTCTCTCATCTGCTGACTCACACAGTACCTGGCTGGGAGGGCCTGGGCCCAAATTGGGGCACTATCATCTCCCTGCCAAGTTTCAGTGAAGCATGCTAGGCCAGTTCCCTCATCTTTGATAAGATCATAGATTATATAAGTCTTATTTTTCATTGACCTGGAATTACATAAAAGCAAGGCGAGATTTTGTGGGTGGTGTGGCTCACTCTCCAAGTTCCTCAGGCTGGCAGGATAACTGGAAGGTGAGATAGGCATTAAAATGCCTAACATTTAGCCACCAAAATGTGTGTGGGCCAGTGTAACAGTATGGGACTATGGTGTGTTTTTTTTAAAGCACCTTCTGTTCTTCAACATTACTCACAAATTTCTCCTGGAAATTATTACAGGTCCTTCTAAGGAAATTTATATGAACGAGAAGGAGAAATAAAGAACAAAAAAGATGTGAAAATGTACGTAGAAAAAAAATTAGGAGACACATGTCTAGTGATTTAATTAGTTACATCATATTGATTCAGAGACCTAAGTAATACTACACACACTTGCTTTACTTTCTGTCATTTATATCCCCTTCAGGCTCTAGAACCATGTGTATGAAGGAAACATCCATTTGTCGAAGTACTTCCTTCCCTGTCCTAAAACCCTTTTTGAATGAAAAAAAAGTTAATTGTGCATTTTAGAAATAACAATTCAATCTCATATGGCAGTTCTTTTGTACATTCCTCTATATGCCTATCTTAATTCAACCATGCCTAAATATTACAGTATAAAAATGCATATGGATTTACAGTACTGGCACGAAAAATCTGTCTCCTTAGAAATGACATTTGGATATCTAAATGATAGAACAATGTGTTTTGAGTGCTGCTATTGATGACCTGAAAGTTGAATTTGGAAACAGAAGACTTCTAGTGTGTCTATTTTTTAATACACACTTTAGGAATGCTTGTAGAAATTAACATTTGTTGAAAGACAAATATTTTAGAACCTAAGCTCAGTCATTTGTATCTGTCAGAATGATAGATAATACTTTCTAATAAATACAGAGCTTAATGTGGCAAGTTCAAATTTCATTTTTTCAAAGGACTCAAAATAAACTGTGATAACAGGAGGAAAAATTGGAGCCCCTCTATATGAACACTATATTACCATCTTTTCCCAAAGTTCAAAACACATGGCTGTTTCTTTGAACTGAGGGGTACTCTGATAATTCACATGAACCAGTTAAATCCTTTTATCCTACCTCCATTACAAAGGTGCTTTTGTCACTGGGAACATTTCTCTGCCATCACTAGCAAAGAACAAGCAAAGTAGAAGTTTAGTATCTATAACACACAGCTCATTCAGCAGATATTAATTTTAACAGTCAAATCACACAGCAACCTAACATATCTAAATCACTGCAAAAAATGTAAAAGCACTAGGCCAAACCAGGGAAAGAGTAAAAGTATGCATTTGGCAAGTTGTGCCTATTCAAAACGAGTTTCCACAAAAGTGAGGCCACTGGCTCTTGGGATAACTTCAGAAATATGCTAAAATTCACAAGCCTTTCAGAGATCCTGTACTCCTGTGTTTTTACAACTGGCTGATACACAAGAACTAAAAAGATGAAACAGTTTGTGATAGAAAAGGGAGATAAGCCACAGCAGTTTAGCCTCAGTACAGTGGCGAGCCAGTAACAACCAGGCAACTTCTCAAGCCCAGAAGAAGCCAGTCTGGCAACAGTCCTATTACAAGGGAAAATGGGGCACCTATTTCTGATTAGATAAGCAATGTTTAATGTTGGACAAAGCCTACTGTCTTTGCTGTGGAGGAGCCAATCTTATCACTATTGATGAAGTATACCATTGGTCCTCTTGGCTTCTGTGAGTAGAATGCAAAAGAGCAGTGGTTCTCAATCTGTGGGTCTCCAAATAATTTGGCCTACAACTACCAAAAATTCTAACAGCTGGTAAACTGGCTGGGATTTCTTGGAGTTGTAGGCCAAAACACCTGGGGACTCACAGGTTGAGAACTACTGAAAAAGAGAAAAACTTGTTTTTCATCTTAGGCTTGTCGTGATAGTCAAATCAAACAGGAAGGTCATTGAGATGGACAGCTTGAGAATAGTTCAGTGTGGAGACAGACATTGTTGAGACAGAGAAGCTAGGCCAGAACCTATGGATTCATGGGATAAAACTGTCTTACAGCAAGCCTTACTTCAAACATCAACATATTAACAGAAGCCTGAACACTCTTACCATTTAAGGTGGAAGAAGAAACTTGTTGCTCTCTTCTAATCCACTCATGGTTCTTCTTGAGTGGAGTATGAAAATGTAGCAGCTAAACTGACAACTATAAGGTGCTATTTTATATGAACAAGATAGATCACTGCTTCTTAAACTGTGGGTCCCAACCCCAAACAGGGTCTCCTTAGTTCAATTTTGGGAGTCATGAATAATTTGGCAACAGTAAAAGGTGTCTGAATGCCACCCATTTACAAAAGTCTGTTAGCAACAACATCAAGGGTTTACAATGGACTCTACAGAAGATGCTTCAGCAGTACTCTATAAAATGGAAAATCATTGTGTTTAACAAGTCTTGCAAATGCTGATTTACTATCAGACAATTTTTGGTTTCACACCTATTTTATATATCTATATACCCAGGGTTGCATAGAAATTTATTGGACAGAAGGGAGTTGTGAATGGCAAAAGCTTATGAAGCCCTGGTCTAAATTATGTGCCATCCAGCCAGCTCAGCACTCCCTAGAACTATCCTGATGTTCCTGCTATAAAGGATGGGGTTACATTCCTGCTGAAGATACAAGTCTGCAACCTAGATGTACTCTTGGAGTCAACTCTGAGCTTGGAAGATCAGGATTTAGGAGTGAATAGGATTGATTTTGCACACTGTATGCATGTACCCCAGCTGCACTCACTTCAGATCTGGTCACAAGCATATATGCCTTAGTTACATCCCAGATGGATTACTGTAACAGGTTCTACATGGTTGTGCCTTTGAAGAGGTTTTGAAACTTCAACTGGTTCAATGAACTGTAGCCAGATTATTAGTTGTGGCTGGCTACAGGGAGTGCACAAATCCCTTGCTACAACATTTCTCTTGTTGCAACAGCTGGTCTGTTTCCAAACACACAATTAAAAATGCTGGTTTGGACCTATAAATCCCTACAAGGCTCATATCCATGTAATTTGAAGGACCGTATTCTCCCCTAAAAATCTGACAGTACATTGAGATTTGCTGGTGAGGCCATTCTCTATCCACGTTATCACAGCAGGGCTTTAAAGCAGGTAGCCCTGCATTTCTACTGCCTGCAGAATTCTTGGAAGTGTAGTTTGGGAAGGCAAGGACCTCTGTAGCTAAGAATTCAAAAGACCCTGCCCTAAACTACATTTCCCAGAATTCTGCAGGTGGTAGAAATGCAGGTCTGCCCACTTTAAAGCCCTGGTGTGATAACTTCATATTTTTGATGGCAATAGGAGAAAGAGCTTTCTCAGTGGGTTGCCGTGAGTTTTTTGGGCTGTATAGCCATGTTCCAGTAGCCTGAAAAACTCACAAAAGCCTTCAACAGCCTTCTCAGTCTTTTAGAACTCCCTGCCAAGAGAAGTTAGACTGGTACCCTTCCTGTTCTCATTTTGTAGACGAGTAAAGATGTTTCTTTTTTGACAGGTGTTTAATTGATGATTGATACCTAAACAATGTGCTGGATTTTTCTAATTGTTGTGCTGGTATATGTTTGCATGTTTTAACTGATTTAAAACTATTGATTCTTTAAATCCACAACCATTTAAGATTAAGATAACAATATATCACCCATCTGAAATGCATATCTACAGCATACACTATGCTGTGTCTACAGCAGGCAACAAATCAACCCTCCCCCTTTTGTTAGGATTGTAGCCAGCTCTACAATAGTGATCCACTGCATATGGCAATGATTATCCCAAGGGTTTTACAAAAATATACAGGGGATTATAAAATGAATTAATCTTTACAGTCTGCATTAGAATCTACTTTAAGTTACATTCCAGCTGAAGCAACAATCATAAAATTAATAATTACTGAATGGAGCTTCCCATACAAAACTAAACTTCCTTTAAGATCAACTTAAAGGTCATCATTTAGTGTTTTAGCTATCAGGGAAGCAAGACAGATGTGGTCACCCAGGGAGATGAATTGTCAATTGTGAGTCAGCCTTCATGGAACAGATATTGGCAGAAGTCTACACTCATGTAGCATGCCATGTGATAGAGTCACATTTTCTGTTCCTCTCTTACAGGACAATGCTAACTCAAAGCTGGTTGTTGAGGTTAGGGATGGCTGAAGCCTCTTGTGCAACTGAACTGGCATTCTTCAGTGGGGTATTCCAGAACTGTTCTGGCAGTAGAGCCAAAAAAGAGGTGAAGAAATTATGCTAGATCCAAACCTCCTCCTGCAGAAAGAAACAGATTCTATATAGCACAAAGTTAAACGAGGCTCTGGACAGTTAAATAACTTCTACTACAAACTCTAATACAGTTAACTAACTTCTAATGAATAGGTTGTCCCAGTGTAACTAAGGGCCTGTCCAGACAGTACCTTTATCCCAGGAGCTTCTGCAACAAACAGGAGAGCGGTCAGATGCCGTTCCTTGTAAACCCGGAAGCGAAGGCTACAAAAGGCAAAAAATGTGAGATTTCCAGGTATAGGAATAGCATGGTTTTTAGCCGAATATCCAGATATTCGCATGTCTGTATGTCCCTGCAATTGGAAATCACGGGATTTTTTATCTGGGTTTGTTCCTGGGTGTTAGATATTTGATCCTGATTGGTTGGTTCCTAAAAGGAAGGTTACACATGAGTAGAAGGCAAAAACTTTGTCCTGGGAAGAGGAACTTCGTCCTTCATGTGTTTAATGAAGTTTGTGGCAGAAATATGAAGTTCATGGGGTACAACAAGTACTTTCACATTAAGTAGTACACAATGACACAGGAACACACACTTTTAAACCAGGAACAGAATATCATCATTACTATAATTACTAAATTACTCAGACCTTGTATGGCCACCTCTGCAGACAGGTTTCACAGTGTACTTGTGCCAGGGAACAAAAGGATACATTGCCAGGTTATACATGTGGTTCCTCATTGGGTGTATGCTGACAACATGTGTACAGTTTATTAAATTGCAAAAACCTAGTACCGGTTGTTGGAACATGGATGTGGTGGAGAAGAATGTAACTACTGAGAGCCAAAGTCATGTAGGTGGCTAATAGGAAAAGCAATGTATAATCCAGGAACATGTCCCTGTTGTTCGATGCCACAAGTACACAACCAAATCTGTCTGGACAAATGGCCAGGCAGCCAGGCTCAAAAAATAGGTGGTAATGACAAAGTTCTGGCTTAAAAATGTGTGTTCTAGTTTGAATGTGTACTGCTGACTTAGGCAGTAGTGGTCCTACCCCACAAGGTTAGTTTGTGTGGGAGATACTTCATGAAACATCTGGGCAGTTTCTCTGTCCAGGACAAAGAACGGAACTTTTTCAGTGATCCTCATTGCAAAATCTCCACATATCCACATCTCGCCATTAAAAAAAAAACAAAAAGCCAAGGTTTCCGGCAGAAGTCCCATGGGAGCTCCCATCTTGGGAGCTTCCAAATCTTGGAACAAAGCAGCAAGTCTGGACAACAGAGGCAGAAATCCCAGGACTAAGAGGACTGTATGTGGACCTCTTCTGAAGTTCTGGGATTTTTTTGCCCCTGTTTAAAACCCGTGATTTAGTGCTGTCTGGAAGCCCCCTAAGAAGAGGCGAAGAAGGTAAAGCTGCCACCTCTGCCACCACCTGAGGTTATTTTCTTCTTCTTCTAAACCAGATATCCTAAAACTGTGGACCTCCAACTGTTTGGACCTCCAACTCCCAGAAGCCCTAGCCTGCTTGTTTAATGGTCAGAAATCCTGGGAATTGGAAGCCCAAACATCTGGAGGGCCAGTTAGAGGACGCCTGTTCTAAATTGTGGTGTTTTCCTTACCCCCCCCCCCCCCATTGTGTATTACAAATGTGAAAAGAGATCCATACATGGAAGGAATAGTAGAAATACACTTATTCCTTATCCAGCACCAATATCTACAATTGGAACTTTTCTCAATTCATGAAAGATGAGACCATGTTATTTGAAAATCAAACATTCCAAATTGAATTCTGGCCTTGGTTGCTTCTACAGGATATGTATTTCATTGCTAAGACTTGACACTGTTATATACCATGACAGACAAACATAGTAAATAAGAATCAATTAGAAAAACTCTCTTTTGAAACGTTATGTGTGTGTGTGTGTGTGTGTGTGTGTGAGAGAGAGAGAGAGAGAGAGAGAGAGAGAGAGAGAGAGAGAGAGAGAGAGAGAGAGAGAGAGAGTGTGCCGGGGGGGGGGGGGGGAGAGGGAGATCCATAGTTTTAGTTCTGGAATTAAAAGAAGCTAAATCACTATTTCTATGAAAATAGAAACAGCTGCTGAGTGTTTTTTTTAAATGGGGATATTGTGGCTTATTTTTAAAAAAATAATGATCAGTCTGTTTTGCTATCCTAGCACAAAGATTGTTAGACAGCAGGCACCAGCAATGTTTTCTTCTGCAGTGACTGGATATTTCAGAATGAAATCTTTCTAGCAATTTATACATGTGAAGATGGAATTATAAAATAATTTCCCTCATAGCCCGACAATAAAATTGGGGAGCAAGATGACAGGCAGTATACAAATGCCTGTCACACACCACAACCTTTAGTAGAGTCATGCCTTGAGCAGTGTCTTAAAAACAAAATAATACATCTGAGTTATATTGTAACACTTAATGTTTTTGCCCAACTCACCAACATTGGCACTATACTATAAATCTGTCACACTTCTTAAAAATTGCCCTCAAGACAATATGACAGTTTTGTACTTAGAGTGCCTGTTCCAATATGGCATTTACTTTACTTCCTTACATGCATAGGCAGTGCTTTCCTCTGAAGAATAATGAAAGTAGCATTAGGGATGTTTACTTAATGTCAACTTGTTTGCCCTCCTCAAAAACATGAACATCTGAAGCGACATTATACTGTCAGAACACTAGTTTATTTTCTAATCCAGAGATAGGGAATTTTGATCCTCCAGATAATTTAGATTACAATTTCTGTATTTTCTTATCTTTAGCTATACTGATTGTTGAAATTCAAAACATTGGAAAGATGGGCAAGTTTTATAACTGTAACTGTGTTTCTTCGAGTGGTCCTCTGTGAAGTCACATAACTAAATTTAATGTGCCTGCGCAGGCTCAAACAGAATATTATTCCATGCTCTAGCATTTGACTTTTGGTGGTAACCTCACCTTCTTTCAAGTCATAAAAGGACCCTGCACCAGCTGTTTCCCAGTTCCTAGGCCACAACTACAGCTAGAAAGGAGGAGGTTACCATGAGTCGATGGGGAGGAACAGGCAGGGTTGTATAACTCCACAGAGGACTCAAAGAAACACAGTAACATGCAACCTGTCCTTTTTCATGAATTACACAACTGTAGATTAGCAGGGTAATATAATAGGAAGCAGGAACATGCCAGACTAATACATATATACAGTAGAGTCTCACTTATCCAAGCCTCGCTTATTCAAGCCTCTGGATAATCCAAGCCATTTTTGTCATCAATGTTTTCAATATATCGTGATATTTTGGTGCTAAATTCATAAATACAGTAATTACAACATAACATTACTGCGTATTGAACTACTTTTTCTGTCAAATTTGTAGTATAACATAAAGTTTTGGTGCTTACTTTGTAAAATCATAACCTAATTTGATGTTTAATATGCTTTTCCTTAATCCCTCCTTATTATCCAAGATATTCGCTTATCCAAGCTTCTGCCGGCCCGTTTAGCTTGGATAAGTGAGACTCTACTGTAGTTGCCAATATTTTTAAACTTTATTGAAATTGAAGATAAAAGAAATCTTGTGAAGTAGAACAAATATACAGTAACATAGAGAATAAGATAATTGGTAGAAGAAGATACCCATAAAGCTTCCTTTTCCCTCTTTTTTCTGTTTTTTTTTACAGGTACTGTACAGCTGAGGACAGTGTTTGTTGGATCAGAACAAGACATGACTGAGTACCATGGGAGTGAACCATTTGGATTGCAATACAGCAACAAAATATCATGTTATATATTCATGGAGTGCAATGAACAGATAGTAATAAACATGACTATAATTTTAACAACCGCAGTAATGTGCTTCTCTTTCTCTCTTTTTTTCATATGCAAGAGAGTAGTACTGAATGGCCAAAAGCTGTCTTCAAGCTTGCCCTAGAGTCCAATCTGTAATTGGAGATGAATGTGAGTGAGGTTGACCAGATTGCTGATTTACACATTGAGTCTAAGGGCATACCCCTTAAAAAGGCTGTGGAGGTTGTTATCGCCCTGGTGGAGTGAGGTGACTTTGTTGGAAAGTTCAATTGTGGGGGTGATCCAGTTGGAAAGTCTTTCAGAAGAGGCTAGTAGTTTGTTGGTGGCATAGGTGACAAATAACTTTCCAGAACAGCAGCCGAAGATCACAGGAGGCCATGGAATTGTGAAGGACAAATGCAAGATACTTCACTTCGGCAGAAAAAATGGAATGCAAAGATACAGAATGGGGGACGCCTGGCTTGACAGTAGTGAGTGCGAAAAAGACCTTGGATTCCTCGTGGACAAGTTAAACATGAGCCAACAATGTGATGCGGCAGCTAAAAAAGCCAACGGGATTCTGGCCTGCATAAATAGGGGTATAGCATCTAGATCCAGGGAAGTCATGCTCCCCCTCTATTCTACCTTGGTCAGACCACACCTGGAATACTGTGTCCAATTTTGGGCACTGAAGTTGAAGGGAGATGTTGACAAGCTGGAAAGCGTCCAGAGGAGGGCGACTAAAATGATTAAGGGTCTGGAGAACAAGCCCTATGAGGAGCGGCTTAAAGAGCTGGGCATGTTTAGCCTGCAAAAGAGAAGGCTGAGAGGAGACATGATAGCCATGTACAAATATGTGAGGGGAAGTCATAGGGAGGAGGGAACAAGCTTGTTTTCTGCTGCCCTGCAGACTAGGACACGGAACAATGGCTTCAAACTACAGGAAAGGAGATTCCACCTGAACATCAGGAAGAACTTCCTCACTGTGAGGGTTGTTCAACAGTGGAACTCTCTCCCCCGGGCTGTGGTGGAGGCTCCTTCTTTGGAGGCTTTTAAGCAAAGGCTGGATGGCCATATGTCGGGGGTGCTTTGAATGCGATTTCCTGCTTCTTAGCGGGGGGTTGGACTGGATGGCCCATGAGGTCTCTTCCAACTCTACTATTCTATGATTCTATGATTCTAATTGAAGGGATGACCCACAAGTTGGGACACTATGAGCTTGAGGCTCCAGCCCAGGGTTGGGGGTCGGGCTGGGGGCTGGAGGTTCTTGTAACTTAGATGAAGGTCTAGCAGGTAGAGTCATGTATTGCATCTGAGTTGGCAACCCTCATTTCTTGGCAGAAAGTTTAAAGTACTGGTTTGATTTCATTTTTTGAAATCCAGATCAATGTCATCTATGTTGAAAAGGCCAAGAGCATCAAACAGGAGGTCCTCTATCACTTGGTGATGTTGAGGAAATATCTGATGTTCGAAGCCACACATGCCCTCTGATGGCTATGGCATGTGCCATCATTTTCTCTGCTATGTCTGCTCTATGTTTAGTCACCTGAGTTTGATGGTGCTCCAGAGAAGTTGCTTCTTGGCATAGCATGACTAGTATAGCTCTGTTCCTCCAAGAGTTTGGCATGAAATGGAGCTGCCTTTTCCCATAGGTCCCCTTGGGGAGATAGGGTGGAATACCAATAAGATATTATTATTATTATTATTATTATTATTATTATTATTATTATTATTATTATTATTATTGGTATGCTCCCATACATGCTTTGTAATTTGTGACCCTAGTGAGGCAGGATGCTCCTGAGTAAAGCTTCCTTCCCATGTAGTCAAATTTCTGCCCTCCTGATCAGACAGTGTGAACTTTGATTTTGAAGAGGATTGAGATGCTTCAACGACTCCAGAATTTGGCTGTGGATGGTTCACGAGCTAGTCATGATCTTCATTATCTATTGGTTACCAGACAAAAGTTCCCAACGTCTGACCTAGATAGTACTGTTACTGGCAGTGGTTTTCTAAAATTAGAAGCACCAGGCTATTCCAGCATTATCACCTAGGAAACCTTTTGGATGAAGATTCTAAAAATGAATCTGGAAATGTTTTAAAGTATGACTTAATTTTTGCTAATGAATTGCCTTATTCCTTCCTAAGAAAAACCTTCTTAAGATATGTATGAGCAACTTTCAGTACTGAAGTGGGATGATATATTGTAAAATTGCTTAGCTTAATTTGTTTTAAATGATTTTGAGCAAGTGCATCTGTGAGAAGTCTCTGTAAGATTGTTTCTATTTCCATCATGACTCATATGGTCAAAGAGCTAGAAAGAGTAACATTTTCATCAAAATTACATATCAAATAGTGTGAAATCATTCATGGTAAAATATGTTCCATTTTGATGATACAGAAAAAAATAATAAAATAACTATGATCTCAGTTCAATAAACTGAACCAAACTTAATAGTACACATGAGAATAATCATTATCCTTATCATTGTAGGCTTTGTTCCAAAGAGTGTCTCATGGGCTTCCCTAGAGACAAACAACTCCTACTATAATCTGTCCATGCATTCCAAGATCAGCAGAGACTCCTAAGCATGGTAGATGGATTTTACCAAGAATGTCAAAGCTAACGTATCTATGAATTCTAAGGAGACCCTTAAGTTCTGCTGTAATAATAATAATAATAATAATAATAATAATAATAAGAAGAAGAAGAAGAAGAAGAAGAAGAAGAAGAAATTCAGAATTCTGAAACTGTAGCTGCTTATTTATCTTCCTGCTTTTCTTGTTGAAGCAGGATTGGCATACATAGAAGGCTGAAGATACTACAAGATCCTCTAAAATAATTGGGAAAAGTTTTTCTTTGTTAATAACCAGGAATATGTTTCTGATGAAGGGTTGTGTGGGAAAACAAATATGTTCTAGCACTTTATCATCTCCAGGAGGCGAGGAAGAGGAAAAGATGTTCTATCTGTGTTTACCTGGGACTACTCTGGCCTAAAAGCTCATCCTTAAAAGCTCAGCATATGTGGCTCCTAATGCACAAGAAATGTGATTAGCAGTCTGAGAAAGGCCTAGAATTACTTCCATTCTGACTAGATTACTGGATAATTAGATTTGTGGCACTCTTCCCCGACTGGGCTGTCAGATTAAATCCTGCTGGGTTTTTTCAGATAACTGTCATGTTCTACAATAACAAACAGGGGCTGACAGAGAGTGAGGTGGTGGCGGTGGTGTATTTCTTTCTTTCTTTAATGTTCAAAGGATGCACTGCTTTTTCTTCATCCAATGAGCCAACGTGAAAAATGTATACAGCACTTACCACTTCATTCAAAATGTCATTATCTATGATTAGAGCATACCTTCTTGACAAACCTGATCAAGAAGGCTTAATAGGAATTGATAAATGGAAATCACATTGTGTTGTGTGCTCGGCCTCATGCTCACTGACTCAGGGCAGAATCACATAATTCCTTTTTAAGCAAGAGAGAAAGTTTTCTCACTATTAATGGTCAGAAAAAAACCCGATAAACTATGTCACACTATGGGACCAGTGGACAGACTTTGAACATATGGGATCTACTTCCTTGTTTTGTTATAATCCAATATCAATTCACTATATCTATGTAATAAACAGATACTTGAAAAGACAATGGGGCATAAAATATGGAACAAGCACCACTATGTGAGGAGCACCTACATTGTAGAATTAATGCAGTTTGATATCACTTTAACTGTCATGGTTCAATGCTATGGCATCATGGGAATTCTAGCCTTACAAGGTCTTTAGCCTTACTATGTTCTTACTCAGAATGGTTTACAGCAAACTGTACTGAATATCTGCTTGGAATAAAGTTCTGATAAGACCAGTGCAGGTCTCGTTGTATCCATGTTTAAGTCCTATTAAATTCAATCCAGCTGTTTTCTGATTAGAATAGGCATACAATGACACTGCCACTCTTTTTAATTGGGTACAGAGGGAACTGGATTTTTATTAAGCTATTTGTGTGGATTATTATATAATCAGAAACCAGAACTCTGTGAACAGTGATGGAACTATAACTGTCTATCCTGTTCTTCCAAATGTTGCTTTTGTATGGTCAAAGATGGCCTCCAGGTTGTTTTGATTTAAAAGAGGAAAGATGGCAAAAGGGCTTTAAAAGGTCTTCGTGTGCTTTAGACGGGAGGCTGGGAAATGCCCATGAGAATGCCTGCTATAGCTTTACCCTTTCTAAAATTAGTCCTGTGCCACTGACACGGAGTTCTTTGTAGGAATGAGTGTTATTCAGACCCTCCTTCACCTCCCAGAAAAGTCATTTGAGGCCACACAATGCAGATAGAGCCTCAAGTCATTTATTAAATAAGATGCACAAACAGGAGTTAAAACTGGTCAGTGCCACAGAATAAAATATTAAAGACCAGATCAACTTTCTGTTTGGAGCCCCTACTTGAGCAAACAGCATGCAACACGAATGTGTTATAGACAGTGAGTGCCTGGTACTATGCACATGCTTTATGAGTGTACTCACAGTGTTCTCTCTTTCTGTACCAGTTAATATGATATTTGATACATGGCCAGAAAAACATGTTTTGAACAACTGCGTAACAAACATAAATGGTTTTTAAGAAAAATTATTTGTCATTCCTTTTGCTCCCCTGACCTCTAACTGAGACATGTCCTGCATTCAATTTGAAGTGTAAGGCAAAATAAAAATCTAATAAAATTTTAAAGGCCACATTAGGAAAGATAAAAGCAAGAGATAGCATATTATTCACCCTAATTTTAAAAACAGATTAAAATATGTACCTCCCTTATAATGTGGGTTTCTTTTCAATTTGTAAAATATAGGGAGTCAAATTTTCATATTCCACACATTTTTGCTAATTGCAAATATTTCTTCAGTTTTGCTAAAAGAAATGTGATTGTTTCTAGCTCCTGACTATCTAAATATTCATGTCATCTCATAAATTTTGATAAAGCAGACCTCTTATTAATTGATTGAGCACTAGATTGTGACTGAGAGGAGGCTGAATGGATTATTTGTAGAAGGAATGCAGTCCCACCTCAAGCCTGGTAATAGAATAGTGGTTTTAAAATAGAACACTCCATTCCACAATAAAGAACCTAGAAAGTTAGAAAGAGCATGGATGTCTCTGTGCTGCTCAATTTTGACTAGAACCGTTCCCTGTGGGAGCAAGTACGGTCAGATCACAGGCAACGTTACATTAAGATTTATGGTGTATGTTTTATTATTACAGGACCTTTTTAGTTATGATATTTCCTTAGCTATCAGTCATATGAAATGTATGCATGACATTTTACCTGATGAGTGGGCAGGCTTCTGCCCAATTATAAATGACCTAGTTGCATCCATTTATTTTGTTGATGGGAGAGAATGTCATTAATAGGAAATTTTATTATGTCACCTGGCAAACTCATGAATTTCTACAACTATACTGTTCCTGAAGATTCTCAGATCAGTAGTTTCCCATTCCCTAATAATTTATGAACAAAAGTATGGGTGGCATCCTTGTATCATCAAATGATGGGTATTTATATAATAAGTACAAAATAAATGTGATTCGAAAATATTATACATGAGATATAACAGGTTTGCAAAATTATATACATATCGAGAAAGCAAGAAAGTCAGTTTAGTTGTTGTAGGTTCCCCTGAGATGAAAGCTGCTACAGATATTTTAACCATGAGGGTGTTTGGGAACAGCCCAGAATAGGAAGGAATTGAAGACATCTATAGATCTATTGAAGTTTTCTCAGTTAACTTTACCAAGCAATAAACTCCTATAAAAAGGGGCACCCCAAATGATGTTTGGGTGCTAGAAACAACGTTAATTATCTTTTGTCATAGAAAATGTCCCTGCCAGTTGAATGGCATTGCTTTGATTATTTTGACACTTAGAAAAATATCATGTCTGTTTTTCATTCTCTTCTCATTTCCAGCTTCTTCACATCCTTCACCCATGTGATCTACGGATTATTACTCAATGAAATAATTTACAACAGTCGGTTTTCTAAAATACCTCCTAAACAAATATATTACAGTATATGGATGGCTAGGGTGCTGAATGACATGGAAATTATTACACACATATTAATTGCAGTGTGCTCAAAAACCATGTATCAGATATATAGACTTCTTCTAAATGATGCATATACTCATATATATGTTGACCTGTTGTATGGCAGATTTTTTAGAGCAAAATTGTGGATTTTGATATGATCCATGGAAACCTCGAGGGTCATTCTACTGAGAGGTGAAAGTACCAGCATCATCCAAGGGGCCCACTGCTACCACTTTCCTGCCCAGGAATTCAAACAGGCTAGAAACAATAGAGATAGATGGTGCTTTGTTAAGGTTATCCCAGCATATATTATGCTTTTCTATTCCCCACACTACTCAGAGAAGGGGATAGTTCCTTTTTGTTAGAGTTAAGATACAGTACAGTAGAGTCTCGCTTATCCAACTTTCACTCATCCAACGTTCTGTATTATCCAGTGTAGTCTACCCCCCGCCAGGATCCACAGCTGTTTCTCTAGGCAGGCAAGGACCACAGATTTTTAAAAATCTTCACAGGACTGAACTTTTTACAGATTTAACTTCTGACAATGTTGTTACTATAAGTTCATTTTATGCAATTCTATCTTTATTTGTGGTCAATTTTTAGTAGTCAATATTTTTGTAGTCAATGTTTTCAATACATTGAGATGTTTTGGTGCTAAATTCGTAACTACAGTAATTGCTACATAACGTGACCATGTATTGAACTGCATTTTCTTTCGATTTGTTGTAAAACATGATATTTTGGTGCTTAATTTGTAAAATCATAATGTAATTTGATGTTTAATAAGCTTTTCCTTAATCCGTCCTTATTATTCAACCTTTTCGCTTATCCAACGTTCTGCTGGACCATTTATGTTGGATAAGTAGGACTGTACTGTACTTACAATGACCAGTGGATATCACAATCCAGATTTTTGGATTGTTTTTTGACTAAAATATCTAAGCTTATTCATGGGTATATACAGTACAGTCCACTGGAAATAGCTTATGATGTAGAAATTGCTTACTTTAACTTGTATTCAATGTGACCTATAAAATAATTTATTTTTGGAAATGGGTATTATTAGAGATTCATCTCTAGAACATATGCAGTAAAATGGCTCAGTGGTATCACTTGGATCATTGCCTTTCTCTCAAGTGCATGCCTTTGATTACTCTCTTCTCACTCCCCTCTCCTGCTTGGCATGTTAGCATTGCTCAATCATCACATATACAGAAATACATATCTGCTCAGCCATGGAGCCTTGCCCACATTGGTGTAAAATGTTTAAAGATTTTTCATATAACAGGGTTTGCCTGCTTTGTCCAAATTAATTAGATAGCCCATTAGATCTGGGCCTTCCTGAAAGGCCCAGGTCTAATGGGGTATTGGGCCTGTGGGGACTAACTTATTTTTTTTTAACTAACTCAGATAGTCCTGGGACTACCCGGGGATGAGTCCCCACAACAATCTCGAAACTTTGGGCTCCTGTAGCCCAAAGATGTGAGATGGTGCCCACCCTCTCCCCCTAAGCCCCCCAAAATTACCCTAAAAACTTTTTAAAACTTTCCAGGCTGCCATTACAGTGATCCTGGAGTCCTCCTGGTGCGTAGAAATGACATGCTAGAAGATGTGTGTGTGTGTGTGTGTGTGTGTGTGTGTGTGTGTGTGTGTGTGTGTGTGTGGTTTTGAACCCATGCGGAAGCCGGTTTTTAAATTTTGTTTCAGCATGGGTTTAAACCATGTCTGGAAGTGCCCACAGAGAACCAGTGAAATTTTCTGATACCTAACAACCCTATATGCCAGGCATGAGCAAATTTCAGCCATCCAGGTGTTTTGGATTTCCACAATTCCTAACTGCCTACTAGCTGTTAAGGAATGTAGTAGTTGAAGTCCAAAACTCCTGGAATGCTGAAGTTTGCCCATGCCTGCTATATGCGATACTATATGCATATGACACACTCTATCTGTAACCTCCTTCATTGGGTATAATAAGGCCTTGGAAAAGTTACTTTTAAAGAGCTTGCATTCTTAGACAAGTACTATCCATATATTTTACTTAATTAGTTCTGATCTGACAAAGATGAAAGACAGAATTTGGAAATCTTGACCCGCTAATGGGTTGAAGGAGTAGTGGGTGGAATAATCAGAATTGGGAAGAATAACCCCCCACCTCTCTCTCTCTCTCTCTCTCAGATGGACATACAACAGGCTACATAGAACATCATGGCCTGGATCCACATTTACTCTAATTTGGAAAACAAATCTATCTCACAGAAATGAAGAGATCCCCTCCCTCCAGTTTGCATCCAAAAGTAGCATATATCTGAATTTCATAAAACTAAGCTTTTTCTTCTAATTAGATCGAAAGAGAGCTGTATTTTTGGAATCTATAATCACAGGAGTTTAAAAAATGGATCTTCTACAATACTGATGTTTTTGGTTTCAATCCATTTTGGCATGTAAGAATCTGTATTGAATCTATAATGAAAACGAGACTGGGAAAATATGACAATGTGTGGAGCTGTATGAACTGTCTTTTTTTTTTAAAAATAAGTTAGCCATCATCACCATGCTGTTACTTTATGTGGCTTCCTAAAAGCCTATTAGTACCAATGAAGCAAATCCAGTATTGCTATTGAGGTTAGCAATAAAGTCTTTCTGAAATTAGAACCAGTTGCATTCTGCATTTCTTTTTGTACAATAAACATAAATTGCCCATTTGTCCAATAATATTTAATAAAAGAAGCTAAAAAGATCACCCTTTTGTTCTGTGCATTATATTCTATATTCTTCATATGTTTTCCCCCTCTAATAAACAAAATGGTAAAAGAAACTAATTTAAATAGTCACTTATATGCCCTAAGCAGAAATTTGCATCCTGCCGTGAGAAGTGGCCAAATCAAGGTAAATAGCTGTGCCTTCATTTGCAGCATGTGGTCCCTGTTGTGCAGAAAGACATAATTACATTTTAAACATTTTCAACATGAAATGGCTACTACCAGCCAACATGTCTGTGTTATCCAGCCTAGAACAGCAACAAATGGAAACTCAGAGCAAATGTGCATATGGAATTCTTCAAGTCTGACTTTATCTCCTTCATTTGCTCAATGGATTTTTTTAATTAAAAATAACACCTAGTATTTTAGCTTCATTGTAGATGCCCTGTCCAGGGTTGGAACAGGTAAGAGTGGCTCAGTTGACAAGGTCCCTAACACAAAGTAATTTAAATTCAATGACTCATTCTCTATTGTTTATATAGATTTAATTAAATCAAATTTCTATTTTAGCCACAAAGTTTCAAGATTAAATAAAAACTGAAAATGACTCTTAATTGTTAATTTAGTGATTAAAAAAGAATACCACAACATGTATGGGAAACACTTGAAAATTGTGTCAATACACTTTGACAGAAATCAGGCTCTACTGATAAACTTTGGTGGACACTCTAGAGTGCAAGTACAGTCAGTCTTTTTTGCCCCATTGTCCTTCTTATGTATATTTTCAAACATTTAAGAGCTGAAAATGACTTTTCATTTGTAGCTATTGATACTGGCAATGTTGCAGAAATCTGAAGAAGTTTCTTCACATTTGGAAAAAAAATGTCTGTCACAGACAATATATGCTTCCAGTGCATTTGATGGTTTTTCTGCAGGTGTAATCTTTTCCCACATTCTACACAACAGGTCACACTTTTCCATCAGTGTGTCAGTATCTTGAAGGCATTCATTGTAAAGTTATGTGCACTTGTTCAAGTTGGATTTTAAATGGCCACATTTAATAGGGCCAACACCTGCAGTTCCAGAACTGATTCTTTATGCCTTGTAAACCTTTATTGAAACTGACTACAAAAAAGTCCAGAAATGAGATGTACACATTTAGCCTATAATATTCCATAGGAGTTGGTTTAAGTCTGCCTTGAACAGATATGAGGAATCCTAACTTCTCCACCTATAGACTCCATCACTGATCTTGCTATGCCAAAGATCTCCTGAAATTCTTTCACAGCTTCTGTGTGCATCTTCCTGGCTTTTTCTAAGAGACCTTTAACATGTTGCAGACTACAGAAAATGTCCATATCTACTCTTTGTAATGTTTTGCTAAGCTGAAGAGATGATGACAGAAGCTTTCTTAGGATGCATGTGGTTACTACAAATTCTGCATTCAGAACAGCTAAAAGAAGGTGTCCAACTTGGGAATAAATCTCACTGGGTTGTTGTGTGTTTTCCAGGCTGTATTCTCTCCTGACGTTTCGCCCATATCTGTGGCAGGCATCCTCAGAGATTGTGAGGTAGTCTCACTGTTGTATAGAAGGCTCTTCTTTAATTTTTCAAGTGCTCTCACCACCACACTGTACAGTTTAACAAAACATAAAACTGCACCATGTCACTCATCCCAACATGTTTCACAACGTAGTAACAAGTTGTTTGCTCCTGATTTCGGGAAAGGCTCTTTAATTTTTTCTTCAACAATTCCAGTCTGATGGATGATGTTTTGATGAAATTGCACACAGATTATATTGTTCCTTGGGAGTTTCTGACAGGTGGAATGAGTGAACACTACAGTGGATGTAGATAGCCATTGGATACTTCTGAGATATAATTGCCTATGCACCACTAATATGATCACTCATATTATCTGCTCCATAACCCTGTCCACATGAGTCTGGCATGTTCAGCCCAATTTTTCCAGAGTTTTCAAAATAATGCCTGGAAGCTTGCCACCTGTCATATCACTCATCTTCACAATGCCTATAAAGTCTTCTCTTATTTCTGCAGCTTCAACATCAATGTACCTTACTGAGAGTGATACCCGTTCTGAGGTACTCACATCTAAAGTTTCATCTGCCAAAACAGAGAAACTATGATGTACTGCACTTACAACAATTCTTGGAATATCTTGTCACCACAAATGTCTATTACTTCATTCTGTATTTGAGGATTAATATATTGGGCATTCATACCTGCAGTTTTGAGATGACTTTACAGATCAGTGTCTCCTGATCTCGAACGAGATCTCAACAAGGCCCTGAAAGTACCATCATTATGCAAAAGTTCTTATAATAGATCCTGAATAATTGCTCTCTCTTTAAGCCAGTTCTTGTTGGCCACAAAGGATAATAGTTTCCACAATTGGCAGAAAATGTCGAAAATGTCAATTAAACATGCACAATGTCAAAACTTGGTCACTTCTGCTATGTCAATTATTGCTGCTATTGCAATGTAAATAGGCAGAAAGGTAGATAATGATAGTGTGAATAAATTATCAAATTTTGGTTGAGATAGTGTTCACAATTCTGAAGGAACTCTAATTTTTGCTTCATATAGACTTAGCATGGGGATTTGGTTAACCAGTTGAAGTTCATGAGTAAACCAGGTTTTTTTTTACCTGAAAACTTTTGGGTAGGGATTGAATCGTTACCCATCTCCACCTACCCCTTAATAGAAGCTGTTGGAGTTGTTCTTGTTTACATCTGTTTGTTCTCTTTCTTTATGTTTCCTGCTCATGAATTTATTGAGATTCTTAGCCTCTAGATTTGCTTACAGTGTATATCTTTCTGTCTTTCCCTTGTGGCTTTTGATTATTGGAACTGCTAGCTTCCTATGACAGATCTAGAATAGCTAAGATTTTGCTAGCCCTTTTAATTTACCTGCTCATGTCCCAGACTCGCTTGATTTTCTGTAATTGCTTCTCCCTACTACAGCCTGCCTCTCTTGGCACTTGCTATCTCAAGGACAGGACAGTTACTAATTCTTATGTGGAAGTGTTTAAACGACAGTACACTTTCAATTTAAAGCAGGCTACTGTAAGATATAGCATCCAGTCAATACTGAATGACAATAATTAGGCCAAATATTAACAAACCAATAAAAAGAAAAGTTGAGTGGATAATAGCAGTATAAATGCTAGGCATTCTAAAATAATATCCCATGATATCCCATAAAATATGAACCTGTGCTTTCAATTCCCAAATCAGTTCTATGCCAACAGAAAACCGTGTTTTATGCTATAACATCATGCCACATTTTGAGCAGCATTTTTCTCAATAAAACAACTAAATCACTGCATAATCAATATAATTAAATCATTGTTATGAGTATGTATGTGCATTCAAATCTCCTGACTACTTTTGGCAACCTTAGGACCTGATTTCTTCACGGAGAAGAAATCACTGACTGAAGCCAGTGCCACCAATAAAACTTTCTCAACTCTAGAACCAGGCTCATGGGGGTGGGATATAGTTCCTCTCCCAGGAGAGAACACCATAACTATCAAAGGGTTTAACTAAAAATGTTAATCTGCTATCCAAAGATTCACCTACAGTACATCACGTAAAGACTGGCATTTTTCAGTAGGCTCACCTAACAACCATTAACCCTTCAAAAAATTCAGGAGTCCCCTGAAACAGTATGTGGACTATAGTATGTTTTCCACAATTCACAGAACACACTTGTCAAATCTTGGTGAAGCAGATTTTATAATAATTGAACTATTGCATCTCCTAGATAAACTACTATTCGCTAAAGTTTTCCCTTGCAAGGAGATTTATTTTATTTTATTTTATTATTTACTTGATAATAGTGAACACCTCACTGTACACAGAGGTTATGGCATACAAGTATCAAGCACAGTTATGGCAAAATTGGCAGCTTGTTTTCTTCTACAGTTTATAGCAAAAGTCATGCAGGGTAAATTTAACCAAGGAGCTACAAACAATTTCCTTCCAATTTGGTAATATGATTTTTTTCCAGTTACAGTCAGAAATGATGTCTCTGCCCTGATTGAATAGGATCCTGACAATTGATCACAAGAAAGAGATCTGAACTTGGAAGATTTTCAGACAAATCACTGCACCTTCATGATACAAGGCTATGGGGAAAGTACAAAGAAATATATCTTTCTATTATAAAACAGATTTGTCTCAATTATTTTTGAACAGAGAAAATCTTGCAGAAGCTGAGACAGATCAGCATAACCTCAATTGCACAGAGATCTGAACTTTTGGTTCAAAATTTCTTTGGTATATCAAATTTTCACATAAGAAGTTTCAGTATGATAACTTTATCTGTTTGTATGTGCCTTCAAGGTGCCTGTCAACTTACAGAGACCCAAATAATTTCATAGGGTTTTCTTAGGCAATGAATAGGTGGTTCTGTCACTTCTTTCTTCTGAAATCGAGCCTAAAGCTCCAGATATTTATTGGTAGTCCCCATTCAAGTATTAATGGGGGCTGACCCTGCTTAACTCCCAAGATCAGACAGGGTCTAGTGCCTTTTAGGGTATTTAGCCCTTAGCCTCAGAAATTTTACAAGAATGACACACCATTTTATCCACTAATCTCCATAGAAGACTTACCTAGTCTTCTGTTTCCAGAAAGGTAGGCCCCACCCCTTCATGTCATAGCAAGCCCATCAGCCACAATGGCACCTAGGGGACAGGCAAGTTCACGTAGGCCTCTTCCACACTGCCCATACAATACAGATTTTCTGATTTGAACTGGTTTATATGGCAGTGTAGACCCAAGGCCCTCCCATACAGCTATATAACCCGGAATGCCAAGGCAGATAATCAACAGTATCAGCTTCGAACTGGATTATCATGAGTCCACACTGCCATATAATTCAGTTTAGTGTGGATTTTATACAGCTGTGTAGAAGGGGCCTCATATAATCCAGTTCTAAGAAGATTATATAAGATTATAAATATAATATATAATAATTACTTTGGTATAATAATACAGAACAATATAATCTCTAAAATTAGGACAGTAAATAAAGAACAACACTCTGGAAACAGGAAAATTCCAGAGAGGAAACAATCAGAGCCAGCTAATACATCCCAACAAAGAATTCCCCCAGGGAGAAAGCAGTCAGGCTTTGAAGTTGCAAGGCCATTAAATGCTAATCAAGGTGACTAATTGCAGCATTCATACTTGCCACACCAGAACTATTCATTGCTATTCAACCTGGCCAACCAAGGATTCCACAAGATAGAAAGTGGCCAGGCTTGCAAGCAGCAAGGCTATTCAGTGCTATTCAACCTGGCCAACCAATATTTCCCCTAGGTAGAAAATCCCCAGGCTTTGAAGCCACGAGGCTACCCCGTCTCATTCAACCTGGCCTAGCAAGGATGCCCTATGTACAAAGTGGCCAGATTTTAAGCTGCAAGACTTTTTAGTGCAATTCAAGCTGGCCAAACAATGATTCCCCTGCAAAGGAAGTAGCCAGGCTTCAAATCATAGAATCATAGAATAGTAGAGTTGGAAGAGACCTCATGGGCCATCCAGTCCAACCCCCTGCCAAGAAGCAGGAAATCGCATTCAAAGCACCCCCGACAGATGGCCATCCAGCCTCTGCTTAAAAGCCTCCAAAGAAGGAGCCTCCACCACAGTCCGGGGGGGAGAGTTCCACTGCCGATCAAAGCGGCTCTTTGATTGAGGATGCTACTCCAGCTCACCAAACAAGGATTCCCCTAGGTATAATACAGCCAGGCATTGAAGTTGCAAGGCTATTCAGTGCAATTCAACCAGACCAACAAAGGATTAACCTTGGTAGAAGGCAGACAGGCTCTGAAGTAGCGATACTACTATGTACTATTGAGGCTGACCAACCCAAGATTTCCCTAGGTAGCAAGCAGCCAGGCTTTGAAGTAGTGAGGTTATTCATTGCAATTCTAGCAGCTCAGAAACCATTCATCTAGAATGCAAGCAGTAAGCCTACTCCATTGTATTCCAGCTCACCAAACTAGGATTCCCATAAGAAGAAAATGACCAGGTTTTTGAGGCTGCAAGGCTATTCACTGCTATTCCACCTGGCCAACAAAGGATTCCCATAAGCCACAGCAACGCGTGGTTGGGCACAGCTATTTTAAACTAATTTTACACATTATTAGTAGGCCTGTATGATCAATAAAAAAATGTTTCAATTACTAAATTAGGGGGGCAGTGAATAGTTTCCAAAGTGTTTCTAAAATATCATTAGGAGTCTGTATCATACCTATAATGATATATTTTTTGTTACTTTTTCATTGCAAAAAGGGGGAAACTTCTGGGGGTCCTTTCTCCCTCATTTTTCGAGTTATTGGGATGAAACTTGCTATAATGGTAGAACACATTTACCACTGTTACCCCGCCCCTCCCAAGTTTCAGAACATTTGACTCATTTACTGATTTGGGGGAATTTTAAAAGGTTTTTATGAACAACAATAAAAAAATTCAAGGGCTATCTCCTTGAATTTCTATTTTCAATGATGCATCATAACCAGCACATCATTTCCCCCTAAGTTTCACACCTACTGATTTCTAGGGAATTTTAACCAACATAAATTTAACAGTAATATTTTACTGGAAAAGCCCTGGGGCTATCCAGTCCAAACCCTTTCAGCTAGGTGGAAAAAGCAATCACAGTCAAAGCAACACCAACAGATGCCCATTCAGCCTTGGAAATAATAATAATAATAATAATAATAATAAGAAGAAGAAGAAGAAGAAACCTATGAGTTAAGTTTGGGTTTACTGCATCTCAACTTTGATGACCTCACAGTGTTGATTCAATTCCCAACAATCCCCTTTTATCTCAAAATCCCTTTAGAGAATTAACATGGGTATTCCCCCACCAAAACTTTCCAGGAGGAGAAGGAGTAGGAGGAGAGACAAGTTGATAAGCAGAATTCTGGGAAATATAGTTTGGAAAGGCAAGGACCTGTGGCAGAGAATTTTTAAAAATCCACCCTAAAGTACATTTCTCAGAAGTCTGCTCACTTCAGAATACTGGGACTGCCCTCATTAAAGCCTCAATGTTAGTGTGGTCTCTGCCTCTCTCTCTCTCTGGGCCAGCCATGTGATGAAGGAGCTTCTTCCTTGCCCAGCCATCCAGCTAGGCATCTCCCCCTCCCTCCCTCCCTCCTTCCCCACTGGCTGCCCCTTTTGGGGAAGAGAAGCAGAAGTTTTCTCTTTACTCCAGTCACACCATCCTCCTCAGGGCCCTGTGGGGGAACCAAACCCAGATCCTTTGGGGGAGAAGCAGTGCCCATGATGGAGACCTAGAGCCATTTACAAGATTTACATAACTCATTGGAAAGTAATAAGTTAATGTTTTGAATCTTAAGGTTTTTGGTTGGCTGCTCCTCACGTTTCAAAATATAGCTTCCCATGTATGAATATTATGAAATAGTTCCAACAAACAAGTTGCAAACGAAGTTTTGCACAGCCCTAGTAATTATTACTATGGCCTTATTAAAAGGTGGAAATATCTTATAGTCATTCCTTGTTCTCATGAACAAACCAATATGTGTGTTTCCTACCAGAGACCAATGGAATGAAAGCTGACTATCCTTTCAAAACAAACATGAGCAATGTCTGCATGATTTGGGAACAGTTGGAAAGCTGTTTTACTGAATTAAGAAAAGGCACCATATATCTGGAATAAACAGATCTGAGTTTTACAGTTACAGACAGAAATATGGGAATGAAAGTGAGAAAATGGGTCTGAAAGATGATTGCAATTGCTAATAAGAGAGCTGACCAAAGCTTGAACCAAGATTTGCTGAGAATGTATGTTGCATATATGGTTATTCTTGAAACAAAAACAAATGAATGTAGCAACAGTGCTGCTCACTCACCCAAAAGATGAGAAATATGAAAGTCAGTGTAATGTAGTGGTTTGACCATTAGACTATGACTCTGGAGAACAAGATTGAAATCCATACTCTGCCATGGAAACTCGCTTAGGTAAAGTCACACAAGGACTGTAAAAGCAAATACTTTTTTTTGGAAGCCTAAGTAATGTCAAGATAGAACTCTAACCTTGAGAACTATAGAGCAGAATCTGAAAACCCTAGTGCTGGCCTAGCTTGTTCAAATGATTTTGGCCCTAAAGGAATGGCTGTTTCAGCAGCCAGAATCATCATTAAAATGGGTGAGTGAGATTTTGGGGTGGTAATGAAAGAATTTTTTAAAATGGGAGCAGCCACTTAACTTTCCTATTTTAAAGCTCAGGCACAATCTCACTGCTGCCACCACCACCAACCCATAGGCAAATAATTATCTAACCCCCACTAATCACTGAGACTCACAAATAAGGTGGCAAAATGGGAAGCCAACGTTGTCTCAAGCCAACATAAGCTATACAGACTGGGCTTGAGGGGTCCATAGAGTTATGGATTATACCTCACTAACAAAAAGATAGCTTAAAATGAGAGGGACTTTTGGAGGAAAATTTAAGCATTTACTCTGTGCTTCTCTGAATTCCAAAAAGAAATAATGGTTCATTCTGCTTCTTTCTCTTCTCACTTGGATAATTGTTTACCAGAAGACAGGATATTTGGACAGTTTGGTCTTTTGTATTGCTGTATGTCTCTTGCATCTAAACTCCGTGGTTCCCCATGAAAAAGGACAGAGACCTCATTTTTCCAAGTAAATGTCTCCATGTATGTTCATTTCCTGTGTATGCCTCACTCCCCCCGCCGGCTATGACCGTGGTGTGTCTTCGTGACCTGTTCAGCACCTGGGAAGCACATTTTCAACTTTGGAAACTTCTATCCTCCGCAGATTAAAGAGCGCTTGCTGGATGGTGATCACAGAAAGTTGCAGAAACAGATGGGACAATGATCTGTCCAGATTTCCAAAAGCTCACCATGAGAAGACTACTTACAAAATAAAATTACAGAAGGATCAAAAGCATTTTGTTTCTCCTTTAAAACTGGTTCTCATGAGGGTCCTTATGTAAACAATACACGACTACAGAAGAGGCCTTTTATTAGCAAATGAGAATTAAGCAAACATGCACACACACAAAAACCCCATCAGTTCGGGCAGAGTAGGAAAAAAATCACCACTGATGTTGTGATAAACAATCAACTCCAGGCTTTCTTTGCCCAAGACAAGACATGACAAAACAAAAAATGTTTTATGCATTTAAAAGTGTATTTTCCCAGATAAGTTTTCATCCCATGCGAAAGCGATCCAGCTAAAATGAGTGGGAGCTGAAATTCATAGTCAATGCTAATTGCGTTTTTGCACATGCCTGACTTCCCGGTAATTTCTTAATAGCTCCATTGTTTAGTCCTGATGTTTGCTGATGTATTTTATGAATGTTATTTCACTGTTATTATTTTAATTATATATGCTGTTGTTGTATTGTTTTATCTGTTGATTGGGCTTGGTCCCTATGTGAACTGCTCCGAGTCCCCTCAGGGAGATAGAAGTGGGTTATAAATAACATATTATTATTACTTATTATTATTATTATTATTATTATTATTATTGAGAATTTTGCAGGCTGCAGCTCTGCCAATTTGCTTTTAAACAGCTTACCAAAAGGAAGGTTTGTTATTTTCATTTGATCTGCAGAATTAATTTATGTTATTTACAGCACACATTTCTTTCAACATGGGACCCTATACAAAAAGTTATTTGAATTTTGGTTGGGATCAAGCTATTGCTCTTCTTACTGTTGAACATTGAGTACTGGTTGTGTATCTCTTATCCAAAATGCTTGGGATCAGAAGTGTTTTAGATTGAGTTTGAGTTTTTCATATAAACATATAATAGGTTATCTTGGATATAAAACCAAAGCCTAAGTGAAAAATTCATAAAATTTTCACATACACCTTGTAAACATAACCTGAAGGTAATTTTACTCAATGTTTATATTATTTCTGTGCATGAAACAAAGTGTGTGTACATTGAAATATCATAAAGGTGTCACTGGCTCCACCACCCATGCGGATAATTTTGGATTTTGCAGAAATTCAGGATTCCAGATAAGGGATGCTAAACCTGTACTAGCTTGCATAATGCAAATTGATCTGGATCACACAGCATTGGTGTAGTGGTGTCTGTGGATGGACTAATGGGAACCACTCCCAATTTTTTAGCTACTGTTAATTTATCTTCCGTGGTCATGGTGGTTTATTATACTGAAGCCATCAACCATTTTTTGAAAGCAAAATAGTGGGGTGGGAGAGTATTTCAGTTTATAAAGTTATTTTAAAAAACCCTTTCAACTTTTAAAGTATCCAAACCAGTATGCTCGATTTTTTCTAGCATTGGCTACTGTGGATTCAATATATCATGCCTATAGTATAATTAGGGAGATTGAGCAACTCAAAAATGTGAAATAAAATTGTGAAGACAGATTTTAAAACCCCCACAATCTGTCATCTATCTAGCTAAATATAACTCAGAGGAATACTACAATATATGAATCTCAAGAAGTTGATTTCAATCAGCAAAGACTGATGCCATGATAAATGTCTTATACACTGTTGTTCCCCTTACTACTAAAAATAAAGCAAAAAGATTGATTCAGCAGTGAAGATCATAAAGTAATGAGCTTCTCAAAAATACTGGCCATGTGAAAATATGGGTAAATTTTTACACATTCGTCTCAAATACAGGGTTGATAAAATCAATAAATCTTAACCACATTCCATTTTAAGTGATTAGTGTTAGAAAGCCTTGATTAAAGATCCTGAGCATTATAAAACTAATTGTATTCTATATTAACAGTAAGCTATAGAGACTGTACTTTATATATATAAAGTACAGGCTGTCCCCAAGTTACAAACATTTGAATTACAAATGATTCATGATTAAAAATAGGGGTGAGACAACAGGAAGTGAGAGAAATCTACCCCTCAGAAAGGAAATTCATTTCTGAAAGAGTTATCATCAGAGTCATCAGAAAAGATGTCTCAACTGAAGCTTTCTTACCGATCCTTGTTACCACCACAAGCCAAAATTTTCAAATTCCAATTATCACAGGGACAGAAAGTGAGGTGAAATTTTCTGAACAAGGACACAGACCGCAAAACAAACATTACAGGGGTGTTATCTCCTCCCTATGGTATCTAAAGCTAAAACGTTGATATATCTGGCTGGAGTTACACTTTAAAATGTACCTGTTCTGACTTACACATTCAACTTAAAAACAAACCTACCGAACCAGTTTCACCTTGAAACCCACTAAGAGATCTTGGGCAAGTTACAAAGGAAGGCAATGACAAACTTTCTCTGTACAAAATCTTGCCCCCACCCACCCCAATAAATAAATGATAGGTTTGTATTAGTGTCATCATAAATAGGAAATAACTTGAAGACACACAATAATAAGTTGCTTAAAAGAGTTCATTTTCAACCTAGCACTGCCAGTTGCATTTCTGTGGCTTTGCTTTCCTGTCGCTAATCTTGAGTCTTCCTTCAGTGAAGAGAATAGATTTCCAGAAAACAAAATCAGGAAGTGTTCAGATAAAGCAATGACAGTTCCAGGAGAAATAAAAAATGAATGGCACTGAACGGAAGGAAATCGCTAAACAATAATACGGAAATGGCACTGCAGTCAAAAGCTCTCAGGCAATATATAATATGTAATAGAATTATTGGCAAACTATACTGGTACAAATGGAATATATTCTGCATATCATAAATAATTTAAGCTATTATAATACCATTAGACACTATAGTGTAAATCTTAATTAGTAACTGGTTATAGCATTCTGCCAAGTCAGTGACTGACTTTGGATGAGACGTAAACATTATTGAATTGCTACCGATGCCTTTCATGAAAAGGGATCTAAAATATTACTACAATATTTTATGTTATAACTCTGTAAATGCAACATGGTCACACCGATCACATAAAAATTTGTGCAGCTTTTTTGAGGGACATGGATGGTAATCGATTTCACACATTGAAGTTGTGCCTAGTGACAGCTACATTTGAAACATATGAGTAAGATATTTGGTTCATAGCTTGGAAAGTTACTTTGGAAATGTAATTCGTTTCCTTTATACTTTATTGTCCCCTAAACAGTAAATTCAGTAAAAATCCAGTACAACAGAATAAGGCAGATAAATGGAAAACCTGAGACTGAGGTCCTAAACCTGTGGTTTCATTGAAGTTTGCGAACAGAACGCAAAAAATGGTTCTTTGCTCAACTTTCCTTCCTGTTACTTTGAAGACTGTGTTCTTGAGAGGAAGTACACAGAGTTGAGCATAAATAGAACTGTTTATCGGTTTATAAAAGTTTTGTATTCATTGGTTGAGGATTTTTGGTTGTTATTATTTTAGCTCTACCTTGGTCTAAATTGGATGTAAGCCATTTTGGAAGAAAGGTAAAAAAATAAGTAAATTAAATGCTTATCAGTCTCTGATATGAGAATTACTTGTGGTGGTTTTAAATAATTGTTTTAATGTGAAGATAACTGATTTTAGTGTTTATGTATATTTATAGTTTATTTTATGTCCCGGCATTGAATGTTTGCTGTATATATGCTGTGCTCCACCCTGAGTCCCCTTCGGGGTGATTAGAGCAGAATATAAATGTTTTAAATAAGTGAATGAATAAATAAAAAGGTTCATAGCAAGAGATAGAGAGAGCTACTTACACTATAAATCTTGAACACTTTTTAAAATATTTCTTGTCTGTTGCATAGGTTTTAAAAAGGAACTTAATTGTTTGAAATCATTTCCACTTGGTGAATGAGCAACATAACAACAATTTTAGATGATTGTTAATGATTCATGATAAAGTTTAATTTATTTATTACCAATTGCTAACTTCTAAGGACATGACTTGATTATCTCTCTCTATAATTCAGATAATAAAGAAAACCGCTTTAAATTACTCTATGCAATATAGTGGCCATTTGACTTCTTCTGTAAATTGATGGCGTCTTGTGTGTTTTGGAGGAAAGGATATTCAAATCTGTCTATACATTACTTAAGCCTGACAGGGCTGTCTTCCCTCTCTCCTTTTTAAATATAAAGCTTCTGAAAGGTCATGCACCAATGTGGTTTAGCAGAATAAGTCTCAGATTTGAAAAATGTGCTTTCTGAAGCGGTTTTACTACCTAAGTTGTAATGAGTTTTACAGGACCTCTTTGTTAAATTGCTCTGACAATCTCCATTTCCACTTGCTTCCATCATATTAACCGAAGCTAAAGTTCGCAAATAGTAAAATATTTGTCTGCTGAGTTAATGTTCAGTAAAACAGATCACAGAGACCTTGGAAACACACATGATTTCATGTTTGGCTTGGCAGTGTTTGTTTAGAGGGAAAAATAAGATGGCATACAACAAAGAAAAGTAACCCATCACTCAGAGAACTCAAACTTAGCTGCCCTGCTCAACTGGGAAAAAAATCATTTCCACCGCTTAAAAGAAGAATAAATTTCCTAAAAGTAGGGCATATTTAATATTTTGGGGGTGAGAAGCATTTTGTTCATCTAGGCATGTGTGTGAATTAGCAATGAAAAGGACATTTGAAAATATTATATGCTGTTTTTTTTATGCTACGTGATTCCTTTAAGATTACTGTAAAGGTTTACATTGTCCTAGGGTCAGCAAATAAAGCTGCTTTTCTTTAGATAACACCTCCCTTGAGTATTCATAGACATTTTAATTGTGGCATTGTTGCAGCACTTGAATGCTGCTTCCATGCATTAAAACATGGCATTTTCAATTTCTTTTAAAATTTTAGTTCAATTAATTTGTAATAAGCTTACATTTTGCATTTTGGAGAGGCACTAGAGTTCTCTGTTTAAAAATCCTAGATGACCCTCCCATGATAAACTTCAAATCCCATGATTCCACAGATAGTTAAAAATGAAATACAATACAATAATTGTATAGTAAAAAGGAATTGTTAAATCCAATCTTCTATATAGGCTGAATTCAACATAAGGCGATAATAGAATAGAAAGGAATGTTTCAACCATGTCAGTGCCAAGGAACTGTCAGTAAATATGTGTTCCAGTAAGCTGTTTTAAGCAAAGACATGGCTGGGGGAAAACATGGCATTAATATGGAAAACTGAGCAAAAACAAAACAATAAAAACCCTACTCCGATATTGTTCAAGTTTTAGTGCAGCTCAGGTAGCAGTAAGACTGCACAAGCAATCCAAATGAAAACAAATTTAAAACATGAATCCCTTAGTCCCACAACATGGATTTCTTCTTCTTCTTCTTCTTCTTCTTCTTCTTCTTCTTCTTCTTCTTCTTCTTCTTCTTCTTCTTATTATTATTATTATTATTATTATTATTATTAATGCTTTTATTAATACATAAAAAGTAAGGGGACACATTTTGCAAAATGAACTAAGTAAAGAGAAAAAAGAAGAAAAAAGAGAGCAAAAATAAATTTTAAAAAAAAGGGTACACCCACCCCCTCTCCCTGCAAAAACATCTTAGTAGCGTCTTCCAGGTCCTCTGCTTAACGGGATCATTTTTCTTCCTATCTATTCCTTTTCCAGCATTGGAGATTATAGTTCCACTGGCTTGGGTTGTTGTCTTTCCCTATTCTATGTTCTTCTACTAATATTTTTTTTTCTTTTTTTTAAAAAAATTATTTATCTTTTCTAGATATGGGTCCATTTTACTCCAATCTGTCCTCTGCCTTTTTGTGTTGTTCTGCGATAGTATTTGCGTTAAAATGTCCATGTTCTTTATCTCTATCACTCTTAGATACCATTTTTCCAAGGTAGGAGTTTCACGAGTTTTCCATAATTGTGCTAGGCAAATCCTAGCGGCAGTTACCAAACATACAAACAGCTTATTCGTATTGATGTCCATCTGAAAATCTGTAATTCCTAATAGGAAATATTCTGGTTTTAGTTCAAACTTTCTTTGCAGTAGTCCCACAACATGGATTTCAAACAGATGAAATTTTGGGGTTGTTGTGTATTTTCCGGGCTGTATGGTCATGTTCCATATACCTCACAACCTCTGAGGATGCCTGCCATAAATGTGGGTGAAATATCAGGAGAGAATACTTCTGGAACATGGCCATACAGCCCGGAAAACACACAACAACCCTGTGATTCTGGCCATGAAAGCCTTCGACAACACAGATCACTTCTCGGCCTTTTGGCTAAGATCAAGTGTAGACAACACAGATGAAATTTTATTCTTTATTTCCTTGTTTTTTTCTTTTTGATAAATTATGCAGGTGCCAATTATATTAACTCTTTGGAGGCTTTCTCACAATTCTGTATTTTCTCTCTCCAGTCCACATGTGTAGCATGTGTTCTTTGCTACACATGCAAAGAAATCAGCAAATTGAGACTAATTCTATTAACAGCAAATTTTAGTTTGGAGGATTTTTATTAGAAATTGAAAGCCAGTTAACAAACCAATTAGGATAGACTTCAAAATAAATAACATTTGGATTAGGCTGCAGAGTTACTATCAAATTCTGTTACCTCTTAGTTCTAAAAACAATCATTCCTCCTTATGTGAACATGGCTTTTCTGCCTCTGACAATTGGGTATTGTGAAATACATCACTGATAATTACTCTTTGGATGTATGTGTGCACAGAACTGGGGCTACAACTGTCATATATACTCATATATAAACTGACCTCAGTATAAGTTGAGGGCAGGTTTGGGATCAAAATTATGGATTTTGATATGATCCATGGATAAGTTGAGGGTTATTCTACGGAGAGAAGAAAACACCAGTGTTGCTTCAGTGAGTCAATTGTCTGTGGCTGTCATTGCCATTTCACCACCAAGGGATTCACAAACCCCAGAAGATGTGTCATGGTGGAAACAGCAGAAAGTCCAGTGCTTCTTTAGATTCTTCCAGGACAGACAAAGCTACCACCTTTACCTAATCTGCTCAGAGAAGGGGATGAGTCCTTTGTTGATAAGAGTTACAGTACAGTATTTACATTGATCCATAGATAAGTCAACACAGGTTTTTCAGATAGATTAACTTAATTTCTAGACATGCGTATATAGGGTAAACATCTTCAAAAAGAAAAATTGTGCACATTCAGATGAATTCCATATAGAGTACTGAAGAGTATGAACATGGTACAGTATGTTATGATTCTGGTTCTGTTGCAATGCAGCATGGGGACATGCCTTTTCATGGCTCAAATGAAGTCTGCAATTCTCCATTCAAAAGGTCATGGCTAACTGCCAATACACATGTTTGCCATGCAAATGTTTCAAGGTTCAATTGCTGGCACCTTCAGTTAAAGGGTACCAAAGTTAAGATACAGCTCTCTTTGCCAGCAAGTCCAAATGTTATTGCTCAAAGCCAAAAACCTGTGCAAAGAGTTATGCATGCATTAATTAATTAATTGAAAAAGAGTTCCTGGAATGCAATGTAATACAGTTCCTTCAAATGCTACAACTATCAAGTAAACCAAATCTCTCTTCTCTTGAAGAATCACTGGCAGGTTGGATGGAGAATATCGAAGTAACTAGCCATCTGACTGACTCAAAATAAGGCATACTGGTATTTTAATTTGGTCTACAAAGGTTGCAATAGCAAAAGCAGATGGACAAAGAGAGAGTGGGTACTGTAACCAAAGTTTGGGAAACCCTTGCTTTCAAATAAAAAAACAAGTTATGTTTGCAAATCAATTCCTCATAAGAATCAAAACCAATGTTCCACTTTAGATAGTCAACTCCACCAGTAAACCACTAGTGATGCAGGGTATGTGGTGGATTATGCTTTTAGGGTTCACTTGAAGTAGAAAGGCAAAAATCTGAACCAAACATCCATCAGTATGTACAACATGTTTTGAGTTAGCATCGAAAGGTTGATCTGTCCAGCAGCAGTGGTATGGTATGCAAAGAGGACAGAGAGAGAGACTTTTCAATTTTCTGTCTGAACTGTGGGATGCTTCCACTTGGAGACCCACTCAGTGCAAAAATTGGCTCATTTTCAGTGACAAGTAATGGTTTTTAATTGCTAATTTAAAATTTATAACATGCAAACATCCAAACTTTGAGCCAAATTTTTATATAGGATTTTTAAAATAGTGTAGCCTTTTAAATTGTTTAGCATGTTGTTTTAGAATGTTTTGCCTGATTTAGCTATTTTATTATTTTAATTTGGAACTGCTTGAAATCATGTGTTGCTTTATTTGTTAATTGCCTTGAAGTTCCAGAAAACATGGCATATAAATATTTGATTAAAATAAGCAAACAAATAAATTTGTGCATCAACAGTAATGTTTCATAACTTTCACTAAGATTAATAAAGAGCGCCATCTTGAAAGTATCGCAGCTTGATAAAAGATAACCAATCTTGAGCCAAATTTTCTGGTATGATGAAGCAGAAGGAGCAATTATTTTTATAATTTCTTATGTAGACTGTTGCGGTTATAACTACTGATGCAGCTTCTTTCTGGTTCATAACTCTTGCTAAGTGCAAAGGGTTCGAAACAGAATTTTCAAAACACGCTGGATTTAAATTGGGAGAAAGGTGGGAGATATAAATGAATTTGTTAACAATAAATTAACACTTTCAAGAGTTTTTAATCATGTCAGAAGCAACTTGAGAACATACGGCAAGTCACTTCTGATGTGAGAGAATTGGCTCTCTACAGAGATATTGCCCAGGGGAGACCTGGATGTGTTACCTTCCTGTTGGGAGGCTTCTCTTATGTCCCTGCAAGCTAGAGCTGAGGGACAGGAGCTCATCCCATCTTGCGGATTCAAACCGGCAACCTGCAGGTCAGCAACCCAACCTTTAGGTTAGCAGTGAAGCCAGCACAAGAGTTTAACACATTGCACCACCATGGCTCCATAAGTTCATGAGTAGTTTCATTCATAGGAAGAAAACATGAAGTATAACATGTACCATCACTACCTAGCATATAAAGATTGCTATTTTACCTTGAATAGCCAACAACTGCAGAGCTTGGCCAATAAATCTTGCTCACCAACAAACATGGCAATTCTATTCACCCAGAGAAACCCAGCCTATTATATAGCAGCGCTCACTACTCCATATACAGGAGAGCCTATATGCTGGCTAGATTCAATATTATACCATCCCCACTTCATAGAGGAAGACTCAACAGCAACAAGAGGCTCTATCACTGCAGCTCACGACAGCTGGACTCCATCCCACATATTCTTCTCCACTGCCCACTCTACCATGAACTAGAATCAAGCTTGCTACTGCAAGCTATAGATTTTATGAAACACCAAATAGAGCCAGACAAAGTCATCAAGATTTTAACTCTTGCTTCACAGAGGCAAAGTTTATGAATGAAGTCTGCAAATTGAATGTATGACAAACGTGAAGTTTTTCTATTGTATAATATAGTCAGCATTTTACACTGTCTTGTTATATATGCCAATAAAGGTTTATTGGATTGGATTGGATTACCGTGAATAGCTCCATTAACCTAGACAAGTATAATCATTTATGTAAGTCTGCCACAGCACCAAAATGGTTACAAAACAACAATGATTAGCATCAAGGAAACGCTCTATGGCTCTGAAGACCATAAAAATAAGAAAACACTGGTGTTATCTTCTGTTATAGTCATTTACCAATTTCCAGGCTTCTAGTTCCTGCAACTCATTCCACTTTTTATTTTTAAAAACTTCCTCCCCAAACTGAGCTAAAATCTTCACTATCTACTAGTTTAATGAAAATATCAGATCTCTGATGATGCATTGAGAGGGGAAGGCACGTAGGATTTCAGAAGATAATGTGGTTCTTTTCCAAGTGGTACTTCAGATAGGAAAGTGCCAGTGCTTCAATTCACAAAGAACAGTTCAATAGAGTCCTTAGAGTAAGTTCAAAGATGGATGCCCCACTAGTTAATCTAATTGTGGAATGGAGAGCTCAGACTCTTCACGGTCCTTGAAAGAAACCAATCTGTTATATGATCAAAAATGACTCCACTGAGTTGTGATAGCGCAGTCACAAACATTACACCTTAAAAGAAGTGCTCAAACTCAGGAAGTAGCCAGCCCTTCACAACATTTTTTTAAAAAAACAAAGGCTAGAGAATAATGAAAATACTGGCCTATGAAAGCATAGTTAGCCATACTAGCTGTTGGCACTTCATAAACGAGGCTGAAAATAACCTGTGAATAATGGAACTACAGCCATTTCAACCATCTCCAAAAAATCTTCACCTTGATCTGCTTTAAATGTTGAGTGTGTGCATATGTACATGAACTCAAAGGAGGATGTGACAGTAACACTTTGGTAGGAGATTGAGAAGCAATTAGAGTAACTAACTACTAAATGAAGATCTAATACTCAGAGACAGTACCGCTCTGATTTTCAAATGCTATGTGGAAAGAGCAAGGGAATTTGGGGATTTCTTTGTTTTCATTTTCTTCATAAAGCTATTTGAAGCATTTTAATTTGTGACTGATGAATCAAGCAAGCATGTCATTGCAGTCACTAAGTGGTGAACATGTATTTGAAAACTTACCTTCTGTTATAAACTCTATGTGGTCCTCTGGCAAAAAAA